>NW_027466491.1:4015000-4072500 GCF_050575085.1 Anarhichas minor
GCAACTTTTAGGTGAATGTGGCTGGAAGTCCAAAAATGCAGAAAGATGTGTTTCTCAAATTTCTAAAACTTGTGTGACACATTATGGTCATTACAACCCATTTCCTTGTCATCTGTCAAAGCTATGGAGTCTTGTTGAAACCTGTCATGTTTATTAAAAAGGAATCTCTGTCTTAAATTGTCTTTGAAGGCGGTTTTTCTGCTGCAATATTCACTTTCCTAGACATTTCCCAAGATCAAAACCAAAGAAAACACATACCCATCCCATCAAACCACATGCCAAGAAAGAAAATCAATTTGTTGCTCCCAAAGTGTAAAACACTCCTCTAGTTTCTAACATATCCATGTCCATTAGTCGACAGCTAGTGTAGAGGATACTGGTGAATTCATCCCACAAGGAAACATTACAGTAACAGGTTAACAGTGAAAACAATGTTACTTCTTTTTAAAACATGGTTTTGTGGTAAAATATGTTTCTGTCTTCTTCTACGGGTCTTTTGCTGCCCCCCCCCCCCCCCCTAGTTTCACACAAACACACACTCAGAGAGCTGTGTGTTTGGCCTGCAGGGCGTGCACAGCGGGGGGGAATCAACCGTATGGCAGACATGAGGACGGAGCCAAATCTGGCTCGTACACATGGTGTGTGGCCGTGCTGCCCTGTGTGTGTGTGTGTGTGCGTGTGTGTGTGTGTGTGTGTGTCGTTGAAGGCAGCCTGCACTTAAATATATATCGGGGGCAGTGGTTGCCTTAAGGTAGGTGGTTTTCACTGGAAGGCTACCAAACGAATGAATGAAAACCACTCTCCATTCCCCTCACCAGCTACTGCCACTGTGCCCTTGAGCAAGGCACTTAAGCTGCTACTGCTTCAGCACACCAAAGTAAATGCTGATCTAGGAACAGAGCAAGACCGGGCAGGCAGTCAAATGATCAGACAGGTTATAAACAATCCAACAGTTTAGTCGGATATTCCAAACCACTGTAATTGGAGATAAAATGGTGTTAATAATCCTTTACGACACAGGGAAAGTGTGCTTTAGTGCTTAGTAGTGTTATGATTAGTCTGCATGCTGACTGTGTTATACACTGCTCATGCTGTTCAATTCCATGTATTGTGTATGTGACTGTGACGAGGGTATACGTGTGTCTAATGTCGAAACATCTCTTGTGTCAGTAGGATACGCATGTGTTTCTGTGTGCGCGTCCATGTCCGTGTCATCGCATGCCGCCTACATGAAAACATGCATGTCATTTAATTGTGCATGCGTGTGCGTACGCCGTGTACTGCGTGTGCTGCCAGCATGTGAACACACATCGAGCGCATTAGTGTGAGAGCGTCTTGGCTCGTGGTGGTTTTGTCAGTGCTTGAAAATCATTTATTCATGTTTCATTCTCTCCACTCCAGCCATTTGTGTCTTGCATGCGTGCTCTAATAGATGTTCTTTGCTTACATGTGTAGCTAAAGGTTAGGCTATCATCTCGGTATCTTTAAATTGCCTGTTTATGTTCTCCTTACTCTTCTCTTTCGAACTTTTTCCTTTTAAACCTCTCCAACACTCCTCTTCACCCTCACTCCCTTCCTCCTTGCCATATGTCCTCTCCTTGACTGCCCTAAATATCTGTGTCTCTTCATCTTTTTCCCTCTCATGACTCTTGTGTGGAGAGGTTAACCATTCATGCAGCGTTTCTCACCCTGTGTGAGTGTGTCCGTGTGTGGGGGGAGATTTTTAAAAATGCATATATTCTATAAGAGGGAGGAGGAAACAGAGCGTGGTGAAAAGAAAAATACAGCCTCTGTGTGTTGTGTCAGTCGAGTTGACATCTGATCTTGCTGAGTATGGTAAAGAAGAAAGTGCTGAAAGTACTCTGTGTGTGTGTGGGGGGGGATCTTGTGTGTGTGTGTGCGTGTGTGTTTTGTGGCCTGTATATGTCCTCGTTTCTGTGTGGGTGGTAAGAGGAGGGAGTAAGGGAACAGGGTGTGTGTGAGTGCACTTAGTTTAAGTGTCAGCATGGCTTAGTGTGTGTGTGTGTGACAAGCAGGGAGAAAAGAGGGGGAGTCGGAGTGAAACAGAGGCTGAGAGATGGATGGCAGAGGGAGGGCGATGAGGGAGGGAAGAAGTCGAAGAGGAATGAAAGCGGAGGAAACTGGGAGAAAAAGTGAGCGAGTTGGAAGAAAACGAAAAGATGGAAAGAATTTAGAACAGAAAGAGTCACTTTGACGTGAATGCCTGTTTTTATCTTCTTCTCTTTTTTTCTTCTTCTAATTTATGTTTCAGTATTCTCCACTACGGCATAAATGTTGCATGCAAATGCTATGAATGAATGTTGAATCAAAACTCTATTCTTCTGCCTTCCCTTGATCTCTCGCTTTGTCTGTCTCTCCAGAGCTTTACTGACAAACAGAGTTTGATCAAAGACACACACTCACGTTCACACATACACACACACATTACATGTGACCGCTTCTCAAGACTTACACCCACACGCAGCAAAAGTCCTTTACCTCTTTCTTCATTTTTCGACGTCCTTGTGTGTTTTTTCATGTTTCCTGCTTTGTGTCCTTGGTGTACGGTTACATCAATTGGGAAGTGTCTCCCTGAAGGAAACCTATCAATATTTCATTCCATAACTGCTGAAAATGCGAGATCGACAAGCGAAACAGAGGCGAGTGGAGGGGAGCTCAGCTGTAACAAGAGAGTCGAAACAACTGAATACAGATCCAACAGCAGAGTGTGGAGACGGAGCAGGTGTAGCAAAACTGAATTTACTTTGTCAAAGGGCAAGTTTTCAGTTGTCAGATTCAGAGGGGTGAAGGTGGACAATGAGTCAGTCAGAGCAGGTAGAGGTAGCTTTGGTTCCTGGAACAGTCCTTGTGGTGGAGTTTGTAGCACTGGACTTTTCCATGGTCAAACACAAGACTGCTAAAGTATTGATTCAGAGTGTAAGCAAGCACTGGAGGTAGTATCAATATTAAGACTGAATGGGAATTCCTTGTAAAGAATTGACATTTGAACAACGTTTTGTACCTGATTACCAGACAAAGCTAAAAAAGAGTAAAAGCAATCATGTTGGCAAAATGTAACTTTATTTTCTTTGTTTTCCAATGCAGCTCTGTTCTAAAGCAAAACAGACCCAGAGAAAAACAGCAGGCAGCACCTCGACTTTTTATCATTTGAAACTCTCTTTATCTAATTGTCTTCTTGCCGCCATCCAGTAAAACATCAGACGCAGAGCAGAAAATTGCAGAGAACATCTCATTGTGTCTCGAACAAAGTTGTCGCTTAGCGATCCATCATTAGTCTAATTTGCCTAATCCCAACACAGTCCCTCAGATGTGGTGGAGCACAAAAGGGACTTTTGGGTGGGCCAATAGATGACCTGGTGATGAGAAAACGCTGAGGGCCTCAGTACGCTTCAATTTAGGTTCTTGTCAGATTGTTTTGTCGTGTCTAGAACTCCCTCCTCCCACTTTTTCTTTGAGGACTGGCTGAATCAGTCAGTCTTAACTTAAAGTTGCCGATCCGACAAGCACGCCCACTTCATCATGGCTAGGTGCATGGAGGTAAGAAAGCAGTGTTATGGTCTAGTTTGTTCTAAGTGAGAACCTAAAGCCCGATTTATGTTTGACGCAAGGTGTTAACGGGAATCCTACAACAGATAGCTAAGGCGTAGGTTTAGTTCAGCATCAGATTTCCCCCATTGATGGCGCCACTGCAACGCTAGACAGATGTATCTACATCACAGCTCCTTAACACATGTATTTATACCGGGGCTGATGGGGGGGATGAGGAGCAGCTGTGACTGGGTCAGATGTGGCTGATTTGGGAACCCTAAGGAGACAACTGATGGGCAGAATAGTATTGCACAACATGCGATGTTAGTATAACAGGGATTAAACACTGGTGTTAGAGAAATAAGAAGAAAGGGAGGATGAACCAGCTGCCTGCCCCACCTCCTAAGATTATCTATTAATCAGATAGTAAACGTTCAGTGCAGATATAAGTATTCTTTCCTTCCGTTGCTCCTACCTTCCTCCCTTCTCCATATCCTGAGCGGAATAAAAAGAATAATAAACGAAGACGCGCCTTGGTAGCCGAATTGTTTCCGTGCATGCAACGTAACCGCAATGTCCCCGGGCATTTGTTGCATGTCATCCCCCTCTAATTCTCCCCGTTTTCTGTCTGCTACTAAACTCTTTACACTCTTGATCTGTCCAATAAAGGCAAAAATATTGCCCCACCCAAGTTAAAAGGACACGCAATTTAGACTTAATAGGAAGCTCTGTGTGGTGAAAGTTAATGCTAATGCCTCGACAGAACTTCCCATAGTCTATGTTACTATGGCGCTGACACAAGACTTCAATTAAAACTCAGACTCACTGGCCACACACACACACACACACACACACACACACACACACACACACACACACACACACACACACACACACACACACACACACACACACACACACACACACACACACACACACACACACACACACACACACACACACACACACACACACACACACACACACACACACACACACACACACACACACTGCAGACAGGCCTATTGATTTTTGTGGTAACACTGTCCTGTCACCACATACAGTGCGAGTCTACCTCTGTGACCTCCCCTCCCTCACCCACCTCCTCCCCTCCCACACATGTGTAAATGTGACACTTGACACTGCTCACCTCCCCCTCACCTCGCTGCCACCTCCCCCCTTTTCTTTCCATCTCTCATTACGATCTCTCCTTCCCTTTCTCCTGCTACACCCTCTTAGTTCTTCTCTTCCTTGCTCATTTTCAGCTTCATCTCCCTCCACTAGTCCTCTGTCTCCCACCTTTTCCTAAACCCTCCTCCTTCCCTTCCCTTCCCTTCCTTCCCTCCAACCCTGCACCCTTTTTCTCCTAAAAGGATTATTGTCAGGATGAGAAAAGGAGTTGGGGGTGTGGGGGGGGGGGGGGGGCTGGGCCTTTTGATTTGCCAATGCTGCACAGGCAACACGCACATGAAAAAAAAACAAATATGAAAACACACAACATACATACGCAGACAAAACAGGGGGAAAAAAAAGAGAATGCCTCACCAATCCCCCGGAGAGCGAGGAAGAGGAAGAAACACAGATTTCCCTCTGTGTTCAGAAGCTTTGGCAATGCTGCTTCACAGTCAAGTCAATACACGAACAGGAAAGAACAAGATGGAGACGACAAATAGGAAAATACAGACATAAAGAGATACAAAGAGAGAAAAAATAAGAAAAGGCAAAAAAACATTCACAGCCTCCAATAACCTTAAAGATTGATTACAGCTGTGATTATGTCTTACGGTAGTCTAAGTATATCCGTAAATGGTATTTCAGCAGTGAAAGTATTGCCTAAGGCTACATCCACATTACTACATTTCATTTAAAATAAAAACAATCTCCTTCCACGCAGGCGTTTCAGCACCGCTTTAGAAAGGATTTCCGCCCTTCTAGCATTCTTGAAAACGAATATCACATGACTTCCCACGTAGTGAATAGCGGGTGTCTACGTCATTGTTTCCAAACTAATGCGGTTTCGGCCCGTCCACACTACGAGTTCACCGCGGCGTTCCCAAACTCATCCGAGCGTTTTTTTAAACTCCTCTGTTTTTAAATTACATTTGTCTAAGTCTATGATCATCATAAGACATGACATCCTTCAACCACATCCCTGTATATGAGTGATTCCCAACCTTGTTTGCTCGTTGAGCTGGTGGCTAGCAGCTAACAGAACAACGGCAACAGTGCTGACAAAGCTAAAGTTTTAACCCGGGGGTGAACTGGAGGATGGGCGTTACTCTTCTGCAACACCAGCAGTACCCCGCCGTATGAGCACAGTGCAGAGCGGCGGCGAGTAGCTAGCCAGCGGGATACACACACACACACACACACACACACACACACACACACACACACACACACACACACACACACACACACACACAGCTTCCATTCATGATGGGTATCCAATGAAGTACTCTATTGTTATCTGTATCACTTTAAGGGTACTGGTATAGAACATTTTTTAAACCATACTTTAAACCCTATTCGTCATGAACACATCGATCTTCAACATCCATTTCTGCTCCGAAGATTTATACTCAACGATCAAACCAGACGTCTTTAAGTCAAACGATTTTCCGTCGAGAATAAAACAGCCGTTCGTCTAAACTGTAAATATATATTGTCTTGCTGCCCCATTATTACTCGAGCAGTGGAATTCAGTGTACCATCTGCTTTATCACAAATGGCACATTACTAAATCATCATAGTTCTATTTTTCTTAAAGCATGAACCTCTACTGACAAGAAGGAACAATCATCTCTGAAGCTCAACTGTCAAAGTTTTCAAACTACCTCACGTCTCAAACGTTTAAAACTTGTTCCAGAGTATTTGACCTGATCACACAGTCTTGAATCGTCAAGAACGTTCGATCGAATTCAACTTTCAGGCCAACACGGACGAGAAGCTGTAAAAGTGCTCAGAGTAAAGGAAAGTGTGAACATCTACAGCTTCATGACAACTCTGCAACAGACACGGTTGAAAGATCTGGAACCAGCGAGTAAGTGAATTTGAATTACTTTCTCATTTGTTTCCAAAGTCAAGAATGAACGATATGTTTGATTTAATGATTTTCTGACTGTGAATGTTTTTCAATCTTGGTCTCACTAAGACTAACTGATTAAATAAAATAACTCAATTTAAACAAAAAGTGTTTTTTTCAGGAAATAATTCCCGTACAGGTTGTGTCGGCTTCAAATGACGTGTGTGCTCTGCAACACCACATCTTTACGACTGTTGTGTTGGGTGAGCGGGTAGAGGCAAGATTGTAAATGTTTATGTGTTGCACATGTGGAGCTCTAAGGTTTAATGTGCAGACATCTGAAAAAGGTGTGAGAGGTAGCTGAAGAAATGTTGAGCAACAACACACACACACACACACACACACACACACACACGCACATTTCTTTACATACCTTAGGATCGATCAGAAAACACACATGCACATACACTTCTATCGCTCTGTGACAATTCATCTTTAAAGACTTACACACACACTCACACACAAAGACAGACTGTCTCTGCATGTAGCTAGTTACACTGTAATCTATTACTAAGTAGAGGCTACATTTTACTAAAAGAAACCACAAAAACAACATTATTTCTATAATAACTGTGGGTGGTCAAACTCTCGTTTTATTAAAGTAAATCCCTCTTGCTTTATTTTTTAAAATAAAACATGTGGAAAAAGACATTTACGGTGCACTTAAATAATATCAAAATGAAGAAACAGGCCACATCTTCTCATTGGGGTTTACAGTTGAGTGGATGAGTGATGTGGATAAATGACTCAACAGACGAAGAGGAAGACTATCGGTCGTATTCATATCTGTTACCGATTCGAGTGCCTGGTGAAAAAGTCACTTAACACATCTGGATCTGCTGAGTGTCTACAGAGTAGGAGTTACAGTGAAGGAGGGAGGGAGGGAGGGAATAAGGGAGAGTTTTGCAGCGCCTTAGGTCTCCAGGATCTCCCACCCTCCCAACTCCTCCTCCCTCTCCACCTCTCTGTTTCTCTCCTTTTCTCTTTCCAGCCAGAGGACAACTCCTCCATTCCCCGCATTCCTCTCACATTCCAGCTCTGGGTTTACCTTCTCGACCTCTCTTCCTACATCAACATCTCCTCCTCCTCCTCTTTCACCCATGGCTATCTGTCTGTCCGTCTCCACCTCTTTCCCTCAATCCCTTCTTTCTTCATTTTCCCTCTCGGAGTCTCTCTCCCTCTCTCTTTCCATATCTCCCTTCCCCCTCTTCCTCCCATCTATCCCATCTATCTTTCTTTCCCAGCATGCTCTAGTAGGCCAGTGGAGGCAGGGGGCTCAACTGAACCCTCCACCCCCAGCAGGGGCCCTGCAGCTCAGCCTTGCTGGCTGGCAGGCTCCCTGGCACACCTCCAACACACACACACACACACACACACGCACGCACACACACACACACAGAGCTTTTTTTTCCTTTGCTTTCTCACAGTCTCTTTCAGCCTCTCTTGCCTTCAGTCTTTCTTCTCGTTTTTCACACTTTTCTTTTTTGCTCCTTTCGTTCATTTCCTCTATTATCTCAGTCTAAATTTAGGGATGTCTGATGATGCATCTCTGATATTCATTGAGTGCAACGAGATTGCCCTCAAAGATTAAAAGTACCTCACTGCAAACAAGGCCTGAATATTTTATTTTTTACTTTATGACCTAATCTATGTGATGGCGGAATTATCAGTACTGATATCAGCATCTTCATTTTAAATTGCTCCTACATACACTATAATAAGTGTAATTATCACAACCCAGACAATCTAAAAAGCAAGAATAAGGAGGAAACAAAAGGTCTCCAGCTTCTTTCCGACAACCTCTCTTTTTGTTATCAGCCATTCCTCGTAAGACATTCTTGGAATTCTTTTTCTTTTATCATGTTGTGGGATGATAGAGAGATTAGAGATGGAGAGATAGAGATAGAGATAGATATTCTTAAAACGCTCTAGTTACAGCTGTAGCATCAGTTTTGGATGCGTCAGTCACGGCGCGTCATTTTCCACTGGTTACATGCATAGTGTCTTTTCAAAATAAGATTCGTCTTCACAGGAGAAATTTAGGTTTAGGCAACAACACCCCTTTTTTAGGATTTAAGTTAACTATCTAGTGAATAACGACTGTGAATTTTGTATGAAAGCATGATCTGTTATTTATGTATGTATAATGTGTTCATACACAAAAAAATGGCACTGTATGGTTAACTTTTCTGTTTGAATAGGAGAACATAACTATTTAAATACATGTTCTTAAGAAAATTACAGAACAGAGAGAATACAAGAATGTAGGAAATTTAAAGTTAATGCAACAGTTTTCCGATGTAAGAACTGAAGAATTCTCTTTTGCCTTATTTGACAAAACTGCCAGAAAGCTCATATGAAAAATTGATGAGAGAGAGAGAGAGAGAGAGAGAGAGAGAGAGAGAGACCCTCATAATTTGGTATTTCCTTTTTAGACAGGGGAGGAATGGCCAATGCCCTCGTTTGTGCACACACACTCACAAATACACACAGACACACACACACCCACATCTCATTTAATGACCCTTACATCCGGCCTTAGGCACTGGGGCCTCAAGAGAGAGAAAAGAAACTGAAGAGAGGGAAAAAGAAAGAAAGACAGAAAAAGAGATAGAGATAGAGATAGAGAGATAGATGCTCAGTGTAGTATGAGCTCAGAGTTGAGCTGTGACTTTAGACAGGTATGCACTGAGGGTCAGAGGTGAGGGTTCACGGGCCTGACACACACACACACACACACACACACACACACACGCACACAAACAAAGCTATGGGAGTTCAACTGGAGGTTAGACCTTCAGGCTCCACAGCTCAAAGAGAGACAGAGAGAATTCATAAGCAGCTGATTCAGCGTGCCGGTGACTGGTGTGATTACTGCAGGCGGAAAAGGAAGAGGGCATTTTCAGGAACATGGATGAATTCAAGAATAGGAGGAACACCATGAGAATATAAAAGAGACTGAGGGAGGAGAAAAAGATTGAAGGAAAATGAAGAACCAAGAAACAAAGAAAGAAACAAAGAACTGAGTGAGTGACACCAACTATTTTATAACTCAAGCAACAGCTGAAGATGTTACTGTGTCTCCAGACTGTCTCTCATACAAACACAGGGCCCTGACCTTGTTAATGGCAGCTGTTGACGTCACTCTGTGCCCCATCCACAGCCACAAACTATGCACTCACACACACACACACACACACACACACACACTGGATAAACAGTGTACACAAACAAAACACAGATTAAATCCAGACCAAAACCTGAAATGAACCTCGCGTACAATTTACCAACACATTCTCACATCAATGCATCAAAAACACAGCTCAGTCAGTGGAACTACCTACCTACCCCTCTAGCACGTCTTATTGATGGCATGTCAACATACCCTCGTTACACGCATAGTGTCCGAGGTTGACTGCAGTTAGTATATTTACACAAGAACACACAGAGATGATACCTGCAGGTAAGAGTTGTGTCAGGAGTGGGATTTGAACCCACGCCTCCATTAGGAGACCAGAAGTCCCTTCGCTGTGGAAGGATTGCATCCTTGGCGCTCGGCCATCCTGACAACTGACTTCTCAGTGTCTGATCAGTAACCGTCTACAATGTCTTTTAAAAGCACCGGGCACAGAACATGTGAAAAAACGAGGTTCATCACTTGACAAAGTCCTTATAAAGACTTGCACGTTTTCCATAACTAGAAAAAGAGAAAAGGATCTAAGAAGGTACATAGCTGAAGGGTATAGACTGATGGCGAAACAAGACAACTCATAAGGCACAATGCAACATTTTAAATGTCACTTTCTCCTATTCTATTTACAATAGAGGAGAATAGAGAACATCCAACATAGTGGCTGAATGTAAAAGACAATGCCATGTATATTCAACACAACTTCAATGTGTCGTTTGTCCTAAAAACAAGACTCATCAGCTCATTGATAGGCTCCCTCTTGTTTACCACATAAACAAAAGGATCTCTATGTCTTTATCAAACAACAGGGATGACCCTGCATGCAGAATCTCTGTCAAAAGTGGGATTTGAACCCATGCCTCCATTCGGAGACCACAAGTCCCTTTTTTTAACGAAAGTGTGAACTCTTGAGTCTGGCAGACCTTGGAAGGCTCGGACATCCTGACAACTGAATCAATCCATCCATCCATCCATCGGACAGAAGACTGACTGATGAATGCCTGGACAGATGGACCGGTGAACAGACAGATAGGTGAAAGATGGATGGATGGGTAGATGGATGGAGGATGGAGGATGGAGGAGGGTTTCGACTTCTTTGATCCTCCCAGCAGAAATAATCAACAAAGCCCTGGAGCGGACCAGCTAGACCTAAATATGTGTGTGTGTCTGTTTGGTGTGTGTGAGCGCCGTCGGGTTTTCTGGCTGCATGCCAAGACCAACTCCCACCAGGAGAGAGATCAAAGACTTCTCTCTCGCTCTCTCGCTCCCTCTCTCTCTCATATTTCTCACACTCCTTCCTCCCCCTTTCTTGAAAAACACTCGTTATTGCTTTTCTGGATTTCTTCGGCATTCTCTCACTTTTTGTATTTGACCTGAGGGCAGAGAGAGGAGAGCAGCTTCCTATGCAAAACAGACAAGAACAGCTAAAGGGATAAAGAGAGCCAAGCGACCAAAAGACGTGGAAAGAGAAATAAATAGTTTGTTGCACTGATGTTAAGACACACACACACACACACACACACACACACACACACACACACACACACACACACACACACACACACACACACACTACAAACTACTGACCTGTGCTTCAAAGCCCTCTAGGTTGCCAGGTTGTCATGGGAGCAATTGTTCTGGCAGGTGTGTGTGTGTGTGTGTGTGTGTGTGTGTGTGTGTGTGTTTCAGACTTTTCTTGTTTCTCTATAAACCAGATGAATCTCATGACACTTGACACTTGATTTTCAGACGCACAGTTCAGACCAAATGAGCCCATTAAAGAATGAACTGAACGTCTGCTGTCTGCTGTGATTGAATACATGCCTCCGTTCTCTTATCTCTGGCATTTCAAAATAAAGCCCTGTTGTAAATTGACAAATCAAATCTAAGGCCAACCTATTGCTTTATCATCAGTTCACGGTCTGGTCAAACTATTATGGCCATATTGAGACAATGTTCCTTAAACAGAACCTTTTCTCACTGTAATTTCTTTATTTAATTTATTTGAGGGTACGTGTGAGAGACATAACAAAAATGACTCATCAAAATCAGATGAGAAGAGGAAGACATATCCTGACTTATAGTACCTAGATTGGGTCAAGCTCTAAAAACACAAGATCCTACATCCCCCCTCATGCAGCTCAGTAGTGTCTCTTTACTAGACCTTTTTCAAACGTCAGAAAGCTCCCTGCAGAGCCCCAGTAGACATTAAACAAGTGTTTTCTTTGTACTTGAGTCTGAAGAATGAACAAAAAAATGGGTGGAATGCCCCTTTACTGCAATAACCTGCTCTGTAAGTCCATGTTGGAGTACACTACTGTATCTTTAACTTGGAGAGGAGTAGAATTTAAGTTTAATGTGGTAAAAGTCCAAAACATTGTCCATTTTCTGGATCAGTAACACGTATAAATCATTGTTTTTAAGAATCAGCCAAATGCCAGATAGGAGTGTCAGATGAATAACAATGTGGCAGCGCAAGGCCCTGAATACATCTATTAAAAACGTACTTTTCCACCTCACACTTACATGAGAGCTGCTGCTGCGAAAGGCTTGATAAAAAGGCTGCGTGTGGAACCAAATAACAACAATCACCTTCCTCCTTCATGGCGGTCACAGTAATCGTCAGAGCTCTTGAACGTTCTCCTGGATATTGTTCGCTCCGCGTTGTTGCCGATCTGGGAATTGAAGCTCATTTCCACTCCGTGTTTGTCATTCTGCATAACAACATCGACTAAATGTCTAAAAATGTAAATGTAATTGTGGAGATAATGTTATTTTCCTATCGAGGCTCACAGAACGCTGCACTACGTGAGCCGAGCCCGGCGCTGCTCGTCATTAAACCGACTCGCCGGGGCTCCCTCGCGAACAAGAAGTAAACTTTCTCTCCGCCAGTATCTCTTTCTCCTCCGTCCATCTATTCATGCCAGCAGCAGCTTGCAGATTGGACTTATTTCCTCTTTCTTTCCGTCATTCTTAGCAATATGCAAATAGGCGTCTTAATCCCTTTCTTTACTTTCTTCTCTCTTTCTGTCCTGCTCTTCCCCATCTCTGTCATCTCTAGCTCCATCGTTCAGCCCTCTCTTCCTCTGCACCCTCTGCACCCTCATCATCCTCGTAGCTCCCTCTTTCTCTCCACCATCGTTCCTTCCCAACCCTGTTTTTGCATCCTTCTCTGCCGTGTTTTTCTCCCTCACACACACACACACACACACACACACACACACACACACACACACACACACACACACACACACTCTCTCTAGCAGTAGTCATTCTACTTATAGCCTTGCCATAAATCAACCTGTCATTCTCCGTCATGCTCGCTGGATCTCACTGGGGCTTGTGGCAGACACACACACACACACACACACACACACACACACACACACAGCAAGGGATAGCGTGGGCCCACACGTACACAAACACGGGCACAGACACACAAACACTGACAAATAAAAAGACTCAAACAGATCTCACACACACTCAAACAAATGCAACAACACAGACACACACCAGCACACGCAAACATCCAGTACAGGTGTATGGACTGTACTGATAGAAATGCACACTACACACACAAACACATTCTCACACACACAGTCACGCGCAAACTCTTCAGTGCAAACCTAAAATGATCTGAAGACACAGAAGATTGATTGAGAGGGAGGGTGAATGATAACAGAGATGTACGCAGGGATAACAGAAAGATGCTCACCTGTCCCTGTGCCACACACACACACACACACACACACACACACACACACACACATACACACACACACACACACACACACACACACACACACACACACACAGCAGATGAAATAATGTGCATAGCCCTCAGGGCCTCAGCTTTACCCAACCATGTCCTTAAATTCACCTCCTCCACCTGCTCTGTCTTTATTTGTCTCCCTGCGCTGTTCATCTTTCTCCAAACCTTGTGTTCTAAAAGCTACGTTCATAAACAAATAATGTGTGTAATGAGGATGTCACACTTCCTGGATGGGAAGATAACATTTCCAGTGAATGTGATTCCACAATTCCAAGTCCTCCACATCGAATTAAATAAAATTAGAAGCATAAACATGCAGAATGTATACGAGACATGTGCCTCTTCTCTCTGCCTTCCTTTCCACCTCTTGTTTTTCCTCATCCTTCATTCCTTCCTTCTCGTCTTTTACTACCCAGAACATCTCCTCCTGTATTTTCTCCTCGTACAGCCCTTCCTCCTCCGAGCTCTCCATGACCAATGCAGGAGCCTCATAAAGACCCTTAGGAGTCAGAGGATTTCATGGGGCTTTGTGTTTGAGCGCGTGTGTGTGTGTGTGTGTGTGTGTGTGTGTGTGTGTGTGTGAGTGAGTGGGAGACAGCACATGTGGCATGCAAGGTCACGTAATCCTGTGGCCTCCAGATACTGTTATTGACACACGCACACAGCGCTCTGTGACCTGCGCTGCCCTTGCACGAACACACGCAGATGTCCTCGTACAACCCACAACGCCCTCGGTGTTATCAACGACAGGAACACGGGTTAAAGCTGGACTTGAATGCTACAATTCTTAGCTAGCTGCACGGATTGTTGCAGAGCGACGATATAATACATCGATCGACATATTTCTGTGATCGGTGAGAAAGACGTCATGTTGACTCCTCATATCAAATGCTACCGCAGCTTCCATGGCAACTGAAAAAGATGGGAGGCGGGACAGGTACGTTGTTTCCCCGTCCCTTCCTGAAGTAGCTAAACAGAACAACATGGGAGGCTGGATGGATGAAGGGGAACGTTGGCTAAACACTACAGTGCCCAGCTGTTTTAGGAGACCGCTGCTCTTTATGCGACACATTATTTTAACGATGTCTTTCTTTAGGAGGAACCATGGACTTGAGGGCGAAAGCATCAGTCAGAAGTATTAGAAAGTATTGAGAGACATGTTATAAACACTGTTGGTTTGGGCTTTTATTTGTGGTATTTGTTGACGAGAAGAGAAAGCCATGCCGTGTCCTTTAAATGTATAACAGGCACAAATACACTGATATGGATTTCCAAGGTCGCATTTCAAGCATTCAGTATGTATCTCATACAAGTACTCCTCTCTGTCTCTGCGCTCCACTGCTCTCCCCCTCCTCTGTATTCTTCTCTCCTCCTCCCTCCATCTCTCGCCGCTGTCTCTCTCTTTCTCACACACACACACACACACACACACACACACACAAACACACAGAGATGTGTCCATTGCTCTGACCTCTCTCTCTCCTGGGAGAGCTGGCTGTCTGCCCAGCTCCCTCTTTTTTCTCTCCCTGCCTCACACTTTCCTTTTGCGCTGTATCTTTCTTCTTCCTCTCTCCGTATCCCTCTATCTATTGATCTATCTATTTTTCTAATCTCCTTTTGTCTCCCCCCCCCCTCTTATCCTCTCCTCTGTTGCATGTCTCCCCTGCTCTTGCATCCTCTTATCTCTTCATCCTCTCTCCGCTCGATTCCTCGCTTCTCCTCATCTACCCTCTCTTCACCCTCCTCTCCTTTTAACCCTTCCCCCTCTTTTCCTCCCACACCTCATCCTCTCCCTCTCCACTCTCACTTCCCTCCTTTACTAGGTTTTCTAGGTTTTCCAGGGGGCTGGTGCGGCTGCGGGGCTCCGCCTGGGGCTCCTCGCCCAGCTCATGCTGCCCGTCTCTGGGCACGGTGCCCACAGAGGATGGGCAAGGCTGAAGGGGGAGCTGGAGGGGTCTGTGTGTGGGGGGGGGGGGGGGGGGGGGGGAAAGAAAGTGAAGAGAGAAGGAAGGAGAGAGAATGAAAGAAAATGAGAAAAGGGGGTTGTCGACAGAGACAGAGACAGAGAAAGGCACTGACAGAGATTTCTGTTGAGTCATGCTTTGCTGGCTAGTGAGATCGTGGCTACAACAGCACTGTGTGTGAGTGTGTGTGTGTGTGTGTGTGTGTGTGTGTGTGTGTGTGAGAGTGTGAGTGTGTTTGCTTTTACTTACATGACAGTAAACTATGTAGCAACCTTCTGATTTATTACAACCCTGCATTTTTTGTAGCTTTGACTCCCATTTAATTTGGTCATTTCAGTTTTGCAATACAGTTCAACCAACAGTTCAATGAGTTAAATATCAAATATTCACATTTGAGAAGCTGGAACCAGTGATTTCTTTTTGCCATTTGGTTTTAAAAATGACAACAAATCGTTTTCTTTGTCATTGTTTATCTCTTTCAAACAAGTTCAACAACCCTGAATGATCAATGAGGATGCAACAGTGTCCCCAAATCTCAGCAATTACATTTTGGGATTGTTACTGATGGGAGTGAAACTACAAGATCCAAGTTGTGATAAACCGGAATTATCCTTTAGAATCCCCTCATTATTATACTTGATATAAGCATAACTATGAGTGACTACACTGAAACTGATGCTGTCAGCACACACACACCCACACACACACACACAAACACACAAACACAGAGGGACAGAGCATCAACACACCTGGACCCAGCTGCATGCAGAGAACATCAATTCCCCTGCTGGCCGCTTATGGTACAGCCCTGCTGGAGTGGAAGCAAATAGCCTGGACCCAACCATGCATGATGGAACAGGGGGTGGAGAGAGGAGAGACGAGTGGTAGTGGGCAGATGGAGGGAGAGAGGAAGCGAAGGAAAGTAAGATAAAGGAAGAAAGATGGCTGTGTCATGTGAAATGTATTTTGTGAAAGCAGTCAAAACAAGAAGAAAGAGAAATGGAGAGAAAGGATGTGAGGAAGAATTCACACCTGTGTTTAAAATGTCGCCTTTAAGTGCTATCTGTTCCTTTATCTCCTCAACTCTCCCTTCCAAACTTTCTCTCTCCTTCAGTTTTCCTCTCTTTTTCTGTTCTCCACAATTGTATGTCTCCCTCCCCCCCCTCTCTCTTTCACCCTGGCACTCTCTCCTGTCACCTCCCTCCTCTCTCTCTCTCTCTCTCTCTCTCTCTCTCTCTCTCTCTCTCAAGTGTCCAGTGTGTCAGCGGTGAGTTTCAGTGACGTAGCGCCCTCTGTCTGTGTCCCCTGTCACTGCAGCAGCACATCTTAAGACTTTAACCCTCCTTACCAAAGGCCGCAAACGTTTGAGTTACTTGGAGAAAGAAGTAAGAAGATTATTTATTTATTACAGTGGTGTCTTATAAACCCATGTAAAAAGATCAATCAAATATGTCAATTATAAAAGGGATAAATTACAAAAAGCAAGAAGTTAAGTTGCCTTAAAACAGCGATTCACATCCACATTTACATACAAAAAAAGAAACATTTTGACAACCTTGTAGAGTGTGAAAGTTCATTCTTGACCTTGTTTGACAAAATAATCTTCACTCAAAGTTTCTTTTGCTATAATGCTGCAACAAGATGAAAAAGTACATTTTCATTTATATACCGCCAAATCACAAAAAGGTGAATGAAACAAAAAAAAAGCACTCCGCTGGTCTAGAAGTAGAGCTGATGAGAGCTGATGAGAGCTCAGAGGCCCTGCTTGTCACAGTGCTGCTGGTATACACAGTCGTCCTTGCTCCAATGCCAACAAGACGGATCCCTGTGCATTTGAACGTAATGAATAACCCAATTCTGATCTGGATTCAAGGGGCGTGCGCATCTGACAGACGACTCAGCAGCTCGGCTTCGGGAGAGACGCTGATGTGAGATATATGCTGCTGCATGTGTTCAAATATGCAGGATGAAATTCCGGAGATACGGCGCCACAGAAGTGTTTTTAACCCTTTTGTATCCAAAAGATTAGCAGAGTGTGAAAGCCTTTTTCGAGCAGCTGCCCGGTAGCTATGTGCACAGTCTGATAGCGGCTCCTGATGGATTGGAGAGTGTTGTTGATTCAGCGTTTACATTCTGAATCCCCAGACTCTAAACTGATTTTGTTTCTCTTCCACGATCCATCTCATTGATTCAAACACAACCAGACAGAGATTCAGCAGCTTCAAGAGATGGATGCTTGTTTGAGGGCTCGGAGAGATGCCAAGTGCTCTCTATTGCCGAGACACACAAACACACCTCTGGTATTATTAAGGATAAGCGCGGAAAGAGTGCTAGAATCTCCTCCTCGGGTAGAAGTACTGCTACTTGACTTTACTCAGTGATGCTCTTTAAAAGCAGCGAAAGCGTTTTGCCTCTAACGTGACAGAAGTGAGGTTAACACAAAGTCAAAGCTGTCCACAGAAACCTGCTCTCAAGGAGAGAGTCCATATTGGACCATTCTGCAAACCCCAGGAGTTAAACAAGTACATTTACAAGTACAAAGTACAAAGTTACACTGAGCTGAGTACTTGCTTATTTTCTTTCCTCGAATATAGAAAGACACACTTGCTTCAGCTTAGAATTGTGCGACGGTTTTGCGCCGCAATGTATTTAATATACTGCAGTCCATGCAGTGTGTGGATGTTCAGTGGACAGTAACAAGTAGCTCAGCGCCATAAAACAGGACAGACAGGAGGTGAAGCTGCAGCCTTCTCCTCGTTATCCAAAAAGCTCATTTGGCAAAGAGTCAGTATCCTCTTTTTAACGCATTGCAGTGCTCTGGTCCTGTCAGCACAGTCCACCTCAGCTACAGTCAGTACACTTGTGTGTGTGTGTGTGTGTGTGTGTGTGTGTGGGAATCAATGTTTTCTGATTCTTCCCCTTTTTTCTCCAGACTTCGGACTAATGTTTTGTCGATTCATCTTCCACGCACACACACACCTACAAGAGATGTGGGATAGAGGAATTGGAAAAAGGAAAGTGAAAGTAGAGATGAGAGAAAGGAGAAGAAGAAGAGAGACAAATAGAGGATTGACGACGGAATGAATCTAAGAACAAGAACAGCTAGCTTGCAATCAGAAACAAGATAGTGGGAATACATTTAATTTGATGCTCTATCTCCCTCTACCCCTGAGTGTGTGCGTGTGTGTGTGTGCGCGCTGACAGATTTGGTATTGCTTCAGTTCAGAGATTGGCTACAGAAAAACACACTCAGTAATTATCTAGAAAGAGCACCTGGGCACTGGGAATCTCATTATATTATAACCACCAATCCAACACACACACACACACACACACACACACACACACACACACACACACGCACGGCAAAGTAACAGAAAGGAATGGGAAAAGAGAGGAATCTGATTAAAAAGAAGGAAGATGTTTGAGGGGGGGGGGGGGGGGGACAAAAGATGAGAGGAAAGATCACAAGAATTCAAAAACACCTAAACCACAGAGAAACAGAAGCCTTTAGTTGCTAATGTGTTTGCTTAAAACTCCCTTGTTGTAAAGGATTTGTGGATCATAGGCAGATTATATAATATGTGGTATGACTCACAAACATCAGGCATTGTGAGGGAATAATTTAAATCTCTCTGTTGCCGTTTCTCTATTTGACTTTCATGCAGTTTATTTCAAAAGGTCTTTTGTCTGTGAGATTCTGAACACAGCGATACAAAGCAGAAAGGCACCGGCAGTGATCAAAAACCACGAGGTGTGAGAGACGCAGCCATTAACATGAAGGGAAATAAAAACAAAGTATTTCGGCTGAATTTACTTGTTTTGGTTTTTCATCTATTTTCTTTGATCTGTTGCAGTAGCAGACAATGACCAGTAAGAGGCAGTGTTTCCTCTCATCTGACCGACCAGAAACTTTCTCTTTCGCTCCTTTCTTACCTTCACTCTTTCTTCTGTGTGCCGAGACTTCTACTTTCTTCTTCCCTCTTTTTCACCATCATCCCCCCCCCCCCCCCCCCCCCCCCCCCCCCCCCACACACACACACACAGCTCACCTGTTTTTGCCAAACTGTGTTGCCTCTGCAATCTACACAAATGTGTGAGGCAGTGGGTTTACAGATTTCAGTGTGTGTGTGTGTGTGTGTGTGCGTGTGCGTGTGCGTGTGCAGAGGACCACCCGGCTGATTTGAACGGCTTCATTCATTGCTGTGTTTTGACAGTGACGGGGGTGAAATGATTTACAATGAGCGTCAACACAGCACGGGGAGGGAGGCAGGACACACAGTCACCACCCAAAACCAGTCAAGCCACCTGAGGTCATGTGGCAGGAAGTAGTAACCTTTAAAAACATATTATACTAGCATTGTTACGATATATCAGAGATCTGACGTCCAGACCAAAAAACGTGGGATATCAGAGTCCTAGTTGCTAGCTCAGATGGTAGAGCAGGAGACTGTTGTTCAGATTCGGGCTTCCCGATTTACAAACTAAATGTTTCCCAGTGCATTGGCTCGGGAAAACATGGACGCCTGCAGCTAATTGATGTTTGTTGGCAAGTCTCTGAGCTTCATAAGCATCTACAGAGGACCTACATCTATTACCACAGCACCATTAACGAAGACAAGCGGTGTATGCCGTAATCATTTTTAAATTAACAGCTAGAGAAGCCTGTGGGAAACATTTCTGAAAATCTAATTCAACACATGGAACTCTGTTGAAAGAGTCAGGAGGAGGAAACTAGGACCGCATGTTTGCAAAGAAGCACAAATCAAGTTAATCAGAGATAAAGATAAATCTTGCCTGAGTTTCCAACTTGGAATTCCGACTTAAATGACCTTTCTATTGCGCTTTGTCAGAGTTCGATTTCGAGTACAATTGAATCCGGCATGTCTCTCAGGGTTGTGGGTTCGAGACCCACATTGGGCGGTGTTTTAAGGAGGGTATTTCAAAAAGTAAAACTATACAACTGACATTAAACTTGACCTATCAAAGACAAAGAAAGTGTTTGTTCACACACAATACGAAGGGTCTTCTGACATCAGCTGTCACTGAAATCAATAGCTGACCTTTGCCTGTAGCTGTGGCAGCCAGTCCAGCAATCTGTCTTGATGACAGTGCTATACTAAGAGTAAAGACTGCAACAGGTTGGGCCTCATCCCAAGAATGCCACTGATGTGGCAGAGTATGTTTTTGAGAGGGTCATTCAAACACTAGGATGGAAATCAAATAGATTGTGGGGCTTTTATATGACATGGGAAAGGGTAACTGACTACAACAGTCAATGCCAGTGGTCTCGAGCAAATCCCTGAGCATTAACTCCTCCTAAAGTTTCAGAATCAAACAGCTCAATGGGCGCTGTTATACACTTTCCAAGTTTCCTACTAATCTGGAAATGTGTAACTTTTATTGACGTGTAAGTTGTAAACTCTAGACTGTGTTCATGGTTCAACTGTCAGGATGGCCGAGCGGTCTAAGGCGCCACACCTCAAGGTTTTAACTCCTTCCACAATAAAAAGGGCTTTCTGGTCTCCGTATGGAGGCGTGGGTTCAAATCCCACTCCTGGTAGAGCCTTGGCCTCTGATTAAAAGACGAATGAGTGTTCAAAAATAATCAAAAGGGGCCGTCACACACCAGTTTCTGTGGCCTGTAGTATCTGCAGGGCGCACAGCAGTTTTCTTGATGACAGCAGAGGGAAGGGTGAAGACTGCCGAGGAACGGGTGTCGTCCCAAGAGCCTGCAGCCGAGCACTGCTCGCAGTTTTTGCAGCGACTGCAGAATTTTTAGCTGATGACAAAATGTAGACGAAGGCAAGAGTAAAGACTGCCCCTGACACCGCAGGGTCTCCTCCCAAGCATGTCATGAATATGTTGATCACATGATGCTAGGGGAAAGAAGAAGAAGAAGGACTCTTAACTGTTAAGGCGTCGTAACCTGCTACTGCATAGATGTTTCTTGTAGGGTGTGAGGAGATTTGACCCAGAAATATGCCCCGCCACCCTATTCTCAGACCATGGGACTCAATGCAGCCCGAAAATATGACCTATTTTCTTACCTTATAGCGCCCTGGAGCTCAGCATGAGACTCTAAAGGCTACGCTGCCAACAGTTAAGACAGATGAGGCCTCCTCTCACATGATGCAAGGCATGCCAGGCAGTCGGGCAATCAATCAATCACTCACTGAGAGACTGTAGCCAGGAGTACAGACCTTCTGATAAGCAGATACTTCTGAGGAAAAATGAATTCTAAAGGGCCCATAAACACTCTGAGCCCCACTTTGCGCGCTGGACTTTTCAAGAGGAGATATTCCCTGAGCTCAGTATTGTAAGAGAATTAACGTTTGTATGTAATATATGTAACCCAATCCATTTAGCAGATGAATACCTCTACAACACTTAAGAGTGAGCATGGCACCTTCTTTAACATATGGCAGGAACAACACTGTAAAGTGCAGTACACACCCGTAAACTGAACCTGTTAAACACAGAGCCTGATATCTGTTAAATTATGAACACATTGCAGGGAAATACTAAAGGACTAGCTCTACTATGTAGTGATGGAACTTATCGAATGACGTGTTTTACGGGAAAACACTGAGGTAAAAAGGGAGGAACGAGAGAAAGAGAGAGTTAAGAGCAGAAGAGAATCGGCTTATTGTAGTGAGCACATGCTAAATAAGATTCCTGTCCCCATCTGTTTGGGTTTGGGTTCATATATGGCCAAGAGAGTGTGTGTGTATTTGTGTGTGTGAGTTAGACATCTTTCCAAACCCGGTGCAGGTGGGCTGTTGATAGTTTTATCAGCGCTGGATCGGGTCAACTGGGAGGAGAGGGGAGGGGAGAGGAGAAAGGCTGGCTCTGTAATGATCTCGCTGTTTATATGGGTTGTTCCATTCATATGCCCTTACACAACGGAGCGGAGCCAAAACACTGAATGCATGCTCTCCACATGATGTCACACCATACCTTGGGACTCGATCTAGATACGGGGCTGAGTAAAACACGTATTTCTTTGATAGAATAGTTCGATTGCTCGGCCCCTAGTACCGGTTCATACCTCGTTGACTCCAGGGGAGTGAAGAAGAGTTGGGTTGTAACGAAAGTGTATCGAGTAAAACTCTACATGTTCAACTACATACGATTCAAGTATTGTTGGTGAAAGACATTTCTTATTGTATTGTCGAGGCGGATTTCTGGATTGTATGTAAAATCAAATCAGTGGTGAGCCTTTACTACACCAGTGCTCAGTAACTCAGGCTCCTCTGGTCACAGGCTGTGTGTCTTGTGGTTGTTTGGTTTGTGACTGTCCCCTTGTATCGGCCTGTCGGATTTTAAAAATGGTTTCAGGCTCTATAAAGTGTCCCATAAACCACTTTTACTATTAGTGTAGGACACTGCAAGCATACAGCTGGAGACCGCTACCACTGACCATACACACACACACAACACACAGGATGACACACACACACACACAGACAAGCAGGGACAGCCACATACTTCCTGGTCAGACACATTTTGAGGGCTGATGGAGTCAGGACCTCTGCCAAACTCTAACCCCATGTCACCCCACCCTGCCGCCCCAATGACATCACCACATAGCCCTGAACCGCCGGCCCTGAAGAGCCTAAAACACACACACATGTGCAGGCGTCGAGAATGCAGAAAGCGCAGACACGGTAAGGAATACCACAGGGTCACATTTTGACTGCACAAAAAAAAAAATGCAGAAATGTGCACACACACACACACACACACACACACACACACACACACACACACACACACACACACACACACACACACACACACACACACACACACACACACACACACACACACACACACAGCAGCTTCATTGCAGGCTGCTGCCTCTGAATCAAGTCATAAACGTGTATTACAGTTTTTATATTTTAGTGAAAAGGACAATCAAGAAACAACAGTATTTCCAACTATTTAGAAAATTATTAGATTTTGAAATGAAAATATTTGCATATTCAGCATCAGTAATTTGCCTCGACTATACTATGCTTTATTTCCCTAAATGTTTTTGGGCTATCTTGCGTTTATCAGGGTGGTATGACGTTGACTCTGGTCTTACATGAAAGGAAATATGTTGTATGTTTTTAATAGTTAAAATGACTCTGAACTCCTCAATTGGTAAACAGGGTTACAAGAAGAAAAAAAGGAATAATTAACCATAAATATAAAACTCACAACATTACAACATAATCTTAATCTTGATCATTTTCTCGATTCGCTAATTTATTGTTTGGTCAATAATATATATATATAGATATATATTATATCTATATATGTATAGCTATCTATATATCCATCTAAAGTTCACGCAGCTGAGGGTGATATTTCCAAATGCCTTATTTTGTCCCGAGCCAAAGTGCAAAACCCTTAGAGGCGCAAACACACACACACACACACACACACACACACACACACACACACACACACACACACACACACACACACACGCGCACACACAAACAGACACACACACACACACACACACACAAACCAGGAGTGGAGGGGTTAAGCCGGACGCTATCATACACTGTCCTGGGAGGAATTCCCAGGATTCAAGTCAACCAATCAGAGACCTGCGTTTAAAATACTGGCTCTTCAACTGGAGAGGCCATCCTCTTCACATGGACCACCATCTGTGTGTGTCCATGTTAGTCATTAGTGCTCCCACTGGGCAAAAATACACACTCATGTAACACATCCAGTGTTAAAGACCCCCACCCCCTGTCCCCAAACATGCACTCATACATCTACACACAGAAACACACATTCAGACTTTAACCTCTTAATGGAGATTTTTCACTGAAGAGTTTGTGGAAAGTCTACTTGACGGCCACTTCACATTGGAGAATATTCCTACTTGCTTTTAAACCCATTGTGTGTGAACATACGGGACACACACACACTCACACAGACTTTACAATACACTCTTGAATGACCTTGAGGATCCATTGATGCTTGCAGACATCCCATCTTCTCATATATCGAGCGTGGAGACACACAACACACACTTACTCCCCTTCCCTCATTACCGAGTCCCAAGGGACAAGACACTCAAGCAGCACTTCAGTGTTTGGTTAAAGAAAAGCTCTTTCTCTCCCGTTAGAGGGCAGACAGACAGACAGACAGACAGACAGACAGACAGAGGCAAAGAAAAAAATTACATGAGAAAAGGGCTACTTCCTCCTTAGAAACAAATCCATATTTTGGGTTAAACCAACTACTTCTGCACATTTAAGAACTTTTAAAAACACCAATTTGAGCCTTGAACCAAAGGCATTTTGAGATTAACAGGTTTAGAAAGAGCAATATAATCCTAAAACTATTTCATCTTCCAGCTAAAGTGATAATGTTTTGAGTCGGTTCAGTCGCACACAATCTTGAAAATCAAATCCAACATGAAACAGGACAGAAAAGTGAACAAAAGGGCAGAAAAGTAAAGAGAACATGTACGTCATGACTGAGAGAGCGAGAGGGAGGGAAGAGAAGGACCAGAAGTTGACTTGGTAGACGGGGAGGCAGGAGGAAGAGAGATTATCTCTCTCTAATGGCCAACTTGTTGACAGCAAAACTTTTCACCACCTCTATCTACACATCTAACGTTACTAACCCCCCCACACACACACACACACTTCCTCAGGTTTTATCAGCCCTGCTGTCAATCTGCTCCTCAGCTCAGGTGGGTCTCAGACTTTTCAAGCCATAAAAAGTGCGAGGGGAACCGGAGACGTCACCACCAGAGACGGCCTTGACATTCTGTCAGAACCTTCACATGTGCTGCCAGACGGAGAAAACTCGCCTTTCGCTGCTCTGTCTGCCCTTTACAAACAAGAAAGATGTCGGCTTTTTATGATGTACGATGATGACTTTCTTTTATTGCCTTTATTTCCTTTTTATGAATCCCAACGATGTTGCTGGATTAAATCAATGACACATTTTTTTTTTTTTAATGAACCATGTTTTAGTTGTGTTTTATGATGCCACTGAACAGATTTTTAAGTTCTTGTCTTCGGGATAAATGTGTGTGGAACAAAAGGACTGTTTCTAGATCTAGCCAAGTTCAAAGGTCAGCATAAACTGATGTCTTCTTACCAAACAGGAGAAAACACACACGAGCTCCTCCATGAAACCAGCCGTCCATAATCAACAAATAATAGCTTTTTGGTGTCGTTAACTGAATCCATCTCCAAAGTATTTACAGAGTATTCAGAAACATCCTGTCAATAAAAACCCTCTCAAATAAAAGCCTATCATTTAAACACACATCACTAAAGTTGAGTTTCTGCTTTTCTCAGAGCACATTTTAAGTTATCAAATCTTACAGTTCTTGTCATGTATTGGTATATTGTTTGATTGCACAGGGGACATTCACAAGCCACATATGCTCATACAGGCGAATAGACTAATATGTAGAGGGCCTATCTGTTATAAGCCAGCTTTTCACTCAAAATGTGGAGATCCTCCTCATGTCATTGCGTTTACAATACTTAGTCAGATGGGTGTCAGTGTGCAGTTAAGATGCCATGCAGCCTCTGGCCCAGATGAAGGCAGGAAGAGCAACTTCTCTATCCTGAGAGAAACATTTGTGCAACATTTCGACCAAAATAGTCCTGGTCTCCACCGCAACGCAAGACACACAGACACACACACAGACACACACTGCATTTCACCACTGTCATATGGGAGCCAAAGTCATGAAATAAGCCCAGTAAGTAGACTGTGACAACGGAAACATTGTGGGGACCAAACGTCTACAAGTTCAAATTGAGCAGCCCAAGTCTGAACCAGCTTTTTTTTTTCTTCATATCTGATGTGTGTGTTCTGTTCAGAATGTAAAAAAGTAACTCAAAAGTTCAAGAAATCGCCAATTAAAACTCCTAAAAGTTCTTACAACTGTCAGGACAACGATGAAAGAGCCCAACAGATATTACATACACACATCAGACCATCATAAAGGTTGAAACAAAAGCGTCTCTTAGACAAATCATTGATAGGTGGTCCATCATACCTCTAAAATCCACATTACCGATTACTGTTTGAGTGTGTATGCATTCTTGTGCTCTGTGGTTTTTCCTTTGAAAACTTTTTTTAGGTTAATAAAAATAAATATGAATGTGATGTTATGTTCTACCTGTTCTGCTGTGCTCGAATCCAGTTGTTGCTCAGCTCTCCAAGAAAAAGTTTGTCCTCCCACCATCCGAAGCGCTCAAGTCCGAAAAGTGTGACTCTCTGTCCGGCTGGGGAAACTATAGACAAGTCGGTGGTTTTATTGAAAGGGAAACCCCTTCAGCCCGCTGCAGAGCGCTCACTGCGTTACAAATGCTTCTAGGTGTCACATTAAATGTCCTCCCTTTCGCTGCTCGATCACCTTCACAGAGAAGTGCCACACGAAAGTTCTTGCGGGAGCGCAGCGCCAGCCGTGGACCTGTCGGTACCCAAAATGCCCGAACTTGTCATGTAGAAATGTAGAAATGTGGTCAGATATCAGCGGCAACGCGCTCCCCGCGGTGTACGTCTGTGTGCGCGGTGTGTTCAGCAACAGGTGTCGGAAATAAAGCGAGATTTCTTCACGGCCATCACAAGTTTCCAAACGCTCTCCAACTAATTACGCACTCAGAGGGAAGGGAGGCGGAGGGAGGGTGCTCTCCAAAAGTTGTTGTTTTTTACGCGCATCGAGAAACACGAGCGGAGAAGTTTGAGCCGGAGAGAGAGCGCGGAGTGAAACAAAAGAACTTCACTCTGTTGCTCCGTCTGCGCGCGGTGACGACTCTCCTCTGCTCTGATGTGGAAACCGCTCGTCTGAGAGAGACAACGTCCCTCCCGTTGAAACAGGAGGAAAGAGATGTGTCTCTCGACTAGGAAGCACGAAAAAAAAAAAAAAAATGCTGTCAGAAGTGGGATTTGAACCCACGCCTCCATTCGGAGACCAGAAGTCCCGTGGTTTAGGAAGGAATCACACCTTGAGTCTGGCGCCTTAGACCGCTCGGCCATCCTGACAACTCTGAATGACGCGTCATCTATAGACATTAAGAACTCATAGTGAATAACTTGCGTGTTATAAATTCACACAATTAACGCATTCGGCTAATTAAAAATCAGTACAGCTTCACTTTTGCAGCTGACTCAATGGTTTGTGAGTTGTTCGGGTATTTAAAGGCACAGTTCACCCCAAAATCAAAAATACACATTTTTCTTCTTACCTGGAGTGCTATTTATCGCCCTACGTGGTTTTGGTGTGAGTTGCCTTGTTTAGGAGATATAGGCATGTCTGCCTTCTCTTCAATATAATGGGACTATATTGCACTCAGCAAAATAAAACTTCAAGCAACAAGAAAAATACATATTTTGTATAGAGTAAACTGTCCTTTTGAGCCATTCTGTGTTCCCGTGATTTGACTCAGTATTGTGAAGTTGTAGACAAGAAGTCCCTTTGAGGAAGGCTTTGACCCTTCAGTCTGGCAGATTGTAGCTCTCAGCCATCCAGACAACTGACGGATGAGGTCAATGGGGACTTTTCAAAACTGGCTTTGGTTGCATTAGGCGGTGGAGCCCGCTATAAATCACTGAGAAGCTGAATCTCTCCGTCCCTACCACTCGTTGGGACAAGAAATTTCCTCAGAAAGCAATAAAAGTCAGAGGAATGCACAGCCGGAGGAGGAACAGAAGATAAGGAAGATGTCTTCAGTGTTGGATGTTTGGACTGTCCGTGGCTAACAGCTTATTTTAGGGAGCTCCACTCCTCTCACATTGTTTTTATTTCCTCTCAGAAGTTTTTCCTACTGCTCACTGCCTCCTTCTGTCCCTTCCATATTTTTCAGTTCTCTCCATCCACTGCTCCCTCCCGCTTCCCTCCATTCAGGTCAGTGATTCATTGACTTTACAAACCGTTTATTAGAGAAAATAAGGTATACAAAGAGCAAACAGCCAAAATCAACAAGCAACAGGTTTATGCCTTCAAACCACAACTGAAATCATTAATTATTAAGCTTGAAAACATGTAATATAGACTGAGCGTGTATGTTTAAAGTTGAGCTGCTGTTTGTTTTGGTCCCGGCTCTCCCTTCTCCTCTCTCTCTCTCTCTGTTTTCTCTTTCTCTCCATCACCCTCTCCTTCTTTTTCTTTGCACTCATGTGTGATGTGATGTGTGATGATTGAAACCACATCTACCCAAAGCCAACGCGAGCCCTCCCCACTTCCTCTGCAGTCACTCAGTTTTTATTTCTCCTCCCGGTCTCTCGCGTGTGTCAGTCCTCCTCCATAGTACAGTACATACAGAAAGACTGGATGTAGATAGGTTTTTAACGACGCACAGGTTCTAACGCTATCTCGGGGACATCTGTGCTTTGTTTGTGTCGTGAACCACCAATATCATCAGGATCTTATCAACGCCCAATGTCTGCAGAGAAAAGGTGTGTGTGTGTGTGTGTGTGTGTGTTTGAAACAAATCCAAAAGAGAAAACACACAAATACACCAGTATAGTATGTAATAATGGAAATAATGGATCAAACATTTAATTTAGTCACTTAAAGTTGAAATTATTCAAACAAAACTTAGTAAAAGTGAAAGTAAAACGCCTTTTCAAAGATTTAATACTTTATTTTAGTTTCATCACCATCCATCCACATTGTGCGACAGCAGTGTCCATCAACGGTGCATTCAAAAATCAAGGGGGATTGAGTCTACATCTTATGTTTTGAGGAAATGTATTATCAATATGTCTTTCTCTGACACACATGTTTGGTGTTTAAGTATGTAATGTTTTGCATATTCCTTTGATCTGAAAGGAGACGATGAGCTATGAGTTACGGCAGAGACAAGACGATGAAATAATGTCTGGTCCTCAGTGGGTTGTGTCTCCACTCTTTCCTACCTGTCTCTCCCTCCCTCTCTCTCTCTTCCTCCATCACATAAATCTGGCGGTCATACATGCGGAACTCTTCCTCCTTCTCTTTCTTGCTGCATCCATTCCCTTCTGTCTCCCTCCACTGGCTTTTATTAGGACAGTAGATGGAGAAAGCAGAACGGATCCTTCTACGCAAAAAAAAACCCAGGCACCGACACACCACCGAACGAAGCGTTGCCATATGTGAAGGTAAACATTGGCACATATGTTACGTTTACAGACTGTCGGGGAGTCGACTCAGAAGTGTTTTATTGTGTGAAAAGCGACGATGTTTCCACTCTGCTTGAAGATCCTTTAAGGCAAATGTCGGGGCATGTGGGCTGAAAGAGAGGCCCGCCTTAACAAACAGGAATCAATATCAGTTTAAGTGTACGCTATATTTCGCATATTGTCACCGCTTTATCTCGCTGTCTGACTTTGGATAAGTAACTCATACAACCCCACTTCAAAAATCCAAACTATACCTTTAAGACAATAGTAATGGTATGGCTTGATTGTCTGTGTGTGTGTGTGTATGTAAAGAACTGGAACAGGATGAGGCCTGTGCTGTGGAACAATGTCATTTTTTTGTGGGCGGATAGGAAAATAAACCACTAGTGACAAGATAAGAAGCACAGTTTAGAGGGAGATAAAGAGAGAGAGAGAGAGCGAGGGAGGGAGGCAAAAGGAAAGGAGGGGAAGGAGAGGTCATAAAAAGTGAGGAAATGAAACAAAAGGAAAGATGTTCGAAGCTCTGTCTTTATCATTTGTACGGAAGTCAAAAGACAAAAAACCAACAAATTAGTCCTGGCCTCTCTCACAGTGAAGGTGTGTGTGAGTGAGGATTCATCCGAGGGGTCACAAGACGAGAAAGAATATTTCTGTTTATTTTTTATGGCTTATTGTTGTTGTCTTCACCTTCTTCTAGTCTATAAAAACAAGAAACAATATGAGAAAAGATCAAATCACAGACAGGATCCTTCCACAGCAACATAAAGATAAATCCATATTTTATTCCATTTTATCATTTTTCAATCCACAACAAAGTCCCGGTGAGTCCCAGTCATCACCGATCCAAAACATGATCAGTATAAAACAGACGACAAAATACTGGATCTACAACACAAGCTCATATCTGATGGAGTTTCATTCCAAAATAAGAAGCATGATCATTGGAACCGTGAGCAATTTCAAACTGCTAACATATGAGAACAGACATGTAATATTATGGAATGAAACTCCTCATTTACACCCATTTGGGCTTTTTTTTAGTACACATCTTAGGTGCAGAAAATGAAAGCGTTATGATGGAGTAGAATCAGATTTGAGCGCAGTGTAAATCTCCATCTTTAGGCTTTGTCTCCACCAGGTATTTCTTTTAAGGGAGCAGCGCTAAACAGTTGCATGTGGCCCAAAGTCACACTTTCAGCACTCTCGACAGTCTTATTAGCACTAAAAAAAAGAACCTGTTAGAGGAGCTTTTGATTGAAGTTGAAACAAATGGAACCTCTAACGCTTGGTGCTGTTAGCGCTGAAGTCATGCTAAGGCTGTCAGCGCTGTGGGAGACATGCAGCAGAGTGTTCGCACTGTAAACTACAAGAAGAAGAAAGTGTTCCCGGTGGACACAGAGCCTCGTGGAGGTGCAATATATACGTTCCCAATAACAGTCTCCTGCTTACAGAACTAATCTGTGGTTACTTGCAAATCACCATTCTTTTTTTTTTTTTTTTACACATTATGCAACATACCAATACATGACAATATTTTCAATCAAACAAGATGTGTTTTAGATATATATTACCAAAAGCAATCATTATTTTATATTCCCTACCTCCCATGAAAGACAAGATGCTTCAATAAGGGAATATTAACTCAGATTTCTCCATGACTCTAAAAGGATTGTCACAGAATGGTAGGTGAGGGATTGTCTGAACACAACCTAATTTCAGCACGGACACCATGACTGGATGCGTTTCTTCGGTTTAAAAAGAAACAGCAAACATCGACACCGGTGTGTTTTAATAAAGGGAGTATTGCGAGATTTATTGTGGTGTGTGTGTGTGCCTTTCATCAATAATGGGGGAAAAAAGACAGACAAAAGTATCACGATCTCCTGACAAAGGCTGTTAATTAAAGTTCTCTCTTTACAATATACACAACTATCTGGAGGTTACTGCTGAAAGTAACAGTTGGGATGTTTCATCAGAAAAAGAAAAAAAAAACCCAACAAGGCATGGAAAAAAAAGAAGAGAAACTAAAAGTTAAAAAGATATAGCAGCAAATGATGTAAAGAATGAAAGGCAGCTGAAATAAACACACTTTTGAATGTGAACCAATCAAATAAGAATGTGGTAACAGCGTGTAAGTCTGGCATCAGAAGGAACCTGGCAAGCTCGACTCACTTTCACCCTTTTTTTTTTTTTCGACAGTTTGAAAATATTTCCCCCCAAATGAAATACATCAAGTCACGTTAACAAGTCTGCCGATTTGCCTGGAAGGACACAAGATGGCCGCTGCAAAGTGTCACAGATGGCGAGAGCAGCGATGCTCCTTCTGTTTCCAAGTAGTTTTGGAAAATACGTGTTCAATGCCTCAAAAAACATTAACAATTTCCAATTAACTTGCATGCCAACAAAGGCCTATGAGCTGAAAAATTAACCATATTTCCCTCAGCTGGCACTGCGTGTTAAAAGTGAGAGAGACTGAAGACACATTGGAAGAGTATTTTTCAGTAATGACGTGTATTTTTCCGAAAATTAGATGAAGAAGAGCAGGTGGAAGTGAAAGTCATTTAATTAGTGTAGCAGGGGATTATGGGCGTTTTCTAGAGACTTCTCATGGTCCTGTGTGTGTGTGTGTGTTCACTTGCCTTCTGAATTTGCGTGCTAATTAATGTGTAGTTTGTGTTTCTGTCAGCGTGTGTGCACTCGTGTGTCAGCAGCTGTCCTCGAGAGCGTTGACCACTTGTTCCAAAATGTCGGGGCATCGTTCGGCGATCTGCTGCAGGACCTGATTGGCGTACTCCTGGAGCTCCGCCCCCTCCCTCTCGCACAGCGCCAACTCCGCCTCCAACTGAGAGAGAGAGAGAAAGACACAGAGAGAAAGGGGAACGATTTTAGATGTTTATTTAAACCAACGTTTCAATACAGCCAACATGGAATATAAAGGAATTGTTTGTCATTTAGGGAAATATGCTTATTTGCTTTCTTGCCGAGGGTTACGATCGATGGAGCAAGAAACTGGCTAGATTAGCTTAGCATAAATACTGGAAAGAGAGAGAAACATCTAGAACAGCTCTGTCTTAAGGTAACAAACTCTGGACATGAAATACAAATAAAAACACTTTTAAATCCAATATCAGTCAAGCACACAAACACAGGCAGACAGACCAACTCTCCTTATAACCCTGTGGATGACAGGGAGCCTGTTTAAGGCGAGACACACACACACACACACACACACACACACACACACACACACACACACACACACACACGCGCGCGTGCATATCAGACTGTAATCTGAAAACACCACAGTGTAGTTCTTTCTGACCATACAGAGTGGAACATTTCTGTGAGAGAGTGCTGATGCTATTTTCTTTGGCTGCGGCCGAGCTGAGACGTCAAACCTAACGGACTTAATGACCAATACATCTGTATCAATAAGAGCAACGCTCAAACAGTCATGTAACACAAGCCCACATTTATGTCGGTGTGTGTGTGTGTGTGTGTGTGTGAGGCCTGGGTCAGATATTGGCAAAATATTGCCTCGTTAAGTCTTAACCTCTTCCCTCTGCTCTCATCTCTCAGCCAGCAAACCTCAGCGGTATCTTTTATTGCAGTGGCTTTATTCATGTGTAAAACTGCTGTAAGTAATAATACTTTTGACGATTAATGAAAATGTGCCCAATAAATCACATATGAATATAGAACCTTATCCATATATTATGTTGTTACATTATCTTTGGAGGCTATGTAACAAGTTCTTTTATTATTTATAAACATATGTGCTATAATCTCCTTGTAGTCCGTACTGTGCTCACATCTGTGTTACTCGCTGTTCGCTGACATGAAGCCTGATAAACAGCCATCAGTCCCGGGAAGTATTTGCAAGTTCTATTTTGGAAAGACAGGAGGCGAGTGAAGACGGAGGAGAACATCGAGGGAGAAGTGGACAGTGAGTGAGGGGAAGAGGAGGTGAAGGAGAGTGTGAAGCTGTGTGAGAGGAGCACCGAGGCTCCACCACTCCGCCCTTCCTCTGTGCACGTCTGTGAGTTTGCACTACTTTACTGTCCCGATCTATAACGCCCAAACATCCTCATGTGTGTTTGCATATAATTCAACTTAATGACTCTGCGTTTTTAGTTGCAATTCCCCAGAAAAACACGGCAGTAAAGATTAGATGGTGAGGCGATTGAGAAGAGATAAATGGTTTAGTGTGTGTGTCTGCTGTCTTCTGCTCTCTGATCTCACGCAGCCTTGACCTACACACCAGAGAGACCAGCATTTATAAATCAAGGTGAAATGGGTCAAACACAGCGCTGATACTGCCATATGCATAAAACAGAGATATTATCGGTTGCAGCACCATCTGCATTATCCATAACTCACAGTTTAAAACTGATCGGTGCAGTTTTAATGAGGGAATCAATAAGGGATGTTGGCGTTTATCTGGATTGCTGCTTGTGTCCTTTCAGTGCTACAGTATTACATAAAACTAGAGAATAACAGTGTGCCACACCATTGTTCACATCAGCATTTGGTGGCACTAGCTTTGTGGTTTTAATGAAAATTCTGTTGTTTTACAACCGAGATATTTATTTCACTTTTTGTTTAAGGTACTGCTGGTTCAGATGATATTTGATCAATAAAGTCAGTGCTGCGATCTCTAAAGATAGCAACACTGTAAGACACAGTTTTAGACACATGAGCAGTAAAACTGTTTTTAGACGTGATACCAGTGTCTTCTTGCGTTCCCTCCTCACAGATTAATTATGTCAACAAGCTTTCAGCTCCGCAAAAGAGAGATTTTTGACATGAAACGCTAGAAAGATTGAATTCGAATATTTTTGGGGGAAAAAGTATCCAAAGCAAAGATTAGAGATAAATTAGAAAAAGTGTAAACAATTTGAATCTTTTTCAATTTTTCAATTATTCATCTTGCGGGCCCATCACATCCATCATGTGTCCAGCGGAAAGGTCCCGACCCCACAGGTTGAGAACCACTGATCTAAGCTCGTTATTTGGTAGTGAAATCAAAGGTGAATATACCTGAAATCTGCACGTGTGCACACTCATGGTGCAGTCAGTGGACCATGAGAAGAAGCAGCTCTGCAAAAAGCTCCTTAAAAGTTTTTTTTTTTAGCTAGTGTGGTTAAACTGAGGACAAGTTTAAAACCTGGCTGACTATTTGCCCTAATGGACTTTATTGCAAAGCTGCGTCGAACAGAGTCTCCACATACTTAAATCACTACAATTAACCTGGTGGGAAAATCTTTTTCCTCTGAAAGTAATCATAATTTAATCCTCCGTCTACACGTTGCAAAGCAATAAACCTCCTCTCTTGCTACATTCACTCCCTCGCTCATTTATGACCTGAAGAAATGAAATGCAAACAACGTTGCGTGATACAGTTTCCAGTTATGAGCTGTACGTTTGGATGTTGTGGCTCCAGCGGATCACGTCTCATGCAATCACAGCGCGTGTGGTCAGAGAGAAATGGAGATGAAATAACGTAAGTGGGCAGCTTGACAGATTCATGACAAGAGTGTGTGTGTGTGTGTGTTTGATTGTTAGTGTTTGTGGTAAGGTATGTGTGTGTGTGTGTTTAGGAGATACATTAGTGTAGGTGTCAGTGGTTTGTGTGTTCGACATGATAGGTGTGCGTGAGTGCATGGCATGACGCTAAAGTGTATGTTGCAAGCTCAAGTTCTGATTTAGTGAGTGACAGAGAGGATTGTGGGAAGCAGAAAGATAGACTGAGGGAAGGGATAAGACGTGTGTGTGTGTGTGTGTGTGACAAAGTGAGAGAGAGAGGGTTTGTTGAAGATGATTTTTACTGCAGCCATTAAAGCTCCATTATCGTGATGGATCATTATCTGCCTTATCAGGGGTCGTAGAGGAAGACACACACACACACACACATAGGCAGAGCCTTGCAAACATGTACATGCACACACAGGTTATCAGCTTTAAAATGAGGATGAGGGTAACGTGTGTGTACGTACACACTGACCCCTTAACACACACTGCAGGGCTTGAACCTCTTTAAAGAGGAATGCTAATGTTTTCTATAGAAACCCTAACACAGCAGAGAGAGATAGAGTCAGAGAGATTACCCGAGAGAGAGAGAGAGAGAGAGAGAGAGAAGGCGACAAACGGGTAGCGGTAGAGAACGAGAGAGTGTACAAATATATGATCTAACTGGAGTGCATCAGCCCATCCTGTTGCAGACACACACTCTGTGGCTAGAGGTCTGTTTTTACCAGGAAACGGTGTCTGTTCACATTATGGCAGTGCCCGTTGAAGAGTAAACTTCACCTTGTTTTGACTGATTTAGGGGAAATTATATTTTATGAATCATGGGTTCCAGTCCCTTGTCTCCATAGATAAGGGCTGCTTAGTGAGGCCCACTGACCCTCTTCCACAAAGAAATGTATCCAAAGGCTGCACAAATAATGTTGTTAATGTTGGACCACAAACGTAGCAATGAGCTCTGAATATTATTATGTATTATGAAAGTTATTGGAAAAATTTGGTCAGGGACCAACAAAATAACTTTCCATCTACAGGCCCAATTTCTACCATGTTTTTTATATTTGCACAACAAAAAAAAAAAAAAGAAGATCGGCTTCATATTTCATCCAATCTTAAACGACTTTGGTATAAAAAAATATTTGGGGACCAATTGTTTAATAGCTTTTAAATCGTCCAAAATGTTTTCCAATAACTTAATGATTGGCTGAACATTAGCAAGTTAAAGAACAAAGTTCAAGAGACAGAGCAGCGCTGCTTGGTGGGTAAGAAAACAGAAACCGAGGTGAAAAGGTGGACCGTTTCTGGAAAAAATGAAAAACCTTTATGAAAGACTCTTACTTAAACAAAACCAGCAGGAAGACATAAGGGAAGGAGAGGATGAGGGACACAGGATAAGTCTCGAGGGCAAAGTTTGACCTAATATTCCTCAGCAATAGCATCAAGTTGCCTGAGTAAAGATACAATCAGGAGGTTTAAAAAGGCTCCAGACTCCTCAACAGCAGCCCTGAGCAGTGCTATAGAAACACCATTATGAATAAGAGCAAAGGGATGAAGTATAATAGGCATATGTTGGCTATTATAATCCCTGTCTCTCTTCCTGTCTCTATTCAAACCATTAGGCTCTTACGAGCTTACACTGTATGCAGTCTGCTTTATAAGTTGGCCGCCCGACCGCACCAAGCCCAAATGCGCCGGAGCCATGTGACCGAATGTGTGTGAACGAGTGTGTGCGTGCTCTGTCGTAGTTCGTTACAGCTGTAGTCCAGGCAGCTCAGCTTAAAATGCAGGCTAACGAGCTGTAGTGGGAATAGAGGTTGAGGACGTGAACCTAAAACTGCTCCTGGAGGACTGAATAATACTGCTGTCCTTTAGCACTAGCGTGTGAGCGTGGGCAGTAGACCATAACGTGGTCATTTCATTTGGTAGCTGATTCAATCAGCCAAAGTGACTGTAGGAACATATTCATATTTTTAAGTTTGGCCTCTGGGAGCAGTTAGTTAGGAGGGGACAGACGATTAAACCACCATCCTGTGCCTTGCTCACGAGCACTTGTAGTAATTGGCAAGGAAGGGAAGTGTAGATCTCCCCACCCGGCCTTTTATTAAAGTCTGGGAGCTTAAATCTATTAGTTGAATTCTCCAACAGTCACTTTAGCACTTATTAATTCCAGCTACGCTACAGCTGGAGGTGGGCTTGTAAGTGTGCTAACTACAGTGGACGCCTTCATAGAGAACAGGAGATTATGGAGCTTATAAAAAAAGACTTAAACCGTAAACTGGCCCTCTAGGAGTAACCACACAAGGCTGGACTTACAACACTAATGGCTGCAGAAATAAACAGCAGAAACAGACTCCAACATTGACTGTGTATAGGCGTAACCCCCCCAGTGGGCCAATCGGAAAAAACAACAACAACTGATACACAGTGTTACGGTAAAAACAGTCTACAGGCCGGACAAAAGGAAGCTTGAGGTGCTTCTAAAAACAGCGGATCTAAAGTTAGATATCAGGAGTATCGGGGTTTATCTTGATCTAAACTAAGCTGCAAAACATGTGGCCAATAATCAAATTCGGAAACATAACTGAGGGAAAGAGATATGAAGTACGCTTACAAAATGTACAGCATGTTCAAACCAAGACCCTTTAGAAGTTGTCTTTGGCGAAAAACAATAAAATCAAATAACTAAAATACCATATTTTAAATAATGTTGAAATTGTTTTACTATCCTATAAAAGAAAAAGCTCGCTATCCCTAAGATTTGCTCATTCATGGTGACCCAAACATAATCGGAGGCAAAACCATAAAGCCACCTGCTAATATATCATTTTAATAACATTTTTTAAATGAATAAAAAAGACTGGAGGCAGAGGAGTGAAGAAACTGGTGTCTTGGCATAATATAGCGATCATAAAACCTGTCAATAATTAATGTTGTTGTGGTTAAGGAAGCCACAGTCTCCAAAATGATCGTTAAACACACATTTACAATTGCGTTAATTTTAAGACGTAAAATAAAATGTCTGTAAAAACAAACAAGATGACCAACTACTCAGTTTACACAACCAGTTTCTAATACACCGTATTCTTTCAATTCCACTGAATAATATTCCCATCCTGTTCAACTATCACCTCAATCCAAACCACAGATCTCATGAGCAGTTCTGAATATTTGGCCACAGAACACAGCGTATGCATGGCATTAGCACATTTTAAAGTGTCTGAACTTCGATCGGTGTTGGTAAAAGTTTCAACGACTGTATAGCTGTCCTTGAAGGAACAACCGAGGGGAGATACGTGAATGGCTGCCATTGTGAAGATTTAACAGCTTTCAGATAGAGACAAGAAAAGGTGTGAGAGTAGAGTGTGAGAGCTTGTTTCTGTGAGTTACCATCACTGGCTTCTCTTTCCATTACAGACAACAGAGGACGGAGAGACAGAAAGGTAGAGGATGGAAGAGCAAGGCAGTGATTGGTGAAGCGGGAGCTGAAAGAGTGCGACAGCGAGTCGGAGAGAAACGGGGGAAGCGGATTGATCAAGAGTGAGTGACAATAGCCGAGGAGGGACGGAGTGGGAGAGCTGAAGAAAGAAAGAATAGAAAAGGAGGAGAGGAAAGAGGACAGGAATCAAGCGGAGGGGGAGGAAAGAGTGATGACCAGAGACAGAGGGAAAGATCAAGGAGGATGGGCAGAAAAAAGACAAATGCATGTAAAAAGAGGTCGACTGGTAAAGCCATTACACCTGGATTCAATAAATCTGCATAAAAACCCACCCAGCAGTCCGTCTTTAATGACCAGCGAAGGCCTGTGTGTGTGTGTGTCGTTGTGAAATGGGCACTGAGGGTCGGACATGTGCGTCTGACTGTCTCTCCTTTTGTCTGAGTTTCCTAATGTGTGTTCACGGTGTGTGTGTGTGTGTGTGTGTGTCTAATGGTCGTCGAGGACCTCAGCGTCGTATTTAGAGAGAAAACAATCATCCTTGGAGCAGGAAACAGACCTGCCTAATGAAAGCCGAGAGACCCCAGACCACATCGCAGCACAAATGGATGCGTCTGACTCTCTGCTCTAGACAACCCCCCCCCGAAACCTCCTCCACCCTCTGTCGTCCCTCCACACCACCCTTACAACTTCATTTGCACACAGACTAAAACACTTTTCCTCTGCAATATGGTGGCTGCTTGAATCAAAACACGGCTACTTGTTCCATCGTGCTGTGAACGGCTCAGGCCCATCCTACATTCTACGACATGGTCAAACCGTCCACCTCAGCCCGTCTACGTCCGCTCTGCTGCTGCCAATGGGCTCTCTACTCCTTCACAACGAAGGGGGCCCAGACTGTTTGATGTCCTGGCTCCTCAATGGTGGAACTAACCCCCTGTGGACATCAGAAACTCTCCACATCCTCTGTCACAGACTGAAAACTCATCGGTTCAGACTGCATCTTGGCCCGTAGAATAAAAAGACTTCACTATCTTCTCTACGTGTAGCACTTGACGTGGCAGCATATTTGCTTATTTTAAAATAAGCATTCATAAGAAAAGTAAAGTCCTCAGTTTTGTGTCCATGGCCCTCCTCAATCAGCAGTCAAGGCTGTTGTTGGTTTTCTTCTGGCGGCGTGACGAATCCGTGAAGGACACGTCATGACTGATGAGACCCAATCAAGCAGCCAAACATGGCTGCATTTCCCCCGCTTCACTATTTAGCTTCTTTTTTTTTCTCCAGCAGTTGGTTTCAGTTAAACATTCTGTTCAAATATCTGCTAATTAGCTCTAAACACAAACAGCTGAGGCTGATCAGTTACAATTCATCTTCTGGGAGAAAAATGTGAGTACCAAATTTCATGGCAATGCATCCAACAGTAGGCATTTCACTTAAAATCACAAACGTCAACCTGATGGTGGCGCTAGAGGAAAAAGTCATTAGGACTGAGAAACCTCTCTTTGTTCTTATAATTTACATGAGTTTATATTTCCAGTAAACCATCACAGGCAGAGACAGAGATTGCAACTCCAGGATTGCGACTATTTTCTGGCAAGCCACACCTACACACACAGACTATCAAAACAATAATAACCTTTTCCTTTATCACCAGGGATGTTGAAGTTACACCCGCACAGAGACACATTCGGCCTATCAGTACAATTGCAATACTGTAGTCTCCCTCTATCTGTGATTGTTAAAATTCCAGCTCCGCCCCCTTCCTGTTTCTGTATCTCCTGTCAATCAAAATGTACCCAATCGGTGACCTTGAAGCTGCGAGGGCTCGTCAGACACACAAACAAAGAAACGCACAGTTCCTTTGTAAGTCTGCCAGTCTGTGGAGGGCATCAGTGTGCCACAGGGCATCAGGCTGCAGAGCTGGAACAACAATGATTGAGTAGGCGAGATTTTAAACCTGAACCTGAACAGCCGCCCATGCCCTGTGAGATGCCCTGTCCTATGAGCATTTGTACAGCAAGCCAGAGAGAAAATATGTCTCTCCTTCTTCTATTTGGAGATCATACTGCAACAACAGTGACATGTGACGTCCGTAAACGTGTGGCGCTTTCCGTCATTACAATGACTTGTAAACTTATAGAGTGTTGTTGTTGTACGTGGACTCAGTTTTCACTGAGGTTTCTCCAGCTTGAGTTGGCTCAGAGACACATGCAGTCATTCCCGGGGAGCAGTCCTTGCTGTAGCAGATAGAGGGTCGCGGGCCGACAATTCATACAGGCTTCATAAGAGCAGCGATATAATGTCCGACTCAGCCAATAACACTTCATATGTTTTTTTTTACGATACCAAACTCACGCAAATGTACATGCGCATGGACTCACAGTCGCAAAAACACACACTTGTGCGCTCATGCATACGATAAAATGTGATAGCTTTTCACGTACATATATGCATATACACACACAAACAGGGGATTTCTTATACCTTCACACTTCAGACGTGGGAGGTAGCCATAGGCCAGAGAGAGAGCGAGAGACTTCCTGTGGCGTGTATGTGGAATACGATGCCAGTTCTCTTCAGTGCTCATTATAGACGTCATTGAGCCATAAAGGTTATTATTATGACTATGGCACAGAAAACAGCTCTTTTAGTAAAACCTCACTTTTGGAGTCAGTGTTACTTTTGTAGTTCAGCTGAGGTTAAAGAGAAACCTGGAAACAAATACAGAAGAACACACGACCGAGCTGGTACCTTTCGCTACCAGCGCCCTACCGGGCTTTAGTTTTGGACAAACCATGCCATGTTAAGACCTGCTGAATTTAATGTGTAATTCCTTCACTGATGTCAGTCCTACCAAATATACGTACAGAAGATACACAAGAAAGGAGTCAGAGATTCAACGTTAAATGACCGTGACCCACTGCTTTGGCAGCTCAGAAGAGCCAAAATGCGGTAAAACGAGACACAAGGCGTCGCTTTCAGAACGTTCTGTTCAAACACTTGCTAATTAGCTCTAAACACAAACAGCTGAGGCTGATCAGTTACAATTCATCCTCTGGGATACAAAAATGTGAGTACCAAATTTCATGACAATGCATCCAATAGTTCACTTAAAATCACAAATGTCAACCTGATGGCGGCGCTAGAGGAAAAGCCATTAGGACTGATCCTCTGAGGAAACAGAGGCCAAAATCAAATGTCTGGATCAAAAATCATGGCAAACAGTCGTTGAGATATTTCAGTCCGATCGACATTGGCATCCCCACAGCAACGCTGCCGAAAACATCACCTCAGGTAAAAGCTTTGCTGTTGTTTCACTACACGTCTCTTTTTTCCTTTTCATGCTTCAACAGTCACAGAAATGTAAATGTTTCAGTGACATTGAAGAGGGCTCGGAGACGACTAAACTGAAAGATGACACGCAATGAATAAACCCCGATCGTCACATTTAAATGGAACAAACAGCACAAATTAAGGAGGGCTTGAAGAATATGTGGCATTGTTTAATAACAGGCTCTGGATTCACTTCACATGATGGATGAAAACAGGCATTTTGTTCAAAATCTGCTGACTGATGCGGTGCTGTGGTTGGTGTGCTGACGTGATATCTTCTATTTCTTTTGCCACAACAACTGGGTGCTTTTGCTTGCATTGTGCATTGTATTGTATCTTCTGTTCTGTTACATCTCATGTGAAACATGTTGAGAACAACTCAAATGTGTCGGTTGATAACTTAACTTAAACTGCATCCTTAAAAACACAGTATCTGGATACAATGTGGGCTAGTAGTGCGATCAGTTCATCTTCTCAGCACCGAAAGCAGGGATTGCACTCTGTAAAGGCCTGAGCTTTTCGCTCTTGAAGCAACCAGTTATCTGTGCTGGGAGGTGCCCAGTTGATAAAGGCTTACTTGTTCTCACCCACCACTCTTTCCTCTAACATGTGAGCCACACTGCTTTGTCGGCCTTGCTCCAGTTTAACAGAACAGAGGAGAGTTACATCAGACACCGTGTTCGTAAAATGTCTGAGCAGACTGTCAGGTACACGAGCCTCCAGTGGTCATTCATGCTAATGCATGTGTGGGCATGGAACTTGTAGGTTTCCATATGAGTGTGTGTGTGTGTGTGTATGTCTCTGTCCATGTGTGTTTTACATGCTATTTTAGTATGATCCTAATGGCTTTACAGAGTGCCAGGCATTTTAACAGAGCCAGGGAGAGGCTTGTAAAACACACACACACTCACCACAAGACAGAGAAGAGAGGCTGGCACACTGGCACATGGCAGTCTGGAGGGAGTCTGTGTGTGCATTAAGAGGGTCAGCCAGGGTGATGGTGACACACGATGAAGGAAAACGAGAAACGCGGGCCCGAATGAAAGGCAGGCAGTGTGTGTCTGCGATTGCGGGTCGGGGTCTAAAGCAGACACATGGCGCCGAGTGGCACTGCCTGGGTACAGGCGGGATTTGACGGAGGGAGGCAGAAAGATTCAAACTGTGATGTCGTTAAGGGAAACATCTCACCCTAGAAAAAAACCCCAGAGAGAATAAAGAACCTTTAGCTCTTACACCTACACTGACACGCAGTAAGTGAGATGGTGAGAGTAAAAGGTAATGGTGATGGAGGCACTTTAGAGGAAAAATAAGGGAAAGAGGAATGGTCTTCCTTAGTGGGAAAGAAAAACACAAAGGCTGAAGCTGAGAGAGTGATGGCAGAAGAGAACGTGATAAAGAGGATAAAAGAAAAGTTGAGTTTTCATCCAAATGTCAAAACCTTCAAGTCCTATAGTTGCTCTGCAAGCATTAAAATGAACTTTGACCAAACAATTCAACGAGCACGCTCTAAAATAACTCTTTTTGTTGGTTTTATATCTAAAGTTTTCATGCCATTCACTGAAATTTCCAAACCTTAACAAGTAGTTGTTAAGGTTGAGCATAGTTTACGTGTTTGTAACATTTTAAAATGTTTTTATAAATGTTAGGTAGGAATGCAATACTGCAGGGTGGTTGGTTGGTCGTCTGAAAGCATTCAATCTTGTTAGATAAGCTTTCACAGCAGCCTGCCCACATGATTAGTTTTAATCCAGAGTAAGTTTTTCTTTAAAAAAAGTGGATCAGCGGCCTCCAGACCACAGATTACTGTGTGCATTTAGGCAGATGATGAGAAATACGTACAGTAATTGTCTCTCTGTGAAAGTCCCCCACACCATTTCTCTGTGCCTTTAATGTACACGGTGATCAAATGATCTCTTAATTCAGTGAATTCAAAGTTTATTTAAAGTGACACCAAAACCATTCCGTGCCCTATTTGAAGCACTCAGACAAACAGAGACATTTCCCGGCATTAAGACATACAATAGGGCTTTCATGAGGACTGTAGGAAACTGGTCCTGCTGTACCCCAACCACACACTCTGTCACACTGCTCTGTGAGTATGTGTGTGTGTGTGTCTAGAGTTACCGGTCTTCAATGTATACCACATGTAGCGACCGTGTATCGCCTGATATGTTCTCAATATGGAGGAAAAAAGACGAGCGAAAGAGAGAGAGAGAGAGAGACATGGGGAAGCCATCCACGAAATTTTTAAACTTAATAATACACCGCTTCAAGGCGAAGCGGTCGACTTTCCCTTAGCCTCACCTTTCTGTATCCTCGCTTCCCTTTTTCCTCGCTCTCCTCCCACTCGTAGATGACAACTCGTTTGACGGTTAAATAGTAAATAAGCGCCTCTCTCCACTCCTTGCTCCTTGTATGAACCAACCTTCCCTCCTGCTGCCAAAAGCTCGAAGCAGAGTTTACTCCCTGTAAAATAAAACGTCTGAAACTGTATTTGTTCCGCAGCCAGGAGCTTGTCGTCAGGTGACCCGCTGGAGTAAATCTTTTCAATAATGTCAAAGGCAGCGCCAAAAACCTGCCAAACCGACCAGTGTGTGCCCTACTCCTACACACACACACACACAGCCACATGGCGAGAACAATGACACAAACCCACACAAGTCATCACATCACACACACACACGTTGATTTTAGGATTTATTAAATTGTGAGTGACAAAATGTCCTCACTTTATTCCATTTGCAATATTTCCCCCTCATGTTTCAGAAGTACACACGGAGACAGAAGACGCACAACAAAACGGTCTCACCTGTTCCTGTGTCATGCTGTGCACCTGCGTATGCCAGGAGGCGGAGTCAGAGCGGTGATAGGCGGGGGGCGGGGCGGAGTCCTGCAGTATGACCGGGTCTCGCTCCTGACACAGTGAGGTCAGGTGGCTGATGTACAGCTTCAGTTTACTGCGATTCTGATTGAGATCCAGGAGAGGAGAGAGAATCTGGAGGAGGAAGGAGGTGACCGGGGACAAAAATGAGAGGGGTTCATTTTATTGTACACAAAATGTAACAACAGAGAAGGTCAATACTGCCTATGATAACTGTTTAAACGAATTTACCAGACTAGAAACACATAGAAAGTCTTACAAGAGATGGAACGACGTGCTGAGAGGAGTAAATGCTGTACGTCATTATTTTATTCTTAAATAATCATTCATTATAATGCACAAACAATGTCACTTGCTCACTTATTCACTACTCCCTACAGTCAGATATATAAATAACACGGTGAACTGTAAATGCGTTATATCTGACATAAGGAGTGATATATACGTCACTGCAGTACGTGTCTTTCCAGCACCTAGCTGTCTGTAAAGCTAATGGAGACTAAACATTAGAGTTGGGCTAATTCAAGCATATTGGACAAGACGGGATGAAAACAGATATGGAAATGGAGAGATGACAGAGGATAGGATGTCTTAAAAAAAGTCACAAAAAGTCAAAAAGAAGCCTGAATACTGGGAGAAGTAGTGCTCAGTCTGATTACTCTCGAACCCCTGATGAAGGCACATAGAGAATTGATCCAGACTACAATCCAGCTTTGAATCTGATTCCCACGTTTAACAGTGAAATGTGTCTCACAGTGGCCATAACTGATGTCTGTGTGTGTGTGTGTGTGTGTGTGTGTGGGAATGAGGGTCAGACGAGCTGAACAGAGACACATACACACACACAGATAAGACACACAGACACACGGTTCTCCTTGGGGAATTGAAGGATTTAAGTGCAGAGAAGGCATGTTAAGAGGGCTGTCAGTCTGTATGCGTGTGTCGGTAAAGGATATTCAGTCCCAGCGGGGTCTGTCCACACCCTGTGATCCATGCTCATCATCACTCATCAGCACACACACACACACAATCACAAGCTTCACGGCAGCATCCATTCACTCTCTATCTGTTCTCCATCTCGCGTTCAACATCGTTCTCTCTTTACTATTCACTGCCGATGCAAGACGTGCAAATGTGTCATCTGTTTTGACACGACTTTTATTCTTCATGCATTTAATTAAGACAGAGTGCAGAGTCGTCCGTCAAAAACACATGTTTGCACCGACTCTCTGCGTCATGGTTTTCAGTCAGTAAGAGTTATGTCATGTACAGGTTTGTGCTGCACTGAATGACTGTGCAAGGAATATTAAACTGCACGTACCCAGAGGAACCATACTGACGCTGCCTGGCCCTTCAGCTCACTGCTCACTCATTTGAACTAAACCAAGCATGGGTTGAACTGACACCTTGTCGTACATTGTTGCTTACATGCTGTATGTACTGAAGCCAATAAAGTGACCCGTATGCTCTTATTTCTAACATGTTATATTTTAAAATGACTGATGCAATAAAAACTAAATCAAGAAATGTATCTATCCCGGGCACACGGCTTTGACATGTCTTCTACATCTGAAAGCCAGCCTCAGCTGTCAAAACAGTGAAAAAAAACCCTGCAGATTGATCATGTCTGAATATAACACTACATATATATATATCCAGCATTCATTATTCAGTAACTTCATGCATTTGAGCATTCTGGCAAACAAATGAAAGAACTAGACGTGGGTGTTTTTTTGTGAGGGAAAAAAATAAATAAAAAATGGTACCGCACGCTCTTCCCCAGCAGCATTGCTGCGACAATGAAAGCTGACAGTAAATCAAAGTAACTGTCACTTTTGATTCTGAGTCCTTATTTACTGCAAACACAACACACACATTAGGTGTGTTTTGTTGTGTGTTTTCTTTGCCCATCTCCCTTGGCGTGTTCATAAGTAGCCACAAAAGCACACCCAGGGCACATACCCACACAGTACATGCACAGACAGACACATTGCAACACAGAAAAAAACACACACACACACACACACTCACTCATACAGGGTCGTTATCAAAGTTGTAAATAGCTCTAGTTACAGTATTTTCCAGTGAGGACCTGCCAGTAGGTTACAGTCCATTACCAAATACATTACTGAACGTTTCCCTCCGGAGGAGAGAGGGAAACGGAAAGAGAAGCAAGGAGAAAATGATAGAGTTAAAGGCTGCGGGGATCCAACACATTCTGCATTTCACAACACCTCTGTTGCCGTATGTTATGATGTATGCTGACAGCAGGAAAGCAACAAGGACATTATTGCTGCGAGACTGTCGTGTTATATGCCAATATGGGAACACGTCTCTTAAAAGCTGGCTTTTATGCTTTGAAAACATACTCAACATATGTGCAACAGCTGTTCTCTCACACTTTCTAATCCAGACTATTCTGTCAGAAGGCTTGAAAAAAAAAAAAAAACGAAAAAGAAACTGACCACACTTTCCAGACCTGCAGCAAAGCTCTGTGGATCAAATGCAAGGCAAATGAGAAACAGACAGAAAGAATGGAAGGAATGATGCGATATAAGGAAGACATTTGGAGAAAAATAACACGAGTGTTTTCTTTTCCTCTTCCAAGAAATATGTAACAGATGACTAACAGAAACTAATATTTAAAAATAAGCCTGAATTTACACCAGTAATAATACTGACTTCTGAAAGTCTTTGCAGGGCTTTAAGCCTTTGGATTTACTGATTTTATTAAGTTGTACAGTATATATGTGCCTACATGTTTTTATTGTATTACACGATGGTCAACGTATGCAGTGTGCGTGTGTGTTTAATGAGTCCACAGAGTTCCAACGTCTTACTGTTCTATGACACAATCCCAGAGGAGCCATCGTTTTATACGCCGCTGTGTGTGTCAGAGTGCGTGTGTGTTTGTGCGTCTTTATTAGCCTCCCATGCCTGCCTACCAGACTCTTATTGAGCAATGAAACAACTCCAAAGCTGACTGGTCACCTTTTTTAAAAAACCTTCCATGGCCACGTTATATGATGATATATATCATATCATATCATATCATAACTAATAACCCAATTTTGTCTCTTTAATCACAAAATGCTCCTCCAGTTTTCTGACTATATTTGGTCGAGTAAGTTATGAATAACTAAATACACAAATAATTAAACTAACATCAGCAGTAATGTCAGGTCAAAAGCAAATGTTTTTGTTCCCGTCAGTGTAGCTCTAATAAAAAAAAGAATTAATACAGATCAACTTTGTGAGATCCTGTTTGATATAACAAGTCAGAGCTTTGCGCTGTTAATCATGAACTCGTTTTTTAAACATTGAAAAACCTCACAAACTAGAACACTGTACTCCTTTTATAGAAGAACATTTTTCACCTCCTCCTTGTCTTTTTTCACTGGTGCATCTAATGCCACTGACGACCATATAAAATGCAATATACCATGAAAAGTTCCTCTACAATCCTGGGTGTGTGTGTTCAGAGTGCTCTCCTGTGTTTCAGCTGTTTCTGAAGCATTTCATTCTCCAACTGTCGAACAGAATTCCCTCATTGAAAGAGACACAATCACACACTGTTCTGATGTAATGCGCTATGGCGAATTACCCGCCTGACACACCGAGGAGAAGTGTGTCTGTACTGTAAATGTGAATACTCATGAAGAAAAAGAGACTGGCATGGCCTGCCTCTCTCAGCAGGGAGGTGCTACCGCTAATTAATAACCAGGGTCAAACTTAAGATCCGCTGTTGAACTTTTGGGCTTTTTAGCATGCCAATGGGAAATCCCACTGGTGGAACTGAGCTGCCACTAAAACCAGCATGTGCTGCTCATATGTGGTGTTGCCTCCACAGTCCTGTCAGTAGATTAAACTCTTTTAATCTTGTGACGAAACTTAAAAAGAGACTTTCAGCATCACATCATTTCAAAACGATTTCTAATTGACGTTAGATTTTCAGATCGTCCAAGATTTGCATTCGAAAATGAAGCATTATGTGTTTTACAACGAACTCATACGTCCTGGGTTCCTGTGACAGTGGAAACAGCATTGACAGATTCAGCAGTGCCTATGTCCATCCATCATAAGTTCAACACATCCAAGGGACAGGGATTTTATGTGGACAACTCTTTGTTAAGTCTGTAACGCTCCCCAGTATAGGCAGGGTAAACTATAACACACTTGTCTCAGCTGAAACATCACCGCCCGACATGGGGCTCGAACCTCATTAACACTCTACCGACACGGGCAGCCAGGCTGCAAGCAATGGGAGTAAAGGCTCAGAGTTCCAGGCCCAGTTAACTACCATTGGGCGGAGAACACTCAGAAGGGTGGAGGGTTGGATTTCTGGGTCCACTACCCTCACATCCCACACCCAAGGTTTACACATACAGAAGACTATAGTAGGCCATGCATCCTCATGTAATGCAATATAGTACGTGCTGTGTGTATGACCAACAGCAACTGTTGTGGGTTCATGTGACAGTGGACGCTGCGCGTTGATATACTTCAGCCTGTCTGTGTCCATCCATTATAAGTCCGACAGAAAGTAATGGATGAGTGTGCAGAGCAAAACACCTTCACCAAACGTAGGACTCGAACCCGCAACCCTGAGATTGGCATGTTGTATTATTCAAGAAAATCGTAGAAACATTAAGATTTGCCTTAAAAAAAAGCAACAAGTGAATTGTTTTTGTCTGAAGAATGACTTCATTCTAAATAAGATGTGTTCAGACTGATTTGAGTGTTTTCAGTTCTTGCTCGACTTGAAGGTTGTCGTGCATGTGCGATTAATGACCTCTGGGCCTAAGAACACTAGAAAGCCCCATTGTGTAATCTAAAAATAGTACCGGGCAGTCTCAAGGGAAACATTCCCTTTTCATCCCGAGAAAATCATCAAAGGGATGAATGTACTGTGGGTGGAAAGAAGGGACGATGAAACACACACACACCCACACACACACAATAGAGCTGGATAGAATTAAAGCAAATCAAGATTGTGGAAGAAATGATCATCAGACAAAGAAGATGACTTGAAATCAGAAGATGAGATGAGATATTGAACAGATGAAGCACATAATTCAAGAGTTGATTTGTAAGCATTCCTCTTTAGGTAATGAGCGTTAAAAAACAAAGGTGAGTAAATCAAATACGGTCACTCACACGAGAGATCAAGAAATTACTAAATTTAACCCAAATCACTAGAGAGAAGGAAAGTCAGCAGAATCAGCTCACAGATGAAACAAAAGAAAAGCAAAGATGGAAGACGAATGATGAGCACATCCAAATGTGATCTGATCCAGATAAAGAAGACGCTCACCCAACTGTACAAAATGGCGGACCGAGAGAGAGAAAGAAGGCATGTGGCTCGCTAGGCCCAAATACCCTCCTCATCGTCCTATTGGTTAGTTTGGTCCGACCGCAGCGTGAGTTTGGAGAAAGCAGGAAGTTAGTTGGTGAAGCAGAAAATTTGAGTAAAACATAGTAAGCGCAGGAAAAAAAACGTGTTAGCCAGTAATAGTTGAAACAAATTAAGTAAGTTCATGTGACTGTTACACCCGGTTCAAATACATGAAAGTGTGTCTTGCTGTCTTTCACTTGAAAATACAGAAATTGTATTTTAGAGCATGCTTTCATCCATATCAGAGTGATGATAGTCAATGGTTTGGGGGGGCTGGGACCATATTTGGAGGTCTCACTGCTCTGGGCAGAGATCTTACCTGGTCTGGGGAGGGCTTGTGATTGTTGGGCAGCTCTGAGTTTGGAGTGGAGACCTTCAGGTGGTCGTCCTCATAGTTGTCCGCCATCAGCTTCATCCGGTTTTGAGTCTACAGAGAGAGAAAGAGCAATTAGATCACAAACAGACACACAAAGACCTGTACATCACTTCATGTGCTGTACACACACACTTACAGGAGCACTTTGAAGGACAAACTAACATCAACATACAGTGAGTAGACTTTTGTCTTTTCTATTTCCTCCCTTTTTCTTTCATCCGTCACTCTCATCTCTCCCATCTTGGCTCTTCCTTCATCTCGTCGCTCTTCTCCCTGATGCACTTTATTCTCTTCTCCTTTCCTATCCTCTCTCTTCCTCTCCTACTGCTCCATCTGTTTCACATGTTAGACTTATACTTTAAGTTTTACAGTGGCCTGGAAAGAGCAAGGGAGTGAGAGAACGTTAGGGAGGGAGTCAGTCTAAATCTGTCAGTATTGTACAATCTAAATCCCCTTAGCCTCTCGCTGAGCCCTGCAAGGAACAGGGGCTTAAGCAGACCAGACTGAGGTTTTGTGTGTGTGTGTGTGTGTGTGTGTGTAAGAGACAAAACGTGAAAGGGAATGTGAATTCCAACTTTCATAATATGTGTTTGTTTGAAAGCTAAATGAAACACTGTATTTTGCAGGATGGTGTGTGAGCATGAGATAGTGGTGCTAAAAACGTGTTTCAAGTTGCGTGTATGTGGGGGCTATATTAAGTGTGTGTGTGTGTCTATGAACATAATTCAAGTTGAAGAGAGCCTCCCCTGGCGTACACACGGACATTATTCATTTCCTCGTTTTCTAAAGACGGATTTAAAATAACACATATATTTAAAACAAACAGGGAGAGTAAACAGTTCATCTTGAAACCATGTAAGTACAGGACCTGGAGTCACCGCTGCACTTGTAAATATACACAAATACACACACACACAAACACACACGAACAGCTGTAGAGCGATTATTATTTGTCTCTGTCTATCACTTCCTCTCCTCACCACGTTCAGAAGCATGTAAACCACAAATGATCTTTTGTTAACAACACAAGAAAGAACACAAGACAAAGAAAGAAAGTATTGCACAGTATTGAACCCCAAATTGTAACTGGGGCTCACGAGTTACATCTAACTAGACATCGAGGATCGCCTTGATCGGATTTGAACCCATGTCTCCATTTGGAGACCAGTAGTCTCTTTGCTGAGGAAGCAGTCATTTTAGCTATTTATCAATGTCGGCTTTAAAACCACTGCAGCTATTTCAGTATTGTCATTGATGGCGGTTGTTGTATTTTAAGAAGTCATAACAGGAAAACTAAACAATGGAAGTCCTATGGTCTGATCCTAAAGGCCTGATTCCACCAGCATTTCAAATTGTAATATTCTGCCCGATTAGATTGCAATGCAATACTTGTTAGCTACGCACGCACGCACACGCACACACACACACACACACACACACACACACACACACACACACACACACACACACACACACACACACACACACTTTCCTTGCTGGCCTTTCTTTACATCTTCCCCTTTTCTCTAATTGTCAGGAATGCTGACCTCAGCGCACTTGCTGTGCCAACTTTCTTTTTCTCACTTTATCTAATCATCACACCATTATTTCTCTCCTCCTCCTCTCATTGTTCCCTTCTTCTTCTCCCCTCCATCTATCCTTCCTGCGGCTCTGCTGTAACCCGCTGACAACGGACAGAATGAGAAACAAATGAGCATGGATCGAAGCAAGTGGAGGGCGCTGAGTCATGCTTAGAATAAAATGATTTCATTGTGATAAGACTCCGGGGAATATTAGATCAGATTATTGTTTCGTCTTTCCCTCCAGTGGTGAAAGAGAACCTCGTTGATATCTGTGCAATTATCAATAATGAAAAGTTGCTGAGTCATGGCTGGACAAGAACTATTTCATCACGATACAAAATTAGATTAGTTTTTTTTCTCGTCTCTCTGTCAAGAAGATAAAGCTGTTGATAAGTGGAAAATTACAAATAACAATGGAAAGTGTCTGTTGAGCACTGAGGGAATTATTTCATCCTCATAAATCTCTATGGAGTAATAAACTAGATTAGAACCACATTTGTGTGTAAAGAGAGAGACACATGAATACAATCCCCATCACTCACTCACTGTTGAACTGGTAATTAATTGAGACTTCTGTCCTGAATAGCAGAAATATCCCTTTTCAACTACAGTTTCTTCGAGATTAAAGCCACATTCACAGGCATCTGTTCACAGGAACTTGGAAACTACCAAACAGTGATATGAAGAGCCAAAGTCTTAAAAATGTCCAGAAGCCACACAGGTACAGAACAATGTCCAAGGCCACGGCCACACATACACCACCTATAAATGTTAACCACATGTGTCTCTTGCAAGGGCAGATTGTGGTGTACTCCACACCTTCCCCGTCTTCTTCTTCCATTTCGTAAAGTATTACAATCACTTCTCTTCTCTTTGCTTTCACACACTATTTTCCACAACTTATCTCTCTCTTACTCCCTCTCTCTCTCTCTCTCTCTCTCTCTCTCTCTCTCTCTCGTGGTTTCAGTCTCTGTCTCTCCACCAAACTGCTGAAGAAAAATAAAAATGAAAATAAAAGGGAAGAGGAGGAAGGAGACTGTGAGAAAGAAGAAGAGTGAAGAGAGCTGAGGTCACCTTGATCTACAGCCTTCTTGCTTACACTGCAGCTGGGGGTCAAAGGGCAGATCACAGGAGACGCTTTCAGGGACAACCGTATATTCTTGAACACACACAGGTGTGTTTTATGTCTGAAGTGTAAGTGCTGCACATCTACAGATGCTTCTCCCTCTTGCATCCCTCCATTTATCGGTCAAGTTTAAATATATGTTGCTGTCTTTGCTATGTCATTAGCAAACTTCACATTAACGCAATACTGAATTTAGACGCTGAAGTTTCTCTTCCTATAAAGTCTGATGAAAATAAAAACCAATATTTAGTACATATTTGATCATAAAGCACCCCTACATTACATGCATTCGGTTGATTCAAATGTAGCCTTCTGTTCTCTTTAATACCTGCCATGAATTAAATATTATAATTTCATCACTCGGGCTGATTTTACACTTTGATCTGATCCTCTGAATATAATTCAGACCAGACGTAAGATGTCAGGGGGCATTTCAGCACAAGCAAAGCGTCCATCCAGTCACAAAGCATCGACTGGCGAGTGATGGCTGTAAAAAACTACTCCAGAGGAACGTTTCCAAAAATGGCGGTGTGGTTCGTCCATCACACAGGTATGAGTAATGACATTTTATTACTTTACAAACCTAAAAATACTGCTTTCTGTCTTCACCTGCCAAACATCACCTGATGGCTACCAGAGTTTACAGATCACTTTCATCACTCATTTATACTTACATATCATTTAAAACCACAACTCTGTCCATCTGTCAGTCGGGTTATCAGTGGCAAAGTGTGTGCATATGTCACTCTGAAGGACCGGGCCAAAAATACTACACTAGCATCAGCTCACTTGATGGTTACACAGCAAACACACACATACACACACACACACACACACACACACACATACGGGAATACTGAGGAAGTCTCGGCTGTGATCCATCATCGAGGGACTGAAAAAGATGATACCACAGAGTGAAAGAGAAAGAGAGAGAGAGAGAGAGAGAAACCAAAGAGGGGAGTGAAACCACTCACACCTCTACACACACACACATTGCAGGAGACAGTAGAGTCTCTGTGTTGTGAACAACCACATTCGAGACCCTGAGGTGTCATAAAAGACTTCAAATAAGACGGAGAAAGACGACGGGATGAGGGAGGAAGAGAGAGGAGAGTGATGCACGTTATAATGACTTCATTTGACACAGCCACTCTCAAAGACCTCATGCTCACCCGCTCTATGACACACACACCTGCACATGATTCTCTCCATTGTGCGTCTATCATATTGAGTACGTTGGAACTCATTCTATCCAATAAGTGGGTTTTTGGCAATATTCAATAACTGGAAATCTTTTGCAACAGAAGTATTGCTACATTTTATCTATATGAGAGGCTTTAAGGATGAAAACTCCATTAGTTTCTTTTGAACGGCAGTTTAGTTTCCCAGCTTGTGAATCAAGGGAAATAAAAGTGAGCACAAGGCTGTTCCACCTCGGTTTGGTTGTGATATGTTAAGCTCCAGCATTTAGCCTGTGTGGTTGGTGCGATGTGCAATGTGAAACTGTTGGTCCCATGTATGCAGAAACATACATTTGTGTAGTAGGGTCAAAGAATATTCTAAATTTGAATACATATGCAAATAGTAAAAACAACCCCAATATTCGAGTATTAAAATTAATATTACAGTTCGAGAAAAAAAGCACGTGTCTGCCTCACGTGCACTAAATGCACCACATGAGGGGAGTCATAATGTCTCCTTCATTCATTGAAAATTAAATGTAACGTTAGGTCCAGCGAAACGAGGAATAACTCAACAACCGCAATGAAGGCAGAGAACTCGACCGCTAGAGAGTGACACCGTGTCCTAACACTCGTCATCACGTCACGATATGTAAACAAACCGCGTACGTATCAGCTGTGTGCTCGAGATCAGAGCTTAGTAGTAGTACTTGCTGTCTTCCGACGTTTGTGCTTTTTAACAGCTGCCAGCTTATTTAGGTTTTCGTAGTGAAACTTGAAGGTATTGAGTAGATTACTCCTCATTTCAACTTCCCAAGCAATGAATATTCAAACGACATGTTTGTCCAATTTTGACAGGCCTAGTATGTAGCCGAGTGCGTTAGTGGTTCAACTCACCATCCCATAAGCTCATGTCATAGCAGCTATGGTTACGGTTATGTGATGAACAGTAATCGGTGTACATGTGCAGCCAGCAGGATTGAGGTTAAGCACTGGAGCTCTGACTTTGACCTTATTATATATCAAATTATTCATTAATGTTGATCTTGGAAAACCATCTGCTGTTACACTCTAAGATATCCTGAATTTGAGCATCAAATAAATGCCTCAGGGGGGAATCAAGTAAGGAACAAAAACAAGGAGAAACAGATATGGACAGAAAGTGAGAAGACACACGTACAGATGGGAGACCAGTGCAGAAGAAATCCCCCAAACTCCCAGTCAGCTCATCCACTAAGGGGTTGGTTAATTCACTAGACCCACGAGAACCTTTACTGTGTGTGGGTGTGTCTCTTGAGTGTGTGAATAGACCTCTGTGTGGAACCACAGAGGCATTTGGTCATGTTTATATCCTTGTTTTTGGCCTGGGTCAGTGTACATATCGGTATGTGTGTTTGCTTTGTGAAGGTGTATCCATGCCACCAAAGTGACGTGTTAGGCTGTGTGTGTTAGTGTGTGTGTATCTGACGATAGAACATTTAAATAAATACAAATTTAATATTAAAGTGTTGTCACTGGAGATTTGTAGAACATTTGAACTGTGTGTGTGTTTGTGTGCGGTGAGTGTGGGAGGGGTAGTTTAATCCTAAATTTACCCGTGGTGGTCGGAGGACTGTGGTCACATCTGGACTCGGTTTCTCTCTGCCTCTCTTGTTTTCTTTGCTCCCCTCGTCATTGCCACCTCACCTGTGCTCCCTTTTTTCCCTCTCGACACTTCCTCTCCATCTCTGCTCCTCTCCTTTTAAATAACTGACCGAAAACCTTTCCAGGTGTCCACTTGGGTGTCAAAGTAATCGCGTAAGTCTGTGCACATAATCCTACCTGCTGTTTGAGCTGATGAACCAGACCATCCTTCTCCCTCTTCAGAGACGCCACCTCATCCTGGGTTTTCTTCTTCTTGGATGAGGAAAGCTCCAGCAGGGCGATGTTGGCGTCTTTCTCACTTATAGCTGCCAGCAGGGCCTCTTGCCTGTACAGAGAACAATCATACATTTTGTTAGCATCTGCATGGCTGGATACTGATCTGCGTGTACTTAAATGTCTATGGTGAACCCTTCGCGTGTCAACAAGTGGAGGAAAGCATTCTTAAATGGGGAGCCATTTTGTGATTTAGGAGGATACAATTGGTGTATTTTTGCAACAATATGGGGCTTCCTGGTGGTCAAGTATGATGCATACCATGCAATCAAGATGTTTCCAGTTTGTTTTTAGTGAGGACCTTTATGGCATGTTCACTCTTCCTCCCCAGTTCCTCTTCATACCATCTACCACAACAATGTGTTTCACCACCTTTAACTTAATCTAACTCTATGAATTCACGCTCACTCTCTGTTTGTGTACAGGTATTACGCTCTAGTCAGTGTCTATCTTTCCAGCCTCTCTTGTCTCTCTCTATCTCTTCCCCCCCCGCCTGGATAGTCGGGCTGACTGATAGACAGCATTCCATGTGGTTCAGGAAGCAACAAGCCGCATCCCATCCATCCCATCAGCCACAGATCTGGCCAAGCCGCATCCGAGGACACACGACGCTCAGAATTCTTGGAATTCTGTCCGTTTCCGGAGAGATTCTAAATCACAACACTTTACATTTACATTTTTTACAATCCAATCCTTATATCGCTCACGTTCCCTCTTTACTCGGCACACAATTACCCCGTTTCTCACCCTCTCACGCACAAACACACACATAAAGATACAGATACCGCGGTGCAGTGAGGAATGCAGCGATGAGAGTGTCTAAATGAAAACAGATTACATGTTTGGACTGCGTGAAGACCCACAGATACTTTGGTCAACCTCACTGACCACACTGTCAGAGCACACGTGTCCCATCATGCATCTGGACTGCAGCAATCCTGTCGGGAGCAGGGGTTGAGGGAATCGAGACTGGGGTTGGTAGAGTGATCCCCTCAGCCAATCAGGTCACTGTCAGCAGCTCAAAGATTTTCCAGATTTGTGAAT
>NW_027466491.1:4077500-4475000 GCF_050575085.1 Anarhichas minor
AGTGGAAGTGGGTCAGAGACACTAGATATGAATGATTTAGTATGGAGGGAGAAGATGGGACGAGAGGCCATCAGAGAGAATCAGAAAAAGCAAAAGAGAGAGAAAGAGAGTGTTAGTAAAATAGGTTAAAGCTGGTGCATAGGATAAGTGTGTGTGTGTGAGTGTGTGTGTTTGAGAGGGAAAGAAAAGCTCCCCTCAAGGAGCTGTTGTACATCAGAGAGGCTTAAAGAAAGACAGCGAGAAGGCTTACACACACTAACACACACACACACGTAGAAAAAAAAAAACAGCATTGACAGGGAAGGGAATAAAATAACTGGAGGATTTGGAAGGAAAACAAATCAAAGAGACGTGAACGGGGAGAGAGGGAGAGGAATGGAGGAAGTCGCGGTGAGGGAAGGCAGAGAGACAAAGGCAGTGAGAGGGAGAGAGAGGAGGGCAGGTGGGACTGCTGCATGACAGAATGAGGATCTGTTCTCGACACATTTCCTCTATTTCTCGCTCCCTTTTTTCTCTTAAAAAACACTCTCGCTCCCTCGCCTCTCTCTTTCTCTGATTCTCTCCCACACACACACACACACACTTAAAAACACACACTGTGACTAATAAGAAAGGTGTAAAAATGCATTATCCATGGTCTGCGGGAGCTTGCTCTTTCCATGGGACCACACACACACACACACACACTCGGAGAAGTGTGACTAAAGATGCAGCTTTGTCTCACTGAGGTTCTTTAGAGTAAATCCATTTCTACGCTGCGCTACAGAGACCAAGACATCTGCTTACAATCTGTCGGCACAAACTCACTCCTGTAACACTAACCAGCCACAGAAACGGACACCTGCGACTCCCAAATGTCTATGAAAGACGATTGTTAAAAACATTTTTTTTGCTTTATTTGACAATGTGAGAGTGACAAATATGTCTCTGGCAATCTCTAGATACACCCCGTGTTACAGCGCTACTCCACTGCCTGTTGGTCAAAGTGCTCAGTGAATGTTTTAAGTGAATGGAGACAAAGAGGACTTAAAAAGCAACTTCAAACTCAGGTAAGACTGTCCAAACGTTTGCAACGGAATCCCCATTTGTTCTATTGATGGCATCTTGCCCGCTTCTATTGCAGCTTTTCATCCAAATGTAACAGAATTTCAAAAAAGAAATCTGCAAAAGAAAATGCAAATGACCGTGTTTTCATCTACTGTAATGCGAATACGAAATGTGTTTCATGTATTAATTAGAGGAAGGTTACAGTCTTCTCATTGGTCCAAACAGATCTGATGTTTTTCGTCTGCTGCTTTTTTCCCCGTGGACGTCGAAGTCACATGCTTCCACCGAATTCCACCTCAGCCAGCTGTATTATCAGAACTTTGATGAAACATAATCCATTTCTTGTACGTTTATGTGCTCAGTTTCTTTGTCCGCTGCGTGTATCCTCTGACTTGAATGCCTCGCTGTGAGCCAACTCTCCCATTAAGGAGGATGAAGTTTTAAAATGGAAATGCATTGTGTACATTGTAGTTGTGCAGTAATTTACATCTGTGAGTCGAAGTCGTCAGGTTATAAATCTGCATGTTTCTCTCTCCAGCTGATGTCTTTCTTTCCTCTCAGAGTAAGTTAAACAAGCCGATCTGTCCCCGTCCTTCTGTGCTCCTCATCGGTGTACTACAGTTTTATTATTTCAGGAATATCGATGTAATTGTTTGGCATCCTTAACGTATAATCAGAGGCTTTGAAAAAAAAGAATCCGTGTTTAGTTTTCTACTTTTTGATAAGTTTTCCCTCTCCATCGCTCCCTCTCCCTCTTTCATTGCTGTTTAATGGTCTGTCTGATGGCCTGGCACTCGCAACCTGTAATCAGCTGAGGACAACAGGCGAGTTCAGGTTTTGCCGCATCCCGTGTTCCTGTATTCTCTCTTGCCACTTGTTTCTTTTTGTTCCGATGAGTTGGGTTCTCTCCCGTCTGTCGGGTCATGTTGCTCTTGTTCTTGGCTCCCTGTGCTTATTTTCGATCCCCTTATTTTCCCTCTTCTTATTAAGTGTTCTTAATTAGTGTAATAGAGACTCCTACAATCCATGAACAGATTACACATAAAATATGGCAATAAGAATAGAAATGACTATAGAGACTCTCTCTTTTTTCTCTGCTGTATATTCAGCTGAAGATCACTGGTTTGCAAGGCTTCAGAGACTTGTATTTGAATACAACTTCTTTTATTGCTTCTATTTTCCCCGATTCAATCTCTCCCTCGGTCTCTCACAAGGGAGAAGGAAGAATCAAAAAAAGCAAAGACGAAGACAGCCAGAGTTGGAGAGAAGAGGGCAAGAAAGGCAAGTACAGAGAGCGCAAGAAAAATGGAGAGAAAAGAGGGAGACGGAGAGTGAGGCGCCCTGATTTCAGCTTGTAAGGCTCGGTGTCAAAGCGGCGTGCCCCTTTTTTGTCAGACTAAACCCTCAACATGTCTGTCATACACACTCAACGCACAACAAATACACACACACACAGGCTTGTTTTGGCACACTGTGGATTAATCTCATTTCTGGGGGATCAAAGTGCTTGCCTCTGGTGCGCTGCCATAAGCATGTGTACATGCATTTGTGTGGGAGGATGTATTTTGAATGTGTGTGTGCATGTGTGTGCGTATACATCTCCAAATGTTCCTCTGTGAGAGAAAGCATCTAAGCAGTCATGCTGTCTCATCTGGTTTTGTAAGTGACTCTGTGTGTATGTGTGTGTCAACATGCACTTCTTATGTTAGCGATGGGATAGCTGCCATGTGTGTGTGTGTGTGTGTGCGTTGTGTGTGTCTTTTACACGTGCAGTCATACTGTTAGTGATGGCTTTCCGGCTGTGAGGAGCAGAGCTGTTGTTCCGTTGAAAATAAGATCTTTGACTGCATGCACACAAACAGAGGGACACACACACACACACACACACACACACACACCATCGATTAGTTTCAGTATGTAGTGACAACAGTGACGACAGTGAGAGATACGGCCAGACTCAAATCAGAGGATAATTGCATTTCCAGACAGACGTAGGCTCAGAATGGAGAGATGAGTGGAAAGAGGCAGAAGAGATGCAAAGAATAAGATGAAAAAAGGAGGTAAAAGGAGGGACGGCAGGAATGAAGGGAGGGATGGCGGAAGGGGTGCAGGGAGAGGTTTGAGGGTTAGACGGAGGCTGGGTGGGAGATAAAACAAAGAACAGAGCAGCAAAGGAGAAATAAATTGAATTTATAGTGTTCACCTTGAGGTATCAGCCAAGGCTCTCACTGCAGGAGGCTGAAGACAGCGCAGCTACTTGGTGTTCCTACAGACTCTCCTTGTAGTATGATTGTACATGCGGTGCAGAAACAGGGTGTTTGTGTGTAAACAGACTTAAAGTGTCCTCATTCTAGATGCTAAATTCTTCTTTTGGGCAAATAGAACATCCCGTTCCAGTACATCTGAATAGATTTTTGGCATTTTCAATGAATCACAAGCCAGTACCTGATTCGTCACAGTCTGAGGCGGCCTCCCCCACACAGAGATTCCAACTAAAATATCATATTTTATTTCCCTACTGAAGCAAACAAAAGTAATGGGACTCGCTTTGTTCCCCGTTGCTGGAAGCCTCGACCATTTGCATTGCCAATACAATTGTCAAGTGCATCGCCGGGCCTTCTTTCTCCACAGCAGGGTCTTTTCATTGTGACGCTTCTGTGTTTTCTTTGGTAACGAATGGCCTTTTTAAGCATCATTAACGTTACAATCTCCCCAACAACCTTGCAAATAAACAGAAATCAGCGTCACAGCAATAATGAGCAGTAAATGAGTGCGTAGTGTGAAGAACACTGCGTGAATGCAGGAGGGGGGGGAAGGACATAAGTGGTTATACATTGAATATATATCGCAGTCTGAAAGATTGATGGATGAGCGGAAGGAGCGAGCGGGACGGGAGAGGAGGTAATATAATTTCTTGGGGATATCACGCAGATTCGTTGGCTCCACTCAGTTGTTGTTGGACAGCTGTCTTTCTCCTCTTTGCTTTCCCTCCTTTTCTCTCTGCCATAAAAACATTTCTGCTTCTTTTCTTTCATTTTATTATCCTCCTCCCCCCCAAAAAACAGATTTATAACTCTTGCCCTGACCTCTTTACTCTCTTTTCTTCTCCTCGTTTTGTCAGTTTTGCACTCTTGTCTTCTTGTTCTGTGCCGTCTCATATAAATGTAAGACTATTAAAAGTGCCTAACTTCACAATAATTAGTTCAACTTCTGTAATATTTGAAGATATCTCCCCAACTTTTGCGTCACTTTACACTTTGACACATTTATAGCCAATCTTGCCCTGAACTGCATGCGTCTGTAAGAAAAAGCTACATGACAAGGTTACGAACTACTATTTGGGAAAAGCTGCTGCAACCATGAGCTTCCAACTGCTCTCAATGTTTCGGACATGTTCAGTGATGTAATGTTTTTAAGCAATCATCACCGTGATAAAAACTAAAAAGAGTTTTTCTTTATCCAAAGCTAAGGTCTAAGGATTGATGGTGCTGTACAGATTGAAAAGCCATTTGAGGCAGACCTGCATCCCAAAGTTTAAGAAAGCTCTCTTCTCTAAAAAATACTCCCCAAAAGCCAAAGAAAATCTTCTGTATGCAAGTCTTAAATTCACCTGTACCGGAGAGACATGCATGTGTGTGTGCTGTGAGGAGAGCAAAAGAGTCAGAGAGAGAGAGTCAGAGAGAGAGAGAGGGAGAGAGAGGGAGAGGAAGAGATGTGTGTAAAAAGTCAGCAGAGCAGAACAGCACAGAGTAAAATAGGCTTTAATTCAACCAGATTGGGATTTCAGACCCGTTACCCCGCTGTTACACACACACACTGTCAGCACATTCCTCCAGCTGGCTGTGACACGCGCGCACACACACACACACACACCTGCATGCTCCAAACACATGACAACACACATGACCACAAGACCACATAAGGCTGGGAAGAAAAGGAGCATGTGCTTATTTAACGTATATCACAAAGAAAACATGTCTCTGTGTGTTTTACGAGTGTGTGTGTACATGGGAAGGTCGCTGCACATAATTTATCAGCGGGAAAGATGCATGTTGGCACCCAGCAGGGCAGATGTGTGTGTCCGTGTGTAGTTCTGTTTGTGTATATTCTGTCCTTGGATTTAGTGTATATTAGTGCGTGTGTGTGTGTGTGTCCATGCAGGAGTGTTTATCGGTGCATATTTACATGTTTGTAGTTTTATGTGCATATTAAATATAAGAATGTTGATTCTTTATTTCTGTATGAATACTACAGTGTGTTCTTGGGCACACACACACACACACACACACACACAGAAACACACAAATATACATCAGGGACTCAAGGTTAGCAGAGTGTTGGAGTGAAGAAGACATATACAGCCAGCTGGTGAAAACTACGGCACAAAGATAGATAGACTGTACACTGTGTGTGTGTGTGTGTCTGTGTGTGTGTCTACAAAGCAATGAGAGAAGGAAAGGAAGGAAACGGAGAGGGCGAGAAAGCGAGACAGTATTCCAGCTGCATTTGCTACATATTTCTTCATGGGAGTGAGAGTGTGAATGTGTGTTAATATATTCCATGTCCGTCCAAAGAAACATGCCGTATCATATATCATGTCTTACAGTAACATTAAACCTTACACCGATGTAGAACTGGGCAACGAGTCAGACATCAAACCTGGAAGAGTTACGGCAGCCTGCGTGTGCAGAGACAGTTTCATGTGCAATACACTGAGATATATGACACGCAGAACGCAGCCACCTTAAACATCTCATGTTTTACATGTGAGGGAAGGCCAGAAGCAAATGACGTAGTTGCTGACCAAACCCTAATGTCTTGTGAAAAATATGAGCAGTGGCGTCATGCACATTACTCACAAGCAAGACGTCAAGCAGCTACCTGAAAAAACCTCTCACTGAGAGAGAGCAGACACAACAATACGCAATATCCCAAATATGCGCGAAGAACATCTTACTGCAGCCTGAAAAATATCATGTATTATGCAAAGGCAGTAAGTTGTCAAAAATCATATGAATGCAACAATGCTGTATAAGCATCTGCAGGGTGTTCTGGGTAAGAAAACTGGAGCTAATTGTGATCAGAAAACCAGCAGTACACAGACGAAAACAGTAGACAGTAAATAGTGTGGAAGTGTCAAAAGGCAAACTTTGGCTGCTGGCCAACAATAAATGAATAATACCTCCCAATTTATGTACAATTATGCGATAGAAATGTATAATTTCACAGGTCAGTAAAACCTCCCCCAAAATAAATAACATTAATGGTACAACAAGTGCCTTGTGAAAGAGGGACTTGTGCAGACGCAGCAGCATTAAAAGCTGCCTTTTCTACTTCATTTAGCCACTTCCCGCTTCTATGTAGAAGTGCTGTGTTAAGAACTAAACAACTAAATGTCAAATAAATAATCTGCAATCACATGGTGAACGCATACGTCATGAAAATGGATGGAACAGATGAAGTGCAGTCGTGTATCTACACAAACACCAGAGACGATCGGCAGAGTAAATATTTGGTCAGTAGGTTTGATCTGTGTATGGAAACACACGGTCACACCGCATTTCATAGTTGGGTAGTGATGCTAACCACAACGGATTTACACACACACACTCACACACACTCACACATGAGCATATCGGGACAGTGAAGTTAAATGATAGCTCAGATTGAAACATTCCCACTGGAGTCTGTTAAATCTAATTATATATGTGTGTGTGTGTATATGAGTGTCTGTGTGTGTGCGTGAAGAAGGATGCATGTGTGCGCCGGTTACATAAATATTCATCTTGACGCCCGTATTTTCTTGAAAGGAACGCTGGACCAGTCAGACGTCAATAAATCAATCATAGCGTGCTTGCACACGTGCGCACTCGCACATGCAAATTCACGTACGAAAACAAGGCCTCGCATTCTGATACGCTGATGCTTGTAATAATCACACGGGTCGTTACTGCGGCGATAAAACGGCCTATAACCTGCTCACCTGGCCTGTGAATGGACGTGCTGCTGGACACACACACACACACACACACACACACACACACACACACACACACACACACACACACACACACACACACACACACACTCTCTGTGTCTCTCTCTCTCTCAAAAACAAAGAAATGCATCGTTGGTAGAAAACGCCGAGGACGGAGGAGAGCAGGAAAGCTAAATCACAGAGCATGCCCTCATTTTCCCATCATGCCACAGTAAAAGATAGTCCCACAGCGTGTATAAACGCGCAGGACATGCTAACACGGACATTCTCCTTGGCTTCTATTTCAGCCCAAAGCGTTCCACTAAATTAGACCTCGTTGTAAGGTCTCAGCGAGGATGTAAAACAGCAGAAAATACAGGGAACCTGCAGTTGGAGACTCCTCCAACTGCAAACCCACCTATTAAAATTACATTATAATGTACACTGAGTTACAGCGTCCGCATTAGTGTGTGCGTGCGTCTGTGTATGTAATCAGTCACATGAAGGGCTCGACAGCGGTACATGGTTATTGCATTAACACACTACTTACTTCTATGGCTTTAAAGTGGTGAGCGAAAGAGGGAGGAGATACAAGTAGAAAGAAGAGGAGAGAGAGAGAGAGAGAGAGAGAGAGAGAGAGAGAGAGAGAGAGAGGTAAAGACAGGAAGAGGAAAGAGGGAGCTGATGAGGTGTCGGTTGAAGATCATGTCAATGTGACCAGCGACCACCTTCCTGGAACACTGAGGCAACATGGGAAAGTACTGGAGATATCATAAGAGTTGCTAATTTCGGGGGAAGCGTTGAAGGTCAGACTTCATTCTGTATATGTTGATTGATATGACAGCTGGTTAAGACAGTAAGTGAGGACGAAACAATACAGGGAAGTAGAAACATTGTAAAAGTTGTTGTTTCATATTTCATTTTTTTGTGTCAGTCAGTTGGCCCAGACTGAATTATCTCAACAAACATCGGATGGATTCCCATTCAATGTCGTACACATACACGCGTACAGAGCCGTTTATTTTCATATCACACGAGTGTTTTTAAATCAAACACACCTCTGGGAAAAAAAAGCGGTGTGTTTGTGTCTTTGGAAACATGACAAATGACACAGGTGTCGCTGCGCCCGTCAGCTGTTAAACATGTTAACATAAAGAGAAGTAATGAAATGTGTGTCTTACTTCATCTCCAGGACCTCCTCCAGGTGCTTCCGCCTCTCGGCCCGCATGGCGGTCAGGTGACCTTCCTTCTCGGACAGTGAGAGCTGAGTTGATGACAGCTTGGCCTTCATCACCTCCAGTTCCTGTTTCACCCTCTCCATCGCAACCAGCAGATCCTCCACCTGACACACACACACACACACACACAGTAAGGAATTTTAAACATGTCTTCTACTTTTTCCAACTTCTCTCTCAATCTGATATTTTTTCTTTCGCTCTTGCCTTCAACAGAAATCACCGTTAATGTGTATGTGTTGTTTCTTCTTCTCTCCGTCTGTCTGTGCATCTGACAGCTACTCTGCTTTTGAAATGATTTAATCATTTCTCTGTTGTTACACGAGATGCTCGATTGCAGAACATCAAACGTGTCTCTTTTCTCTCTGTATGTTGTTTCTCATTCTCTGCTCTTATGGACTTGATCTTTGTCTCTTTCTCTGGGTGTATATCAGATTGTCAGTTTAATGTCTGGGGTCGAGGTGACGAGGTCACTGTATGTCTCACAGCGTGGAGACGACCTGGTCTGCCACCAGTAGAGCGCGCGCACACACACACACACACGCACACACTCTTTCTCTTTTCTTTCTCCTCTTTCTCCATGGCTACAGTAGGGTGGAGCTTACAGTCTTTCTCTGTTTCTATCTCAACTCATATTGTTATACATTTCCAATTGTATTTTTAAATCCTTTCAGAATAAGAGCATAGGGCTGACGAGAGATGGAGAATGAGAAAGAAATAGAGACAAATAATGTGTAATTGTTGATGAATGAATGAATAAATGAGCAAACAAATCAATGAAGAAACTTTTTGTGCACTTTCCACAATAGCCGTACCAGTTTACTGGCCAACACGTAAAAAGTAACAGCGGCAGTAAATGCTGATTTGTGTCCCATGCTGCCGTTCATTAAAATGAAAATGTGAAAAATGTGTGGAATGAAAAAAAACACGCTGAATAGTAAAGCCATGAATGAATGGTGAAAAATGTAGAGTGAAGCACCGGTGAGTGAGGATTGTTTTGTTACCTTTGACCACCTAAAGCCGGCTGTGGTGAACTCATGCATTGGAATGTGAGAGAGCTGCATACAAAAAGAGCAAAGAGAGAGAGAGAGAGAGAGAGAGAGAGAGAGAGAGACAGAGAAGAGACAGGGAAGGGAAACGGGGGTGAGGGAGGAGAAAAAAGGGATACAAAATGGGGGAAAGAGAGAGTATGAGACAGAAATATAAGAGACGGGAGGAAAGAGAATAAGTGCAGAAAAGGAGAAAGAGCAAAGGCAGAGTGAAGGAGGGACAAAGAGTATGAAAGTAGGAGAGACATGTAATAGAGGACAAAATAACGAGGCAAATAGGGATATATGATTAAAACAAACACGCAGGGAGGAAAAGCAGAGAAGAGAAGAGGACAAAGAGAAAAGTTGTAAAAGTGCTCAAGTGACGAGACGAGATAGAGAAAGCAAAGTCGAACAAATGCTAAGCACATGAAAGAGAGAGATAAGCAGATAAAGAAAGTGCAGACAGAGCGCAGAAATGCTGAACAGTCAGAAACACGGGCAGCGTTAAAAATGCAATTCAGACAAGACATGAGGAGAGGAGAGGAGGGAACAGATGACTCAAATAAGGACAGGGAAAGGAAGGAAGGAAAGGAGGACAAAGGAGGAGAGAACGGCCTTTGGCCGACATCAGAGAAGTAGAGATTGAAGGGATGGAGGGATACAGGGAGGGGTGAGGAGTGACAAGGCCCGGCTGGAAAAGAAGGAGCTGGAGGGGAGGAGGACAGCAACCCCTTCAGTCTTCTGAATGTTTGTGCGCGATTGTGATTTAAACTTTAATTTAAGAGGAAGAAAGGAGCGAAAGAAAGACGAAGGTGCATCGAGTTCAAAGAATTACAATTGTCTGGTTAATGAAATATGGAAAGCTGGAGAAGAGGACGTCTGTCTTTACTTTGGTCTCTGAAGAGACAGATGGAGTGTGTCATACCGTTGACTCATTTCTCTGTCGCACACACACACACACACACACGCACACCTTTCTACACCGATCACACACACGGTAGTGACTCACGTCTAGAAAAGGTTTAGTATATTTTCATGTGGTCGTGGTCAACCGATTTTGCCGGGAAAAACCTATCCAACGGACAGTCCCTCTCACACACACACAAACACACACAGATTGTCAATACACGGCTGCATATTAAGGGTGTGTGTGTGTGTGTGCCAACGCTATAATAAGCAATGTGTGTGCCTTTGAACGGGCCGTCCTCATTAAGGGAGGAAATCGTCCCTCCCCCTGTCATCGTTTTATAAATGATTATGTGAAAGAGTAATTGCAGTGACGCAGTCTTAAAACGGGAACACAAAAATATTTATTTCCAATTTACTCATGTGTATAGAGACGCGTTTCCAGTTAGAAAACCAGTCCATCTGGCTCCTGCTGAATGCGATGTTGTGCTGCGCCGGTGCGCTGTTTAAATAGCAGTTAGCACTTTTTTCCGCCATGTTTGTGTGTGTGTGTGTGTGTGTGTGTTTTGAGAGGAATATGCGTATGTATGTGGAACGCCGTCTTGTGTATTACTATCCTGTCTGTTGGTACCACATGCACACGTGTGCATGTGCATTTGTGCTGAAAGGCTGAGTTACTGTTGTTGATGTTGGGTGAGGACTGCACTGAGTGTTTGGCTGCCATCTGCGCTCGTCCACCGCACGCTGACGTCTCTACTCCCTTCCTCCTCCACTAAAGCATTTGAACACGAGGACACTCTCCAGCACCCTGCCCCGGCCTAAACGGTCTCTGCTCTGTCTAATTAAAGCTGCCACTTTATCGTTTTGAAGTATTTCAATATAACGCCGGCAAATTAAATTTGAAACTCGTGGCACATTTACTGTAAGCAAATGAAGAAACAGGCAACTTTAGGAGATGTGATTTTCTTTTTCTTGTTCCGATCGTTCGGCCTGTTTGATCTTCTCTGCAACTGTGTCTTTGTTTTGTGGAATTGTAATTTACCCATAGTTCACTACTGGATATCAGACTAAAAGTCCCTTTGGCGCATTTTTGTTTACCTTCCCACTGGGTCTGAAGAACCATGAGTATTAGGCAAATTAGTCTCATAATGGATTAAAAAAATTATGGCAGCAGCATTTTTGATGCAATTTTTACACAAGAGGAAACAACAACACAGACTCATCATGTTGTTCTTTGTAGTTACAGGAGATCTAATGAAATTATGCAAAGGAGACCTGCAGAGGTGCAAAAGGAGACTGCTCGTCTCCAATCCAATCTGCTGTCTATTTCTGCTTTAATAGGCTACGTAACAATAATGTAACAAATAGCCCAATCAAGAGTAATCTTGAAGCCGAACCACATAACTTTGATACCAGTGGCAACCAGTGCTTGTTGACTGTTGTAGCAGCCTACGGCTACGGCCAAGGAACTAAATTTAGACCGTTGCTCCTCCAGTCTAAATGCAGGTTAGGTTCCTGAGTTCCTGAAATGGTTCCTGGGCCCCCAAGAAAGGTCACTGCGCAGTAAACTGGTCGATACGAGACTGATCTAAACTAAACACGACAGCAAGTTTGTTTCAAGAGTCCTATTCTTCCCCCAGTTGTTGTCTAATATGTATTTTTCCACAATGATAAACTGTACAAATGGCAAATTGTTTTGTTTAATTTTAATATATGTGCAGAGAAATGCATGTGACTCTGGATGTTTTTCGTGAAAAGATGTGTTTTTCACCTACCTAATGATACCACACACACACATAATCTCTATCTGCTTGTTCAAACCCATCAGTTCAGCTGCATCCAATTCCCAGGGTCAAATATCCACCTCCAAAATGCTATTTCTTTTTGGTTGCATCATTACCTCAAAAGAGAAATCCAAGCAGTCGTTTGCATCATTTTAAACATGATATCCTGCAGCACCTTTGAAACTTGGGGATCTTGACTGGAATTTGAAATAAAGTTCTGTGAGTTTGAACGGCACAGGTGGAGTTGAAGACGATACACTTGTTACTTACACCTTTGGTAAGAGAGCATAATTAACTACTTTGCCTCCATCTGTCCATAATTTTTCTTACACGCATCTGCTTCTCTTTGCTCGAGGTCGGTCTTTCCAACATCTGTCTATCTGGAACTCATTCTGCTGTGGCACCCACGGACATTAACCATGGCTGAGGGTGTCAGCAGTAAAGCATGTGTTTGCATGCCTGTCTTTATGTGTCTGTCCAGAAGTAGCCTGGTAAGTAAAGGCCAGACAGGACGGCCAACATTTAGAGGCAGTAATAACAATGGAGTCCTGCCATTTTGCCAACAGCTACAGCGGGCCGTGTTTTCTCAGGGCAGTTTTCATCCTGACAGCCCACGCTGTTTTTCCCCCGCTTGTCAAAACCCATCCAGGCTCTGAGGAACATTTCCCATCTCTATGGCCTCGTTAAGTCAGTGGTACCCAGGGGAGCGACACACACAAACACTCCCACTGGTCTGAGGTTGAGTCCACTAAACCCTTCCCTTCTGAGCCTCCCTTAACACCACTATGAGATTTCCTACTGTCTCAACATAGATAAAACAGATTACCAATTGGAGAGGTCGAGGCTTGCGCTCCATTTAGGAAATAGCTGTTTGTGAGCTCTGGCTGAAGCAGACAAAATACAAGCTGTTCTTAAAATAGGGATGTATTTACCTCTCCTCCAAATGAGGAGTGACTGGGCAAACACACACACACACACACACACACACACACACACACAGCCACACCTGAATGAGCTCAGTTGGCACAGGGCATATGTGTTGCCGCTGCCATTAGCCACTATTGGCATAGCAATGTTTAGCTATGTCAGAAAGAGTTTCTATGTTGCCCAAAGATGTTTGTCTGTGTGTGTGTGTGTGTTATTTTATGCATCGCCAAATGTCCCAGAGAGACAGAAACGTGAAGGAAATCCCTCAGAAGTAAGGACATTTGTGTGGACTACGAGAGCCAAACAAGTCACTGATAGGGGTTGAGTTTAAGGAAAGGGTGGGGTCACACATTTACTGGTTGGGGGGGTAAGGACTCTCCTAGGACATGCAGCAACACACAAGTGTGTGAGAGACGGTTACCTGATTGTCGGAGTGTGTGCGGGCCTGCTCCTCCTGGGCGAGCACCACCTCCCTCTCCGCGGTGATCTGAACGCTTTCCCTCAGCGCCTCCTCCAGCTCCTCAATGCGCTCCTCCTTCTGACGGAGGGAGTCCTACAGAGATAAAGAGATGTACTAAGGTCAGCATGTTATGGTAGTAATTTAATTACTTTGCAGGTATTTCGGTAATAAAGCAAAGTGTTGGACACATTTAACCTTGTTATTACAATTCAGGAGAACATTAATGACAACATTTAATGCATCCAAAAGTCCCAAATGTCTGTACAAACTGTCATGGCAGTCCTTCTAATAGCTGTTGAGATATTTCAGCCTGGACTGAAGTGGTGGACGTCCACGATCCGTCCCTAGAGCTGCTAACACGGCCAAAAGCATCCGATGGTTCCAGCTTCTCAAATGTCAGGATTTGTTTGCTTTACATCATTGAGAAGTCATTATCTTTGGACTGTTTGGTTTGATAAAACAAGCTATTTAGTTCTGGGAAATTACGATGATCGTTTTTCACAATTTTTCTGACATTTCATAGAGCAGGCATGATCGTTAATTGTAGCCCTAGATACTTTTAATAAACAATATCTCATTTCATGGGATCTAATCATATTTTTTTAGGGAAGCTTTAAATTGAAGACTACACTAGCCAGAAAATGAACTGACCCGCATACAGTAAACTTTGGATCTGACATCCTTCACATCTGACTGGATTAAATCAGTTTCCTGTAACAGCAGCTTTCCCTGTCAAACCCTGGTTAACATGTCCAAAAGGTTAAAACCTTGGACACTCCTCATTCCAGTTTATTGCTCTCAGCGAACTGGAATAAGCTGCAAAAGACTCACAAATTAGACAGGTCTGATCTCCATCTGCCTCAGAGGACTCGGAGGAATCCTCAATCCTTCAGGATGCTGTTTCTAAGTAAAATGACGACATGAATTCCCCATAATGTGTGCAATTTGGTTTTCTCTTGCCAGGCTTCCTAGTTAAATTAGAGTTGAATGAATACCTGATGGAGACAGAGCAGCAGAGAGAGGACGAGACATTTACGGTGGCGATGAACAGACCTCCAGGACATCTCCAACACATGTGCTGTGAATCTGAATCCTGCTCCAGATCCAACATTACTTGGTGTCTAACTATGCAGACTGAGACGGTTCTTAATTAGATTAAGTCCTCTTACTGTATTCAATTCAATTTACGGTCTGAATTACACTCACGCATTCCATTTACAGTCTTCAGTGCTGGTTAAACAACGCAGAATGGCTTATAATTGACACACACACACACACTAGTTACGGTTGTAACCGCTGCGGTCCCATACGTCTGAGTGACTCACATAGCTATCAGATCATCTCCGAACCACATGCATACACAGAGATGACAGCTTCCAAACTCCTTAAACCAAAGAGCAGTCATAGCTTGAGGGCTCTTATTCGCACAAACAGACACCCACACACAGAAAAGAGTGTTTTCATCTGCCTCTAATCAGAGAAGCCGCTGAGGTTTAACGATTACTGGAAGAGGAGATGGAGGAGGTGGACGAGGATGGACGAGGAAAACAAAAACAACGTCACAATCATCACCACACACATGGCTCTTCATCTTGTGGTCGCTTGACACCTCAGCAGACAATTAGGAGACGCTCTCACACCACAGGAAGCGTTTAGAACCCACAGCATTCACGACATAGTTTAGTGCTTGCGTCCCTTATAATCACCTCTCTTCCTCACCTCCTTCCTCCCCTTCTCTGACCATTTTTTTTCGTTTCCTCTTTTCCTCTCCTCGCCATCTTCCATCTGCTCTCCCTGTCAATCATCTTCTTCAGTTACCCCCTCGAATGCTCTCCCTGAGCGAGAGCTGCATCGCGTGTGTGTGTGTGTGTGTGTGAGAGCGTGTGTTTGACATTGCCTCAGGCTGCTCGCTGTCACAATTGTCACCTTGTGATGAAGCATTGTTGTGATAGCAGAAAATATTCAAGGTAGGACGGAGAGAAACTTTTTCCGTGTCACTTTTTCACCCTCTTCCCCCTTCGCTCTCCTTTAACTCCCAGCTTCCTCGTCCTTTTCCTCCCTCCGTACCTGTATCTGCTGGGAGCTTTCGTTCAGATTGTCCTCTCTCTTCTTGGCGTCGTCCATCAGCTGGGCGGTCCGGCTCTTCTCCTGCTGCTCCTTGTGTTTCAGGTTGGCCACCTTCTTCGACTGGTCCTTCATCTGCCTGCACACACACACACACACATAAAAATACAACGTCAAAGTCAATGCATCATCTATATACAGTAGTTTTGAAAGGGAATATTTCCCTACTTTTGTTACAGATTAGATTTCTGTATGTCTGGGTAATAGTTTTTTGCATTAAATGTTGATTTCCCCATGAATTAGCCCGTATTCATTTAGCCACAGTGCTAAATGAACTGGAGAAGCCATGAGAAGTAGCAGCTTTAACAGAGCTAAACACCATCTCTGACTTCAAAGATCCGCCACACAGACCGTCATGTGACAGCAACAAGCAAACTGACCTGCATTAACAATGCTGGCAGCCAGGTCACACGAGTGCAGCTGATAGTTCAAATGCTAAGTTGAACCGTTTCCCACCAAAACGTAGTCAGGACCCTCAGTCTGTTACTGCCATTATGATGAAACGGCCAGACACTCTGATGAACTATTCTGTGCAATACAATGGCGTAATGAAATCCCTTAGGGACAATATAATGCGAAGATCAGTAAAGGAATTCAATAACAAGCTATGAATGGACGACTAGATGACATTTAAGATTTTTCCACAGTGGGAAGTATGAAGGTCTTTTCACAGAGGGATTACAGGGTGTCGGGAAGCAGAGTCTAAATCATCGTCTGGGGACTGAGGGAGAGATTCCTCGTGGGAGCGGCAGGGCTGGGAGATGGAGAAAGGGTTTAATCCCTGTTTAAGCCGTCTGGAAGCCCTTGTGGGTCTGTCACAGACCTATCAGCTATCACAGCAGCTTGACTTGATCAGGACCTTTCATACCTTTCATACACACACACACAAACACGCACAGATGTGGACTAACCCAAGCCAATGCCAGCACGGTTTATCAAAGTCTTCTGAATCATGACACAGTGAAAGATAAGTCAAACACAAAGGATAAATACGTAAGCATGCACACATACCGGCACTTGTAAGACAAAACAAAACTGCTGACTCACACTAGAAACTCAACCAAATTCGCAGTGTATAAGTCTTTTGTATGTTTGCATTCTTTAAATGCCTGCTCCGTGCAAATGTTTATGCATGTGTGCGCACGATCCTGTTAGCATAACGTTTTACAGGCTCGGAGATAAATCCATTTTCTTCACTTCACCATTGCTGCTGCAGCTGCCAGTAAAAAGGTCTGACCTCCAGTGATGGGAATCCACAGCAAACTCTGTCACACCAGCAGCAGAGCATGTGCACGCATGGGAAATCATTTTTTACGAGCCGCACCCGGCACATTTTGTTTCCTAAGGTGTAAACAGGTTCCAGTTGTCGACATGACCTCTGACCTTTGCCCGTGCACCACAAAGATCCGTATTTAAATCCACGCATCTCCTGGAGATGTCACAGCATGCTGTTTCATTTGTTTTATGTTCACTGCTTTACTCCTTTGAGTGCAATCTTCTGTCTGAAGTCATAATAATATAATGTGTATTTGTTTACATCTAGAGTGATATACATATTCTAGTGTCCAATATGTTATAGCACCCCCCCCCCCTCTCTTTCATCTTTCCTGTCTATCTAAGCCATAAACTATCTGCTAAACTAACCTAAAGTAATGGGAGTAATCATAAAAAATGGCTTTTACATCAGTATCAACGCCAGGAAAGTTGAGAAATAATATTGGCACAGGATGGTAACATAAAATCTCTTATGGGTTTGCTAAAAAGGTCCAGGGGGCCCAATTCAAAACCATCCAGAGAAACCTGGGAAGCTGGAAGAAGAATTTAAATGCGGCGACGGGGCCAAAACCGCTCTGCAGCACCTGGGCTTTCAAAGCTCACAGAAGAATAATCAATGCGTTCGGCTGCCTGTGTGAACGTGTTGCTTTTACTTGTTTTGCTTTTGCGTGCATTTTAAAAGGCCCTACATGAGGACCAAATTGCTTCATTATCACATCCAAATTAGTTTCAAATGTTAAAACAGGAAACCAGATGAAGTAAGCATGGAGTCAGACTCATTATGGTGTTTTTTTCTTCCTTTGTTCCGTTCAGTTTGCGCCCTGAAAGCCGGATAAATTTGAATATTTGTGCTTCACGCCCTGCGTGAGTGTGTAACAGGTCATAAACAGGCAGGAATGTTCCTATTGGAGGATTTCCAGGAAGCTCGAACCATCTGGTTCGCTCTCTGAGGTTTCCCCCCCTTCATGCTACATTTACTGCATGTATGTGAGTATATGTGCATGAGGAATAGACTTTTTGTTTGCAATGTTTCCTATTGACTCAACACTCAGTTCCCACTTACACTCCCTCTCTTTCCTCGTTCGCTAATGCTAAACACTCGTTTTCAGCACGCAGATCATTTGCATGGGTGGCTATCGTGTATTTGCGCCAGACCACAGCGAGTCGCTCCTCCTCCTCCTATCATTGGAATATTCTTGCTCACGCTGATTTTTCCCTTTATGAATTATTTTTTTTTGCATGTTGCATTATAATCATTTGTATGAAAAGCAATCATTTATTTGCATCAAACCAATGTACTTCGCCTCGCCGCTCCCTTTTCCTCTCAGTCTTCTCCACACTCACTCCCTTCTCCAAATGCAACATTACTCTTTCCTCTGGATGAAATATTTTCATCAGACCATGGACCATTTCCTCTCTCCTTTCCTCTCCCTGATTCCTTCCACTCCCTCTTTTGTCACTTCCATCTCCTGTGCTTTACTTTTCCTCTGACTCCTCTGTTTCTCCTCTCTAAGAAAAATAAACCGTGGATCGAAGGCTACTGCATCAATCATCAACGTTTTTTTGTTGCTGAAGGGAAGTGTCTTTTTTATCAAGTGAAGCAATAGATGACGGGTAATATAACAATGTCTGCACATCCCGTATGATATGATATATGATATGCATAATACTAAGAGGTAACGACTTACTTATAATCAATTCAAAACATTCTTATTGTGCACTATGACATTTTTAATCATCTTTGTCATATGTGGTGTCAGTTAACCCTATTTTTTCAGTAAGTTGGACTGAATTCAGAAAAATAAAAGTACCACATTAGTATCACATATCTATCCTGTGTGTGTATTTGCCTTACCAAAGCTATGTTTATTGGTGCATAATTATATCAAATGGATATATTCTACATGTATTATGCATATTTCCCCCATCCTGATCCATCTTATCATACATTAATATCGTTAAAAAGACTTTGGGATGTTGACTTTATCTTAAAGCAAAGCCTGTGGGTTTGTAATGATGCAAGAACCAAAGGGTCTGGTAGGGTTGAGGAAAAGGTAGGAGAAAGGGGAATATTTCTATATTAATATGTAACTGTGAAGTTGTGACGTGGGTTTGAATTCTACTGTATGGCATACATCACATGTCAGCCCAGTCCTTTCTTTCCTCTCTATCCTAATCAACACACCATATGTGATGGGAATATATATATATATTTTAAAGTTACAGTTGTTGGATCTACACATGTTTAATTAAATAGACACTTTCATGACTCTCGCCGCTTTAAGGAGCAGGAGTTGCTCGGTGAACTCGATGGCTCGGCTTAGTGGAGGCAAAGTGCCATTTGAAGCTGTTTTAATATGTAAAATACTTCCTTCACTCTCCCTCCGAAATCGCTTTCAACAACTGCTGCAAACCGCAGGAGGGGGCGGAATCACAGGAGAGTTTGCTTCACCCGCAACGCTGTAAACACGACATACAAATGTGCAGCAAAACCCCGCCTGAACACACCACACACACACAGAGAACACACACACACACACACACACACACACACACACACACACGCATAGTCGGTGCTGTCAACTGTTCCAAACACAACCTGCTTTGTATTAGAGTCTCTCAGTCGGACCACACACAAATATTTGAAGCGCACATACAGTTGTGCATGTAACTGCGCGTGACATAGCAGCATGCGTCCAACGACGTCCTCTCCAACATTTGCACAGAAAAACACACATGCAAACATGGTGGCATGTCACATAGTGTCAACACATGCTAACATAAACACAAACACTAGCATACTCGTTGACAGCACTTTGAACTTCCTAAAGTTTGCAAAACCTCAAAAATACCCTAACGTACTTACTGTACACACACACACACACACACACACACACACACACACACACACACGCTATAAATAAACGCACACAAACACGTATACAGAAACGTACAGAATAGCCTTCATTAAAACTTAAAGCTGTGAAAAAATAGTGGATAGTGCTGGCAACCGGCAGTAAAAATGAAAAACACACACACACACACACACACACACACACACTCACACACACACACACACAATCTCATAAACTTCAGTAAACCTCAAATTCTCCAAAGTGAAAAAAAACTTTCCAGCCTCCCTCATTAGCATGCTGCTGATATTCAGGGACCCACATTAAGGTAGTATTAATATTGCATTTGGAGTCCTGCATAAATATTTGATTAGAAATGCTCGGGGGCCTCATGTATGTTTACTGCACATAGTTCACCCAACATTAACATCAAGGATTTCCTTTTAACCATTCGGAATTCAGTATTTCCCTTGAAAATACAGGAAATATTGGTTTGGTTTACTTAGCCCATAAAAACCTTAAAACATAAAAAAATAGATCAAAAACATGATAATCTTGCCCTCTGTCGGTGCGGAAGAAAAACTCATAGTACAAGGAGGGCATTTTGGAGGTAGATGACTGTAGAACATCACAGATGTAGAGAGACAGAGAGTAAGCAAATGTGTGAGGTAAACAAGGAGGTAAGGCCACTAACACCCATGTGTCCGTGTGCAAACTTCCTCTGTGGGGATTACTGGAAACTAGCTCTAAAAACACTACGACACAGCTGCAGACAGAACCAAACGTCTTCTTTAATAGCATATGTCCTTATGAAAATAAATCATGTATACATCCACATTTCAGCACTAAGCACACAACTGAAGGGAAAGTGTTTAGATAATAGTAATAGTGTAAGCATGTGACAGGGAGCTGCCGTTGATCTTGGCTGCGTCTTTGTTTTACATGGAGAACAACAAAGTTCCAGCATTAAACACGGACACTCAGTTCTCCAGCCTCATATTTGTCTTTTGATCTGAACTTTAGATTACAATGTAGATGAGTGAGCAGAATAAGAAGGCTGCTATTATTATGTCTAAATACCTACAGTACGGTGTTAACGGTACGTATGAAATACATTCACTTTAACTATTATGTTCTGGAAACCTTCGGGTTGTTAACAGCTCAAAAAACATGCTGGACATTGATTTATCTCCTTGAAATGTCATACAAGAACTGCTTTTAAACATAATTTTGAGGGCTGCAACGAATAATTAATTTCATTATTGATTAATCAGATTATTTACTCAATAAATCGCTTCGTCTGTAAAATGTCGGAAACTTGCTTTTTAGAATTTCTCACAGCTTGAGGGGATGTATTCATACAGTGTGTTTTATTCAACCAAATATCCAAACCCCAAATATATTCACTATCATGTATGACAAAAGAAAAACACATCAAATCCATATAATTGAGCAGCTGGATCTGGAACTGGTTTGGCAGAATATAAATATGTGAAGTGAAGAGAACTCAAACAATGAGGAAATTAAGCAACAAATATAATATATAATAATATAATATAATAACACTACAAAGCATAATATAATAGGATTAGAGAGTAATAATTTACATTGAGCAGCCACTGTAGACAGTACTGTAGATTTGGCTATTATCTGAATACTGAACAAAATTGTAAACAACAACTGTGTTTTTCATTTCCCCTCAGTACGGGGAATGTAGTGTGTGTGCAGGTATTTTAATTAGATAACTCTCAGCAGTCATCCCCACTGTAGTGTTGTCAGCTAAAGTCTTTCTTGTGTGTGTGTTTGAGTGTGTAAGTCAGGAAAAAAAACAATGTGCAATGGTCTGTGTGTGTGTGTGTGTGTGTGTGTGCCTGCTTGTTGTCACCCATTAGCTGACAAATCCCTGCACCACCTCAATGCTCAGAGTCATACAAGACCTCAAAGGGCTCTCTCTCTCTCTCTCTCTCTCTCTCTCACACACACACACAGAGAGAAGCAATGCAATTCCTTTTTAAGATACAGAAACCTTGATGTCAGACATTTGGCAGTGGATGAGGAGTTCCTTAGCTCAAGATCAAAACAACCCCCCCAAAAAAAAGACAAAAAAAGGACAGAAGAAGGAAAATAAGTCTTCTGTCGTCTACCAGACAGCAAGGGAATGCTAACTTTTTCTTTTGTTTCTCTCCCCCTTTGGAGTTAAATCACAAAACACCAGAACAACAGCGATGAAAAAGGCCGACAAGACGGCAGGGGCTCTGGAAGTTGAAGAAGACAGAAAGAGCAAAGAAGCAGCTGGCACCGGGGAGACCTTTACAGCAGAGCGCACAGAACACTCGGACCACCAGATGTATGCAGGAAACAGAAGGGAGAAGTGGTCATTATGTGGTGGATCACAATGTGTAGGTCAGAGACATTTCAATATGACTTTGATACGTCTGTTAAAAAAAAAAATTCTGACTTTTTGGTCGTGCATGCTGAAATGTCATTACGGAGTCACCTCCTGAGTGCAGACAGGAATATTTAAAAGTCAAAGAAGAAGAGTATATGGACGATGATACTTAAAGAAATAGTTCACCATATTCACCATATATATTGATACCTGTCTGTTAGCATAGTTAGTCTAGCTTAGCGGGGAAACAGCTAGCCTGGCTCTGTCAAAAGGTTAACGAATTGCCTCCCAGCTCCTGTAAAGCTCACTAACTAACATGTTATATCTGGCTTGTTTAATCTGTTGAAAAGTGTACAAAACGATGCGGTTTATGGGAGGATATATGGCGCACTATTTCTTGGCTAGGAGCAGCGACTTCCTGGAGTCTCCGCTGATTGCCTGGCAACCTGATCAGACCATAAAAGATTGCGAAAGCTTGGTTGAAAATGTTAAACAGCGGCTGAACTGTTAGACAGCAACGAAATGTGGAGGGACGTCTCTATAAAAGCCACAAAGACAGAAAAGCAACAGAAGTTAGAAGAACTCTGAGCAAAAGTTCACAGCTGTCCAACTTAATGATGGCGATACGTTTGCTGCATTAGCCTCAAATGTGACCTTAGTGCTTAGTATCGTGACAAGACTGTAATGGAGGGTGCAAGAGAGAAACAACAATGTTTCCTCTTCAAAGAGGCAGCGAATGTGGCAGGGAGAGGGAGCAGAGTGAAAGTCAAGGTGTCTCCTTCAAAAGACAGACAGACAGACACGATGAGAATGATTAAAAACAGAGTTCATGACAGAGTGAAGGAGATGAGAGAGTGCCTCGATGCAAGGACAAGAAGTTTGAGAATGAAGGAGAGCGCGACAGTGACGGAAGAAGAAAAATAGGCATGCGGTACTAACCTTGAGGCAAGACTGGGTAGAGCGGGAGGCGGCGTTGCATTGTAGAGGTAAAAGAAAGGGAAAGAGAGACAGAGAAGGAGAGGGAAAAGGTGAGAGGAAAGACAGGTTAGCCAGCTTGATCACTCTTCAAAGAGGAGACAGATGAGAGACAGAGGAACTGACGGAGAGACAGCTCGAGAGACATAATTAACCACAGAGATACAGCGGACAGACAGACAGTTAGGACCAAGCAAACAGCTGGGCAGGCAGACAGACAGACAGACAAGTTAAAGGAATTCTTCACCCACAAAGTGACCATTTGTTTACTCACCCAATGTTAACGTGAGTTTGTTTTTCTCTCATCAAAATAAAAAAGAACTGGTCTTGATGAATTGAAGTAAATGGGGGCCACGTTTAACAGCAGTAAAAAATAGCAATCACATTGTTTTACAGTCAGTTTTCATTATTCATGCTATTTCCATCGTCTCCGGGAAGACGGGACATCTTTAAATTTGAGCACTGCCCCATGTACTTCACTCCATCAAGACTTTTCTCCGGTTTTTGTTGTTCTTCGTTCGCTGTGGAGTCAAGTTTTCTTCACCAGACACCAGGTGAGTAATTGATAAACGATCATTTTGTGGGTGAAATATTCCTTTAAATGGAGGCATTTCTTCTTCTCTGTACAGTATTGAGGGTTATGAGAGGCCTGCTCCCCTCACATGACCTCCGCAAACATTTAAAGACACACACAGACGACACAATCGATCACAAACCATAGAAAGCGAGCAATTAGCCAATCAAAGCATGAGCTGAGAGCGTGCTAACTATGAATTACTTCTTCTTCAATAGTTTTAATGTTGCAGGCGACTTCTCTCGCTTCCCACAGGGGCTACTTGTGCAAGTGTGCAGCTTGTGGATTTGTGGTCTCCACCAAAAGGCATATGGCATGTAATCACTAAGATATGAAATATGAAGAAAACTCACTTCCTAAATTGGTTGACCCCCAAAAGGATTCCACACGATCGCTCATGTGTTTGGTTGAACTGGCAAAGCTCAAACTCCAGGGTGAGCTTATACCTGGGAACGCACGCTAATGACAGCATGCCAAAGACAAATTGTCCATTACAGAACAATATAACACGCAATAAACTTCTCTAATTTCCCATTACTCAAGTTTATACTCTACATTGCTCTACACCTCCTTCATTTTTCTCTCCCCCTTTTTCCATCTTCCCTTTTCTGTCGGTTTCGTTTTCTGTTTCCCTCTCCTCACCATGTTGTCTCTTCTTCTTTTCTTTCCCTCCCCGTCTCCACCCGCCAATTCCGTCTCCTTGTTTTTCTCCCTCCGCCGCTGCCTTCCTTTTCCCTCTCTCTGTTTTCCACTCCTCCGTCCAAATCCTTTATTTTGGTCATCAAGGCAGATTTTCAGCTCCATTTCCCCTCAGTGTGAAGTCACTCGGTCTGCTCCAATTACCATCCTAGTTACTGAAATAAATAACCTGGTACCGTTACAGCTGGATGTGGACTAGAGGGGGGCGAGAGGGGGCTGGTTTTTACCCTTGTTTAACCCACATCTGATCTTTTCATTAGTAATGTTCCCTCTGCTCCCTCCTAGCCCAGGGATAGCCTCTGTGCCAACATAAGAGTTGGCCACAGGCGAATGTAGCCTCCTCTGACGTACCTGTTAGCTCCAGGTTTAGTCTTATAATTCACAGCAGGTTTAGGTAGCCCTGGGACAAAGTCTGTATTAGCACACTTCATGTTGCGAGGTCAGTGCTTGTGGGTTCAAATCAGTTTCTTTCACAGCTTTGTTAATGAATGGTTCTCAAATACTTTACACATACTGACATCTGTGAACAGCCAGTGAAAGAGAAGTTGGGTTAAAATATCTCAATTGTACCTTGATGGTAGTTTTTAGTTTTTTTGAGGCAGGAGTGAAGACTAACACAAGAGGAAAAATAAAGTTCATACTAATTCGTCATTCACTAAAACCCTTCCCCTGACAGTAATAGTCCAGTGATACCGTAAATGGGCCTTGAAGAGATTAAGATTTGGATTCATCCAGGTGTCAGAGAGTAGCACTCTGCATTTAAAAAGCTACAGAGGTAGCCTTTCCAAAACAAAAGAGCAAAGTCTGTTTGCTTTGTTCCAAAGTAAACTACAATCATTAGCATGTCCGGCTAACTTGCTTAGCACCTACAGTAGCATATGAAAACAGTTACAAGATTCTAGTTTTAAAAAGTCAGTTGGATACAGTGTTTTCAAGGAATTTATGGCGCTAAGATTAGCTTAATTAGCTAGCTGCCGACAGCGGATATATTCCAGTGATTCCGTCATTTCAGCCAGTAAAATTGACAATTGTTGACTAGAAACGAGAAGCCTGCTTTTGTCCACCTTAGTCTGAAATCAAGGACAGAAAACGATACATTTTGAGTGATTAATGTGCCGCTGTTATCGTTGTTGAGGATGGGAAGCTTGTAAGGCGTAGCAACAGTCAGTAAGGGCGACGGGGCAGAGCAAACAGTCCAGCAATGCAACCACAAAATGTGAAGATGTAAAAGTATCACACTTCCTTCCACCCTCTAATATAACCTCCACAAACCGCGTACGTCACAGTAATGAGTAAGTGCGTGTGCCAGAATGTAAAAGGAAAGTTACATTCCCTCATAAAAATCTACTTAATCTTAATTTCACTATTACTAGATACTGTTCTCAAACATACGGCACTACGCCTAGATTTTAATACCTTTCCTGTTTCCTAAGAGCAGCCAGCGAAGTGCAGATATTAAATATCAGCTGCAGAGAAGCTTTTATTCTATTGTAATCGACAGGGAGAATGAAACATCTTTCAAATACATATGATGTAAGATCTGAAAAAAGCCCAGATGTTCACCCATCTTCAATTTTAAATGGTTATTAAGTTACACTACAATGTTACCCACAAAGCTAGTACTGCTGTAAATCTGCATCTGTGGCTACTGGCAGGTTGAATAACTCACGCACACGCACACACACACACACACACACACACACACACACACACACACACACACACAGAGTTGAAACCCACCAGTTTGAAGTCAGCAGGTGCTGAATTATTAATAGTCTAGTATTTCTACTGTCCAGACGGAGACACAGTGAGGAAACATTGAATCTCCCTAAAATCATTAACAACCATTAGTATTACAGTCAAACTACAAAACACACAGAGACACACAGAGAGAAAGTGGGAGTGGGGTTCCAAGGAAGAAACGGAAAAGATTAAAGAGAGGGAAAGAATATGGTTGTTCAAAAATCCAAGTCATCGAGAGGCAAATAAACAGACTGACGGACCAGTTTTGATAAACGCGGACAGGTCTGTCACTTCCAATTGTTTTTTTAACATGATTATTTAGACGCCTAAAGACACCTGACCCTGCTTGAGAGGTGTTTTTTGTTCAACTAAACTTAATCTCAAGAGGATCCTTAGTTATGTAGTTCTCCTCATAAAGGCAAGCAGGCAGGACAATAGAGTACAGACGACAGGGAGACAGGTAAACACAGACATGCTGGCATGCAGACAGACAGACAGTCAGATGCAGGACAGGAAGAAAAGACAGATCAAGGTTAAGACGAGTTTGTGAGGTAGAATTAGTGTACATAGAGCACGCTTAAAGAGTCGGACACAGACAGGTTAAACAAGATAACACAGACAGGTAGAAAAGTAGTTAGAAACAGACAAACCATTCCTATTAGCATAAAGGAAATACACAAAAAAAACTGAGTGAACAGTCCAGACTCCTAATGAAAAGAAAAAGAGTGGGTTAAGCTCTGCTAGTCAGGCATCCTCGGCTGAAAGTAAAACAAAAGTGAAGCGTGAAAACAGAGCCACTAAATGAAAGAGTTGCATCATTGACGGGGAGAGCGGCTCAAAGAGCTTCACGCTGTACAGCGGAGGCTGGTGCCAAACTGTGCCCTCATTTTACTGACTTTTGGGAGCAGTTCACACTGCAGTATAACAGATGACAAAAACTTCTGCTGATGCACAACAACTGTCCTTTAGGGGGATTTGTTTGAATTAGCTAACAGTCTAAATAAGCCGCATTGGAGAGGCTTGGCGAATCGATGCTGCAACTCTTTGACTGTGATTATTAGTGAACATACGCAGCTGGTACCCATGTGGAAAAGGCTCGCAAAACATGAGAAATCTCTTGTCAAATCACAAATGTTTGTATTTTTCTTTTAATGTGCTGCAATTAGTGGCCATTAAAAATAAATGTGCCGATTAGTTTCTTTATTTAATTACTTGTGTTGTCTATAAAATGTCAGAAAAACATCCATCATCATTTTCCAAAGTCCAATATGATGTATTCAAATTGTCTGTTTTGTCTGAATTCAAAGATATTTAGATTGATATTATATATGACAAAAGAAATTCTCACACCAAGTATATATCAGATGCTGTCAGATAACATTTTAATCACAATGGTGGAACCCCTGACCTATCTATGTGTATGAATCCTCTTACCTTGTTGTCCTTGTTGTCCTGTTCATTTTAGATTTTTTAATTTCACATAACTTTTCCACATGGGACTAGTTGCTCTCTTAGTGCTCTCACATCCCATCCTCAGACAAGCAAAGTGAGTTTTTGTCGTGCATCTGTCTAATTGACCGACAGGGCCACCAGCCACTCACGTGCCCAGGTAGTCCCACACCAGCCCCCCCATTGGCTGCTGAGAGGCAGCGGGGGGAGGGGCCTGTTTTCGCGATTGCTGAGAACGCCACAGATGAGAGGCAGAGGGATTTCTGGGGTTTTGATGCGCACGCACACACACACACACGCACACACACACACACACACACACACACACACACACACACACACACACACACACACACACACACACAAACAAACATAAACACACTCACGCAGATGCAGAATCACATGAATGTATACATTTGTATGCATACACACGTGTGAATAAGGTACAATGACAGAAAAAGGAAAAGATGACGGAAGAAATAAAGCCGAAATGGAGGGAGAGAAGGGGAAAAAGAAGGGAGAGAAAGGGGTGAGAAAAAAGGGACTAGTGGATTAGTACTGCAGGAAAGATTACCATAGACTCCAACAGTATGTAGCTTGAAACTGAGTCCAATCTAAAATGTAATTATCAATTCATCAAGACAATCTTGGTTGTTTTCTACTGATTTATGGTAAAAGAGGAGAGAGGAAGATGCAGTTTTTTTTTTTTTATCGCTCTGCATAATTGCATCTCTCACCTCTCCAGATCGGTGATCTTTTTCTCCTTGTCGTTCTTCTCGTCCTCCATCTCCCTCAGGATCTCCAGAAGTCGTTCCACCTCGGACTGGGCCTTCCCAGCATCCTCTTTGTTCCGGGTCACTTCCTGCTCCAGGCAGGAGATGCGTTCGGAGAGTTCAGTATTGGCCTGGGAATCTGCCGCTGCACCCTGAGACTGGAACAGAAAGAAATGATTGTAAATAAACCGAGCTAAAAAGGATACGGCAATAACAACATGTGTGTTGAGGATGGGTTGGATGACACGCGCGCCTTTGTAAACTGTTTAACAGTTGTTGGTCTAAAATTGGTCTTTTATTAATAAAACTACTTTCACAGACGGGTCTTAAAGGGACCAGACACACCTTTATAGACCAGACCTTCATTTTAGAGATATTACATGTTTGAAACAGAGATGCTTTAACATACATGAAACATGAAGAATTACATATTTCAAATGAAGGGTAAATGTTCCTATCTCATAAATGTCTGTGTTATTGAGTTACACTCATTCATTAACAAGTCTCAGCATTTTAGTCTGGCTCACTGATGGTGTCTTGGGGTTTGGGATGGATTCCACACATGCAACAGGCAAAGGCCCACGATGCTGATTTATGTAGAGATTAGCATGAGCATAAAAAGGTGAATAAAGTAAAAAGCTAATTAAACTGAGCTGCAGTGGCTTTCTCCGTCCTGTTTCTCTGCTCTGCTACTCAGAATATGGTGAAAATGAGAAAAAAATAAACAAATGAAATGAAACAAAGGAGAAAAAAGCAAGTTAGAACCGGCGTAGAGGTTAGAACAGCTGTGTGTGTTTCCCAGAAGCAAATGTTGCTCTTGGGACAGATTGACTTTGTGTGTGTGTGTGTGTGCGCGCACGTCTTGGTCACACAACACATAAAACCTATTAGTTTTGGAATCGGACAACAGTTTTTGCAGGTCTTTATATGAAGAGGAAATGTTTGGGTGTCTGGTGATATTATAAGAAGATCTGGGTGGAGGGGAGAAAGAGTGGGAGAGAGAGAGAGAAAGACAAATAAGAAAGGAAAAAAGAAACATCACACACAATGTCACGTGCACAATGTCAATCAATTCACACACACACACACACACAGACACAGAAAGACGTGTTTTCAGTCTTTTTTCCATCCATGGTAACAGAAAGAGACTGAGAAATAAACTCTGATGAGAGAAACCCCAGAGATCCACTGACACATTCATACACATTCTCTCTCTCTCTCTCTCTCTCTCTCTCTCTCTCTCTCTCTCTGTCTCTCTCACACACACACACACAGACACACACGACCTACACACACATTCAGGGTGTGGTGGTGGTGCTGTCTTCTCCACTCTGTGAAAATGACTGTAAGGCTGTCAGCAAGCCGTCACACACACACCATTTTATGGGCTGCTGTGTCGGAGAGAATATGTGATATGCAAACACACACACACACACACACACACACACACACACACACACACACACAGCCAGTCATTTCTCTGGGAAAACAACGAAGGGGAGAAAGAGACGAGGGGTTCTTTAGTTTCAAATCCTCCATTTGTTGTGTTTCTGTCTGAACTGTGTGTATTTATTCACCGCTGTGATTCATATAATTGATGGTTTCAATTGGCAGTTGTTGTCGACGGCCTTTAATTACTCTCAAAACACGCTCACATAAAAAACAGAACACAGAACAGTATCCACTAGCGGAAAACATCGCTCCCCTCTGCGTTCACAAACGAGAGTCGGGCTGTGGCGAGCGTGAGCTCGGCCCTCCCTACGTACTCGCACATTGCTCGTCTAGTTGACTATTGAGACGTTGGAGGCGGGGATGGAACGGTATGTTGGTGTGGCGCTGCCGGACAGCTAACCTTTTTGAGTTGGTTCTCGAGTTTGACGCACTCCTCTCTCTTCTGCTCCAGGCCGATCTCCAGACTCTTCAGCCTGCTGTCCTTCTTCAGAGTGGACGAAGCCAGAGAGGAAGCCTTCTCCTTCAGATCCAACACTGAAGTCTGAAAGGAAATAAAAGATAACAGAGGCAGAGAGTGATAAGGCAGGAAGTCAGACACTGAGCAGCTCTACTGAACTGCCTCGCTGTATTGTGTATAGTGCTGTATTGTTATTAACCCATTTTTAAAGGATACGTCCGCTTAATACAACTTGGGTCTTGTTTTTGTATATTTATTTATCTTTTCTACCAGATATGATAGTCATTCTTAACTTTATAAGAAGGTAGGTCTGAAAGAGCGCGCACATGAAACGTTGATAATGATCCCCATTGCACAGCAAACTACAGCCGAAAACATGTGATTTATAATCTTACAGTTCATCATTTTCCTCATTCAAATAAGTTTGGCCAACTTGGTGGGTTTGTTTAAAACATGACCGCTCCTTTTTTGTATTTTTAGCACCGTCGCTGAGTTCCCAGATCTCAGCAAACAACTTGGTGCGTACAATCCTCTGGCTCATATTAATATAAAATATAAAATGATCCTTTAAGGTCTTCCTACAGTTGCGAGATTGACTTTGCCCCTTGTTCTCCAAAAGCTTTTCCCATGACCTGTCTCTTTTCTCACTCTTCCAGCTCAATCCCTCCATCCGTGAAGTCTCTCTCTCCCTTTCTTTTCTGGTCTTTTCCTCTTTTGGTCGGGCCAGTCAAACAGAAACCGACGGACCAGAAGGAGAGACACTCAGACGTGTAATTTCACCCTTGACTGACAATACCAACTCCAGACTACAGATCATCATGTTTGACTGGGCTTTGGTTAGAGAAACCTTAGTGCTTACTCAGATTATATTTAGGGACGTATATAGATACAGTACATTGCTGTTGTCAGACAAACCCCACATCTGTGTTTAGCAGTGAAGAGAGGAATGTCTGTTTTCCCATGTATATCTCAAATTATATAATGGGACTGTAACAGGTTTTATGACCCCACAATCACTAAAATTACTGGAGAGCAAACGTCAAAAGAGGCATAAGGGATTTTTCACTACAACATATGTGCATTTGATTTTAGGGTGTATACTGTGCTCATTTTCACATTCATACTTTTCGTATTTTGGGTTTCTACTTGAAAATGTTTACAAGCCTTACAGTTCAAAAAAACCTTTTCTCATACTGGTTGTCTGAATATACTTGTATTCACCCTCTGAATACGGGTTTACAACCACAAAAGACTCACTTCCTACAATATGGGACTTTTAAAGGAATATTTCTGACAGTAGTTTAAATATGAAGCTGGAGCCAGCAGGCAGTTAGCTTAGTTTAGCTTAGCATAAAGACTGGATTCAGGGGGAAACAGCTAGCCTTGCCATGTCCCAAAGGTAAAAAGTTTTAAAAAGTAAAAAGTCTGCCTATACCAGCACATTTAAAGCTCAGTTAATTAACACTGGATATTCTTTGTTTAATCTGGAAAAAAAAACTGAAATGTAAAAATGTGGACCTCCTGCTGGCTCTTGCTTCATATTTAGCGTACAAACAGTGGTATCAAGCTTCTCATCTACTTCTCCGCAAGACAGCTAATTAAGTGTGAAACTATTCCTCTTAAGACTTAAAAGATGAAATGCACTTGAAAGCACATTTTCAGTTTTGTGATGTCACAATTTAGCTGTAGATGTTGTGTGTGTTTTTACATGTAATAATAGTTTTAGTTTTATGCATCAGTGCATGTATTTCCTTTCTCGTTTTGACTAAAGATAAGATAATGTTGTAATGTTGGAATTGGCTAAATTTGGTTTATTGTTTGGTTCTGGTTTGACATTGGTATGGACACTATTATTATAAAAAATACATTTAGGTGTTTCTGAAGTGGTTAATTATAACAACTGCTGCAGGATGACGCAAGCAAAGCCAGGGCTTAAAAACGCTGTGTCATCCTGCCTCTCCCTCTGAGTCGCTGCTGTGGTGTTTTGCATGAATCACAAAGGTCGAGGCAAGAAGAATCCAGCTCCAATCGTTGTTTTCATTGCTCGTGAAGCATATCGTTGTCAAGGAAATGTGACTGTTTTATCATTGTTGTCCTTCAGCACGAGGACCTCGGGAGGATCCGGGATCTGTTCTACAGTGATAGATCAATCCCGTTTTCCTTGGCGGGGACATAGAGAGTGTGTTTTTCTGACTTGTAGCACAGATACGCTTGAGAGTGTCTCCATGTGTCTGTCTTCTACCTCACGATCAGCCAGGTCAGCCTGCAGATGGGAGACTTTCTCCCTCAACTCCTTCAACTCCTTCTTGCTGGACTCCATCTCGTCCCCCCTTTCTCTTTCCTCCCTCTCCCGCTGGTCTTTCAGCCGCTCGATGATCCGCTCCTGGACATCGAGAAGAAGGAGGAGGAAGAGGAGGGGGAGGAAGATGGAAGTTAGAAGAATAGAGAACAGAAAGAGTCGAGGGAGGGAAAGAGGAGGCGAGAGAGAGAGGCAGTCAACACTCCAACAGTTATTCACAGTCACTCAATATCAAGTTTCTATACTAATAACAGTCGCATTAAACTTTATGTACATGGCAGCTTTGACAGGATCTAACAGCCAACAGTGATTTTAGACACGTAATACGTTCTGGCACCAGATGTAATATTCACAACCACTAAAACACTATCGACACTCTCCAGCTATAGAACAACACAGCGGCCAGTTCAAGCTGAAGCATTAAAGTTCCCACACACACAAAGGCAGCACGGAAAGCCTAAGAAGTGTAACCTGACTGTGCTGTGTGTGTGTTGTGTATGTGTGTGTATGTGTGTGTGTGTGTGTGTGTGTGTGTGTTATTGTCTATAGATCTATCTTCATGAGCATCGATTTAAGGTTTCAGCCTTGAGAGTGAAACATTTTTTTTGGGAAAGTGAAGATATTTTGGCCGGTCTTCACTTCTTTAAAAAGCCCTTTCAGATTATTTTTATTATTATCAATTATTTCCTTAATTAATCGGATTAATTGGTTTGTCTATAAATTAATGTATGCACCCATCACAGGGTTAAAACCTGATATTTGATGTTTGACTGAAAGGACTTTAACGATTCATAGACTATCAAGAAGAGTTATTATTGATTATTGATAGGTTAACATAAGGGTATGAGAGTCCTCCCAGGTATAGATATACAAACAGGTGAATGTGTATATTCAATACTGTTTGCAAAGACAAAACTACTGGCATTAAACAAAGCACGACACACGGTAAAAACCCGTGACTTTGAAACACAACACAGCACAGAGCAAGTAACAGAGGAAAGGAGCAGTAACGTAAAGAAAGCAAGAGGGGGATGGAAAAATAGAAAGGAAGAAAGGAAAGACATCCTAAAGCACCAAAACAATGAAAATGGAGGAAGAAAAGCCTGCGAAAGTCGATTGAGTGAAGTTAGCGTCGTCGACCACCTCCGCCTGCCAACACTCACACATCTAGCTGACACCCTGGATATTAGTCACTGGACAATTAATAGCCCCGTTTCCTCTGTGTGTGTGTGTGTGTGTGTGTTCGTGTGTGTGTGTGTGTGCAAAGGAGATGGAGTGGGTAACATAATCGCGCATTACAGTATAAAAATATATTCTCATCAAACACTTTAAAGTGGTCTGCTAGTGTAAGCGTCACTGGTTCGTTTCCCAGAATCATGGGTCGAGTCCTGTGTGCAGAGTAACAGATCATCAAACAGGCAGTTGAGGGTTCAGTTCCCATGCTCAGGTGTTTCAGGGCTGTTAAATGGCTGTGACACCTGCATGTTTACACGCAGACGGTGACAGTGCGGTTGCTGGTTCTAATCCCACTGGTTTAGACCGCATGTTGGATTCTTAATCTTTTGCGAACGCAGGCTGTGAGGGATTTAATCATGAAACAGCCGATGTGATTATTGGTTCCTTTCCATTTATCCAGAGTCATTTGGTCATTGCCTGGGTGGTCGGCTGTTTTGCTCATAGTGGTTTTGTTATTAATGTAACCTTGCTCTGGAGTTGACCTGAGGTTGACCAGCGAAATGTGTGTGTTTCCTCGTACATCTATCTTTGTGAGGACCAATTTGAGTTTCAGACCTTCAGAGTGAGGGCATTTCTGGCAAGTGAGGACATTCTTTTCAAAGGCGTGTTTGAGGGTTGAGACTTGGTTTTAGGGTTCAGGTTATGGGTTGCATTATGTCAATGAGTGTCCTCACAGAGATAGATGTACAGGGATGTGTCTGTGTGTACCTTCTCGGCCAGAGCCTCCTCCAGTGTCCCCAGTGCTGTGTCTGTGTTTGAGGTGTCCGTCTGTAAAGACTTGACTCTGCCTTTCAGTCCGCCCAGCTGTTTCTCTTTATCTCTCAGCTGATCCTGGAGGTTCTCTATCTGCACGGAGAAAAGGAGAGAAAAACTCATCATCAGTCTTGTTTTTCCAATTATTTGGCTAAGAACGATATTATGTTGGAAAGTGTATCGGCTCTCAAACTCGGCCCAGACGATAATAACTTTCTGCGGACGAACAGCAAACAACACTTAAATTAAATTCGCTGTAATAACAACTATAAACAACAACACATATAACAACATATATGTGAATACATCTCAAAGATACAGCAGAATTATGACAAAAAAAATCTAAACAATTATAAACTACAATAATCCAACATACTATATTTCCAATTAATCTATAATAAGTGGAAATTGTCTTATAATATTGGCTTCTCCAATTTCTCCCCCAGACTTGTAACATCAATGATTTAGATGATGTGGCTTTAAACAAAATTAAAAATGATCCCCATTAAATTTAACTGAATATAAATATTGAACAATGACAACCTAATAAAATAATAAATATATTATGCACATTCAAATGTTTGTCAGAGTCATTATGAAAAATTATAAAATGATTTGATTTGATTTTTGTCCCACTTTGCTGCTTAACGTTTATTGCTTATTACAAATAACTTCCCATCAGCTTCCCATTTGGGGATCTGGAACGGGTGAAATTGCCATTTTCCCAGCCATTAGTGTAAGTGAATATGTTTCTCTGACAGTCAATAAACAAACACACACCTCTCCCACACTCCCTCTGTTTCTCCCCTGTTTCCTCTCGCACTGATTTCAAAGCAGATGAATCCTCGGGTCAGAAAACAAACACAGAAGTCTCTGCCTGCAGCACTGTCTTAAATACAAAGCCACCACTTTCTCCCCTTCTCCCTGCCTCCTCCTGTTCCCTCTCACAGTGATTTAGTAGCAGATTGATTTTCTGTTAAAACACAAAATCAGCAGAAATAACCGAAGGACTCACTCTTTCCCTGAGCCCACAACGAGTGTGTGTGCGTGTGTGTATGTGTGTGCATGTACTGTATGTGTGTGTGTGTGTGTGTGTGTGAGATCACAGACTAAGATAAGGAGCTATGTCAACTTTGTCGTATTCATTAAAAAATGGATGGAACAAAAGGTTGAGCAACCCAGAAATAACAAATTGAGGAGAGAAGAGAGGGATGGAGAGCTCATGTGATGTGGTGTTAAGGGTGAACTTGGGTGGTAAAATTACAAAATGTCCCTCTCCCTCTCTTTCCGTCTGTCTTCCTTTAGCCTTGCCAGAGAGAAAGGAAATCAAGCAATTGAAAACCCGTCAGTGAAAAAATAGAAAGTCAGATTGGTATGCAACCTCTGACTCTGCTGCAGGTGAGACGCACACATTTACAGTACCACAGAGATCGTGTGTGTGTGTGTTCATACAGTAAAACTCTTCCAGCGCCTCATTAATCAACTGTTCACTTGACAGCTTGACTGACACCTCCTCCTCTCTCTCTTTCTCTCTCTCTCACACACACACACACACACACACACACACACACTTGACATTGAGAGGCAGAGAGACTCTTTGATCGTGTCTGCACTTCCTGAAACTGACAACTGCTGGATGCTTGGCGCACACATACACACACACACACACACACACACACACACACACACACATATATACAGTATTTACAAACCCAAGCACACACTCGTTGCCTGTCTTGTCCTATTTTAGTTCCAAAATTGTGTGTGATAATGTACCGGAATATGTTAACAAAACAATAACCCGCTGACGCCTCTCTTCATCCATGTTATGAAAAATTACATTGAAAAAACAAAGAGAAGAGGATGATGGGAGATCAGAAGAATTAATTCCGTGCACTCGTGGTGATTTCCTCCATGAGTAACGCACAATGACAGGTAAAAACATGAGAAGGGAAAGATGGAGGAGGAGGAGGGGGACAAAGTGGAAAAGAAGAAAGAAAGGTATTTTTAGTTTTTCCACATGCAAAAAGAGAAGAAATTATGAAATCATAAGTGCAGATTAGATAAAAGAGGAGTCAGCAGCATCTCTGTCTCCCTCTCAGACGCTGGACTGTATTCTATTTGAAGACAGCAGAGGTCATCATTTATTGAACAGGAGGAACTCATTAGTATGCATCTGATTTCATACACACTCTGCGTCTCTCCTCCCCCTCCCTGTCCTGCTTTAGGTCTGTCTGCTTGATTGTCTCCATCAATTATCTGCTCACAGATGGGGGGGGGGGGGGGGGGGGTATTTTCATGGCAAAATGGCTTGTAATGGGATAATTTAACTGTATACTGGAGTCATTTTTACACTTAATTTGTTGGATGTTAGCGTCTGAACAGTTGTCTGAACACTTCATTCCCCCATCCATCCCAAACTAGTGTTTGTGTGTCTAAGTGTGTGTGTGTGTGTGTGTGTGTGTGTATGTGTGTCAGACAGCAAAGACAGAGGGTCAGTGCTGCACATCCATCTAACTGACAGCATTACCATAGAGACACACAAACACACACACACACACACACAAACACATTGACAACTGGCCAAGAATATCCAAAAAGTATTTGTAACTCTTGCTGCCAGTAGAGCTGCCTGTCTGTGTGCCCCTCGGCCTGCCTGCTCACCTGTCTGTCTGTCGGCTCCTTAACGACACCCTGTCTTACAGCGCCATCTAGTGGTTGTAGTATCACATGACAGCACCATAATCTTGTACATGCAGATTTCAATGAAAGAGAATTATTTTTGCGTCTCCATGTACCGTATTTTCCGCACTATAAAGCGCACCGGATTATAAGGCGCACCTTCAATGAATGGCCTATTTTAGAACTGTTTTTATATATAGGGCGCACCGGATTATAAGGCACATAGAATAGAATAGCGTCGTAAGCGTGTCTCTTGAAAGGTGCCATTTTGGGGTCTTTATACACACAAGTGGTGTTGGACTAGGAGTAAGCACAGTACCGGTGTTTACCGCGGTGCGGCTTTGTAGTTTACCAGTCGTACTGAAACATTTTGACAGAGCGCCGTGTACAACCAGTATGGATCAACCAATTAACCAATTGATCCATATATAAGGCGCTCCGGATTACAAGGCGCACTGTCGTTTCTTGAGAAAATTAAAGGCTTTTAAGTGCGCCTTATAGTGCGGAAAATACGGTATATAACCATTTTAGGCAACAATTAAACATTTTCATTTAAATAAAAATAGCCTCTTTGTATTGATAACTATTAAAATGTAGTCTAGTTGGGATGAGATCACAGTAGCGGATCAGGATCATAAAGGTTTTAACTTTGCATTATGTGCCACCAAATACTTTGATTTGGAAATCAAGCACCTCTGTGTTTCCTTACCTTCTTCTGCAGCACGTTGACTTTGCGTTCCTTGACGTCCAGCATGTCTTTGAGGTCGCTGATCTCGCCCTGCTGAGTGCTTTTCTCCTCCGTCAGCTCTGATATCTGCCCACTCTTTTTAGCGAGGAGGGACTCCTTTTCCTCTAGACGGAGACGCAGCGCATCCACCTGTGCACGCGTAATTAAAAGTGAATGGAAAATGGATATCAACAAACCAAAGATCGATTTCCTCGTGATAACAAGCGATAGCACCATTACATACAGCGACAAGTACTCGTCAAAGAGTAACTGTACCTCGGTCTGCAGTATAGCGGCTCTCTGTTCCTTGGCAGTGAGGGACTCCTTGAGTACGTCCACGTGTTGTTTGCTGTCAGAAAACTGATTGTTCAGAGTTTCCAGTTTGGTCCTGAAAGCCAAAAGCTCGCTGTCCTTACGACCCAGATCCTGCTTTGCTTGTTCAATCTGAGTAACACACACACACACACGGCATTACACCAAGTTCGGGGTTTAGTGCCTTGCTCAAGGGTACGTACTGATAGATCATCAAAGAGAGGAGCTGTAAAAGCTCTCCTCATCCACATTCAATTGAATATAATGTGAGTAAATTGAATTGTGAGTGGATTTCTACAAGAGCTACAGTGTCTGTGAGTTCCATCAAGTATCATTTTCCCATTGAGGTCTTTCTATCATTTTTCCTAATTTCTCACCTGGAATCCAAACTACAGGTAGACGCACATTAAAGTCAGAGCAGTATAATAAACCCAGTAAAACATATGCTGTGCTCCTCATATACTTATCTTGTACTGTACAAGCAGGTCAGGGTCAATTCTTTCAGTTATCCCAAAATGATAAAAAAAAGAACAAAAAACATGAAAAATGTTTAATATCTATAAGTGGCAGTTAAAGTTCCTTCAATCTCAATGAGGTGATTGGGAGGGAATTTAACTTAAGAAAAAAAAAGAATGGACCCTAACCACACAGGAAAATGAGTCCTCTAAACACCACAGCAAACTAGTTCAAGTCACTATTTGAGAGAAACCTCATGCGAGAAGAAGGAGAAGCAGGTTAGAGATATGCATTATTGTGTCACAGCCCTGCTGGATTCAGTTATTGTACAGTTCAGACTGCTTTTAAACAACTATTACTGGCAACAGCCGTCGGTCATAGATAGAATGGGAAGTGAAGACCTCCTAACCTGTTCATATGACCCAAACGGCACACAGAAAATGATTGTTGTGTTGAGTTATAGTTGCTTATTGCTGTCTGAACACACACTCACACTACTGGGATTCTACTGAGAATCTACTCAAGCGGCAGCCATTAACCAGTCGACCTGGGAGACGGAAAGAGCGGGAGATTTAGAAGTAAAGAGAGGAAGAGCAAACCGAACACGGAGGCGTGTCTCTTACTGCGGACGCCTCCCGCTGGAGCTCATTGGCTCGTTGCCTTAGCTCCTCCTTCTCCGATTGGCTGCGAGTCAGCTCCTCCTTCAGCTGCTCAACCTGGCAGGAGAGGAGGGGCGTCACCATGACCACAACAAATCAGCCGCCACAGTTCACAGAGCACACGGGCCACAAACGGCATATCCAAAGCCTCGCATGCTGAAACAATGCGTGAACGACACCCGCTGTACATCCTGCGTGTCAGCGAGTAGAACACTCTGAATGTCGAGGAGCTAGGACACTGTTGCACAGAGAGTAGTTATCTTAGTTCATAGTTTATTTTGTCGAACAAGTAATATGGGGGTTGTTGACCCATGGTCTTATATACATTTTAAGACTGCAAACATGCTGATGACGGCTGTATATATATTAAAAAAATGATGTAAGCCATTTGGCGTATTACAATAAACTTCTAAGAATACATGCTAACAATGATGAAATCGAAGAAAGAAAAGGGCGATGGAATAAAAACAAGCTGTGAATTACTTCCTTCCACGAAAAAAAAACCGCCAGAGACAAAAACAAACACATTTCAGCTTAAACAAGCAAAGAGAAGGAAACAGAGAAAAAAAACACAGACTGAATTCCCAAACTGTCTCGTCTCCCCACATGACAGAAGTACTGGTTTGTTTTAATGAGCGTGGCTCCCGCGGTAACCCTTCCTGTTCCTGACACTAAAGTTGTATCCGTCAAGTGTAAAAAAGTCTAGTTATTTCCCAGCAAGCAAAAATTTCCTTTCCTGACATGAAAGGGGGGAAAAAATGGGGAGATAAGAAGAAAAGGTGTGTGTGTGTGTGTGTGTGTGTGTGTGTGTGTGAGAATCTGTCACCTTATTCTTCATGAACTTGGAGTGGGATCTGTAGACCTCCATCTGTTTGATCTCCTCCTCCCTCTCCTCGCTGCTCAGAGCCCCGTTGGACTTGAGCATGTTCACCTCCTCCTCCAGCTCTCTCAGGCCGCGCTCCATCGAGCTGATCTTCGCATCCTGGCAGGGCATCAACATGCTCATGTTAAACGGCAAAAGACCGGGCGTGATTTACCGTGCCCGGGCCATAAATATCACCACGTAATGATTATACTCCTTTGGTATTTCTGACAGATGAGTAGAGCTGGACAGTCAATCAAAAGAAAGCTACCATGAAAGGTATCATCAGTTTGATTGAGGAGATGAGGAATAGAACGTGTACGTACATATTTCTGAAGGCAGGGAACGCTAATACTGAGTTACTAACAGATTTTACTGCCTTGATCTTTAGTTTTAGGTTGATGTTCTCAACTGAAATCATCCTGTAAAAATTCAGACTCACTAACTGCGTTACGGTGTTACCTTCAAGTTACGTATTATGATGCGTTACATTAAAAAAACAACAGTGTGTTACACTGGTTAATAATAAATACGGCCGGACAGACACTGGGTATATAGGCTGATACCTGATATCAATATTTTGGAGTTTAAAAAGAATCCGAGAACTACATATCACTGTGCTGTTGATTCTTTATGAAAGAATCAACAGCACATTGTTTACCTTCATTTCGATGACCGTCTGCAAGGCCTTGGTCTTTGTTGATTCTGGAGCTGCTTCGTATCTCCTGTGCAGCTCCTGAGGGACACAGACAGCTCGATGGTCAGCGGGCGACAGACAGGGGGACAGAGGGGGACGGAGGGAGGGGGGAGAAGGTCGCGGGCCGGGACGGAAGGCGACAGCGACCGGCGGAGAGGGATGGAGGGAGGGTTGAATGGCCGGTGTAGGCCGGGGAGCGGGAGCAGGGAAGGACGGGGAGTGATGGAGGGAAGGATGGACGGAGGAGGCCACGACGAAAGAGGGATAGTGAGGAGGACAGGAGGCGGGGAGGACGACGGGATGGCCGGAGTGGCGATGGGAGTGAAGAGAAGGTGCGGGGAAGGAGGGAGAGGAACACAGTTGGTAGTGGCGTGTAGGGGAGAAAGGAGGGGAGGGTTGGAAGGAGGGAGACACGTGGAAAGGAGGTGGAATAGGGATGGAGGGAGAAACTGGAAAAGAGGGGGAGATGGGGATGGAGGGAGAGGCGGGAATGAGGTGTCTCCCTCTCGCAGAGGCGCTGGCTTTCAGCCTCCTTGGGTCGATCCGTCCATCCCACATCCTTCACACGGGGAGGAACGCCACTAACTAAGCTCACACCGTTTCAGCCTCAAATGAGAACGAGTGACGGAATCTGACAGCCTGAGATGTTTTGAAGCCCTCAGGTTCAAATCAAATCTAAGATGCTGTTGATTCTAAAAAAAAAAACAAAGTCGTAATGAAACCAAACAATTCCGTTCAAATGAAGAAATCCAGTCGTAGGGCTTCAAATGCTTAAATATGTAACTACAGGGTGCAAGTTCCAGTCTCCTAAAGAAGCGTACAGTAACCTGTCACTAAATAACATCTAACATACACCACTAACAAAAAACACTGCAAGAATTTGGTAGATTTCCACTACAGTTCTATTCCTAAAATTGCCTAAATTGTCCAAAGATTCTCCAAAGTCCTAATTTAACGACCCTGATTTGAGCTACATGCAACGGAATTCGATCCGTCTGCGCGATGTTAAAACTCACTAGTCAGACGACGTGAGAGCAAATGGGGGGAGAAAGAGAGGGAGTGTAGTGGTAGATGTAAAGGCACAGAAAGAGAAAGAAGGGACAGGGGGAAAGAGTACGAGAGAGAGGGGGGGGGCAATGAAAGCAGAAGGGGAAGACGTAGCAGCATATGCATCACTGCTTTTCTTTAGAGGAAACACACTTAGGAGGCCGACAAAGACGGTTAATGCATCAGCCAGGAAGCACACAAACACACGTATGTGAAAGGGATAGCAGGGTGGCGTGGCTTGAGGCGCTGCATGAATGCTATGAATGCTCATGACCACACAAAACATTCTCGTACACACACACACACACACATGCCTGGGGAGTGTTACAGGTAAAATAAGAGCTGATGCAGCCATTACAAAAGTACGGCAGAAAATATTAAGCAAAACGTTTCGCTTGAATTGAATCGCTACCGAATGCTAATTTAATTTGTAGCGTTTCCAGTCTTCCTTTGCTCTCATACAGAAGTCTCACTTTGTACTGCAGCACATCAGCTCGATCCCCACTGGGGACATTTTTGAAACATTTCAAAAACAGCTGCAGGAAGTCGCATCCTGTTAATTAGTGAAATGAACAATGTCCCAAAAAAAAAAAAAGTGTCAGCAGTTCGGCAGGAAGTCCGCAACACAACCGCATGACAGACACTTCATTATTTACTTCAGTGATTTCTACTTTAACCCATATGGAAACTATTCTTCAGATATTGCATAATCTTATTCCGGGTTTCCTGCTTTGCCACTAACAATGTCTGAAGGCAAATACTGTCAAAAAACAGGAACTCTGTCCAGCACACTGATGCAATGTGAAGCAACGGCCAGAACATGTGTTAAGAGAGCTGTAACTGTGTCTCCTAATTATGTTTTAAACCCTTTCAGAGAGAACATCATCTTGCTTCATAACTCTCTTTCTCAGTCATTTGCTGCCTATGATACATGTAATTATGCATCACTTGCTCTTGTGTGTGTGTGTGTGTGTGTGTGTGTGTGTGTGCGTGTGCGTGTGTTTAAATGCATTTCTCCTGTGGTGCGTTTGGAGGCTGGTCTGAGATCAGTTATTTTTTGTAACAAGACAACTCAACGGTTTATGTGTAAAAATATACTTATCACACATATGTATTCATATCTATTGACTGTTTAATAAATGTTTAATTTTCATTCATTCCATGTCTGTTACACTTTTTTGAATCTCAATGAAGTTTATTTTTTTTCATTTTTTTATTCCACTTACTTGTTACTTCATTGAATTTAAAAAGTGACTTACTGCTTAGAAAATAAAAATAGTGCTGAATGAATGTGTCCAGAAAAGATGTATCGAAGGTATTTTGTAGACTGAAATAAACAAACGTCCATCTTTGATAATTGTTGTTCATTAAGAACATCTCTCCACTAGAGGGGGCTGTTGTATAACTGACTTGATGAACTGAGAGTAAAAACAGCTGAGAGACAAGAAGAGAGACAAAGTAGAAAAAACAGGATACAGTGTGCATTCCTGTTCATTTGTGTGTGTGTGTGTGTGTGTGTGTGTGTGTGTGTGTGTGTGTGTGTGTGTGTGTGTGTGTGTGTGTGTGTGTTGATGTTTCTGTGTTGTATTATAACTGAACTATGAGCCAAGACTGGAAGAAACCAAGGGCTTTGCCTGGATATGACATAGTTTGATTTGCACACACTCACATCTGGCTGTACACAAAGACACACACCCTCACACACACACATGGGAATGCTTGGGTTCCTCCCTGGCCCGTCACACACACAGACACACACACACACACACACCTCTCTGAGTTGTAGCGTCTCCTTGTCTCTTTGCTCCATTAGGCCCTCCAGCTGGTGGATGGTCATCTCAGCATCGGCCAGTCGCCTCGTTCGTTCGTGGTCCTCCTCGGTTGCCCGTGACGACAGGCCTTTGCTCTGCAACATTTCCAGTAACTTCTTTATGGATTCGTCCCTGTTAGAAAGTATAATATATTTAGAGCCCACACGTCACACGTTGGCAGCAAGAACAACTTACGTAACAGTCGTTTTCCCACTTTACCTGGCAGTTAGCGTGTGTTTCTGTGTGTCTATCCTCAGCTCCATTTCTTCCACGGTCTTCCTCAGGAGGAAGAGCTCTTTCACCTGCCGCTCGTACTCGCCGTGGAGACGCAGGAAGTTCTCCTCCGTCATGTCCTGAGGGGAGATGGGCTGGTTGGCGAGGTGAACGGACTCGGTGTAGTCGGACTGGAAGAGCTGGTTGAGGTCTCGCTGGATTCGGAGCTCGTCCTGTAAAGCCTGGATGGAGCACTGAAAATGCTGGAGGAAGAGAAAGAAGTCCGACTTTTAGACTTTTAAATGCAAAAGCTAACACGGGAGTGTGGCACGTTGTGGTGAGGCTGCTGAGGAGTGTGATAGAGTACGAAGTCTAATAAGGCTAATAAGTAGTTAGTAGATCTTTCGTATAATTTGGCGCCATTTAAAGCCTTGAAGGACAACAATAACATTTTAAAACCATTGTGAAAAAGAACTGGAAGCCTGAGTTGAGGTAATCGGTAAAGAAAAGGTTGGTGACGTGAACGTGTAAAGCCTAAAGAGGCACGTTATGAGATTGAGCTATACAAATAAACATCACCTGACTGCAGGGATCCATAGATCAATGTGCTCATCTAAAAAAAACTGGGTTCCATCGATTTGTACCTGGACCAACACATACATTGAGGCTGTTTTTTTTGAGTGACTGGCTGACTGACACAGTATGAGTATGTTATCTGGAGTAAGTGAGTGTGTGATAAAAGTGTGTTGGCAGGTTAGTATCACTACCATTATGGTTGAGGACAATGTGACATGACTACCTCTGAGTCAGACAAAGAGTTTAAACTGTGTGTGTGTGTGTGTGTGTTGTCACTATGATGTCCTCAGGCTTTTGTAAAATGCGTCACACATAACCTGAACAACAGCCAGGCCATACAAGAACACAGGTAGCACGGTGCTGAGGGAGAAGTGCATGGATGAGAGTGGAAGTGAACGGGAGATTCAAATAGAAAGGTAAGAAGGTTAAAAAAGGCAGAGATGCTATCGCTCCCTTGCAGCTATCGTTAATCAACATTGACGAGGGAGAGAACAAGATTAAAGGAACAGAGAAAGAGACGGATGAGAAGAACCGTTCTTAGATATAAAAGAAAGGAGAAGAGAAGATAGTGATCACAAACACGCTTTATTCTCTCACAAACAGACAGAGGACGGGATGAAAGGTACTAGGATAATACCACAGTAACTGTCTTTTGAGACGGTAGCTCTGCTTCATGTTGCACGACAGCCAGGGCGGCGTCTCCTGCTTTGTCTTGTTCTGTTCAATTTTATATTTCCATTGAGACAGATGTACACAATATAGCAGTAAAACACAAGTATTTTTCTCTTCTTATTAGAGTACCGCGTTTGTTTCGTTGTGGGTTTGTCTGCTGACTCATACAATAGCTCTTCACACTTGTGTGTTGATGGCTGACATTTATAAACAGACAGACAGACGGACAGACAGACGGACAGACAGACAGACAGACAGACGGATAATCTTTTCCCTCTCTCTGGTTCTCCATGACAAATAAAATACCTCTTGCTCACTGAAACGCAAATCAGTGTGTCGCTAAAGTCAAGCAAATACAGTGTGAACACACACAACTTCAAAGGTTTACATTTTAAGAATTCAGATTCTCACACACACACACACACACACACACACAGAGGCTTGTGCCAGTTACGTTACTCCCTCCCAACACACACACACTCTGCTGGAATGTAGAGCTGAGAAAAGCCAGACCATAGGCGAGAAAGGAGGAAAAGAGGGAGTGAGATACAAAAAGGAAGCAGGAAACAAAAACAGAGAGGGAGATGAGGAGATAAGAACATGAGGAGAAGGCAGCGAAAACAACACGTTGATTGTGTCCAGCAGAAACAGAAGAAGGGATGAGAAGAGGAGGAGAGAGAGAGACAGGGTCGGAATACAAGTTGTGTTTTTCTTCTCGGTTTCTGCTGAGTCGTCTTTTGCTTCCTCCCCTTTGACCCCGTCAGACGCCTCCTGATTGCAGAGGTCGGGGTCGCCACTCAAAACGGAGACAGACATGCAAACACGCGGCCACATGTGACACTGTGAGATGGACACAGCCACAGCACGCTGAGCAAACAACGTTACGAAATATTGTATTGAAAAATAACGTATAGGAACATCGGAAGAAGGAGAAATAAATGTGAACAGTGTACTAACACACAAACAACAAATCAGATGTCTAAGGGAGGGACGGATACATTCTTCAAGCTGACGTAAACCAGCTCAAGACAGGAAATGATCTGGATCCCAGCGACTTTCAAACAAAACAAAACTTGTGAATTTTGTCTTTAACTGTCTTAATGTTCTTTATTTACATGAATTCATAGCGACAGGATAGGATTGAATTTAGGAAAGCAAAGGAAAGACACATCTAATCTTAACAAATTAACGATCCCTTGTTTATTCTAATGAGCATTCTACAGAATTCTAAAATAAAAAGAAGAAAAGAAGAGAAAATCCGTTTGCGACTATGGTGACAATTTTCACCCCCCCCCCCCCCTCAGGCCACTGCTCATCTGTCATTCAATATTAACCATCTCTCTGTTATTACTCCTCCCTCTCATCCCTCGATTATTCTGCGCTCAAACGGGTGAGTCACGCTCACCCCCCCCCCTCTCACAAACAGACACACACTGTGACATGAAACACATACAAACACACACAGAGCACAATAATGCCCACAGCCAGACGTAATGTTGGAGGCAGCGGTCGTAATGACCGTGAGTTTCGCCCACTCAGGTTCAGACAACAGGCAGATTAACACACTCTCTCTCTCTCTCTCTCTCTCTCTCTCTCTCTCTCTCTCTCGGAGGATAAAGCTGGAGGATAAAGAACATAATGAAGAGGAGGAAATACAATTTAAAAAAGGAGAGGAATGAGCCGAAGAAATCCCTTGTTTTCCAAAAGACGCAGAGCAAGCCGATGGAAGAAAATAGTATCAGATTGTGTATAAGAAGGAAGACAAGAATAAGAACGGATGAAAGAGATTACACGAGGGAGAGAATGAATGAATAAATAGCCGAGAGAGGAGAGAGAGAAAGGGAGATTCTGACCCTAATCAGTCACTTTGAGATGCAACATCAGGGTCAGTACAGTACAGGAGTGGGTTTAAAGAAACATTGCATCTGCCACGCTTATTTGACATTAACACATTACAGACGTCAAGCTCTCTGAACCAGCAGATAGACCGCTATCTATATCTATAGATATAGATATAGATATATAGATATAGATTTTAGAAGGGCAGAGTAGAAAGAAAAAGCAGCAGAAGAAAAAGGGGGAGTGACTGTACTGTAATTCTGTTCATTCCTCACTAACTCTTCCCAAACCCACTCCTTATAAGGAAAGACATGGCTACCATAGCACTCCACACACACGCACACACACACACACACACACACTGAGGGAGGGAGAAAGTGGAGAGAAAATTCACACAATCACAGCCTTGTAGGAAGAGAGGGAGAACTAACCCCTCCGCTTCCTACAGTTTCAAATCTCTCTCTCTCGCGCCTCTTATTTCTTTCCGCTGTAAAATGCACACTTTGTAAATGAATAAAAGAGGAAAAGTGCCATTCCTCCCTCCCTCCCTCTCTCTCTCTCTCTCCCTCTCTCTTCATTAAAGTTAAAGTTGTATAGGACTCCTGAGTGTAGAGAGCTCCTCCTGTATTCTCTCCTCCTTCCTCCTCCTCTCTTTGTCGGTTAAATTCTCTCCACGAATCTCCGTCTTGCTCTTCTTAATCCATTCATCGCCCCCTCTCCCCACTCCCCCTCGTCCATCTGCCTTCCCCCCCCCCCCTCTGCTATCATTCCCTGTATTTGCCTTATTCTCTCCATCCCTCCCTTTCTCTTCCTCACCTATCTCTCCATCCCGACTAAATAAGCACACAGGTTTGAGGACCATCTGTTACTGATGAGCATTCATGTGTGAAAAACACACACACACACAAAAGCCGCCCAACAAATAAACACACACACACTGCAGACAATGCAGAGATAGATTTAAAAAAAAGCATTTTTGGAGGTTTTTATCTTTTAAGTTAGGACATTTGAACTGTAAAACGTGGGGACAGTAAGTGTGCATGAACGTGGACACACACACACCTACAGTATGCTAATGTCAGCACACACACACACACAGACACACAACAAGAGAGGAATAATGAGTCATAGGTTGGTGAGCAGAGGATGGAAAGATGTGCAGACGGCAGGCAACAGAAGGAGGACGAGGTAGAGAGAGAGAGAAAGAGAGAGACAGAGAGAGAGAGCGGGTTGTCACTGTGTTTTAAAGAACATTGTATCACGTATCAAAGACAGGCTGAAAAAAAAAATGACTTCTCAAAACTTTGCTGAGGCTGCACGCTGTCTTTTCCTGAATCATATTCTCTCAGCCAAACACATTCACACTCACATCTGCCAAGTCCATCCTCAGTCCCTCCACTATCGACTGCAGAGCAGCCAACATTTAGAGAGAGTCAGGCTCTTCCTCGAAATGTTTGACTAAACCAGCTGAGAGTCTAAAACAACCAGTCATTGTACCCAACATCTAATGAAAGGATGGGTTCCAAACATATATATTAGTCTCTCTCTCTCTCTCTCTCTCTCTCTCTCTCTCGGGAGGACACAAAAATATCCTTGGCTAAATTCCTCAAAATAAACAGTTTGCCCGTTCAATGAGGCCATCATCAGATGTTGATGACCAAACACACAAACCTATCTGTCTAATGAGCAAGTCTGCTGATTTATGTAGCTCTGCAGCTCAGAAGCGTGACTCCTGAGGAATGCACACAATGTTTGCAGAGGCCATGTGTGTGTGTGTGTGTGTGTGTGTGTTCAGCTTTATCTCTTTGACTCACTTTCCATAAACCCTTCCCTCCCCGTGCCTCATCTGTATTTTCCCTCCAAGAGATTTGTTTACGTCCACATTTTTAACAAGTAAAATTCAGATTCAATGTCATTACTAAACAACTAGTAATAACAAGACAATAAATAACTATTTTCATCTACTCTTATCCTTCCTTTTATTCATCCTACATTTCCTAGAATTTCCCCATTCTCCCTCCCTCCTTCTTCATCCCTGACTCCTCTCTTTAAGTCGATCTATCTCTGCCATCTTTCCATCCGCCCTCCTTTTCTCCACCCATTTCTCTCCTGTCACATCAGCGTCCATCACTCCTTCCATTTCTCTACATTTCATCTGCTGTTTTCAGCTCAACCCTCCCGTGTTGTCCATTTATCTCTCCTCCTCCTCTTCCTCCCTCCTCCTGGCACTCATCCCCAGCATTCCAGTTTGATCCATCCTTCTTAACCACTTTCCTAATTTCCTCCTTCTTCCTCTCTTTGTTTAACACATCTTTACGTCTCAATCCATCTCGGTGATCCGTTCTCCTCCTCTTCTCTTTCTCTCGGGTCTATGCTGGTACAGGGGATGCCAGGCGAAGCATTTTTTGCAGCCAGCTGGCACAGCAACTCGAGCTGGTACCACTTTGTTTCTTTCTGTACAGTAAATGGGAATCTCACAGAGGAAATACTTGGCATGAACCCATGAGGACAAGCTCAACACCAGCTTGGAGTAATGGAATTAGAAAAGATAGATTCTTCATTTTCAAATCCAGGTGTAATAACTTTAAGTGCTGAGTGGTGATTATAACTTTTTTACCCGGTCAGCACACAAACAATATTTACAGTTATGTGTTGTAGTGCCATTTGTCTTTCATTTAGGACTGTAGTTGATTCTTTATTTAGTGTGCTCTTACAAAAACAAGTCAATAACTGTCTCTGGGATTTTAATTGAACTGGTCGCAGATGGTTTCAGCATTTCCACGGAAAAGAAAATCTGAGTTCTGGTGGCATTGGTTTAAACGTTAACCCGAAGTCCTGATTTACTGCCGTGTTCAAAAAGCAGGAAAATACACTCGAGTGCCAGTCCGTGTCTCCTTCTCTCCCGTCTCTCTGACTTTGTCGCTCTCAGCGAAGAAAGAGGGGAAAAGGGGGAGAAAAATGGAGCGCGGCAAATAAGGAGGGACGAGAGAGGAATCACTCCGTCTCCGTCATCCCGCTCTCGACCTGAAGGTAAAGCGTTGCCCAGGTGTAACGGGCACCGTGCTCACCTGCCTGTTTGTGTCAACCTCCTCGCTCTCTCTCTCACACACACACACACACACACACAAACGCACACACACACACTGAGAGAAACAGCTGGCAAACCACCAGACCTTTTGCCACTTCAAGTCTGCCGAAAATAAAACACAACCTCTGGGCTGAAGACGAATGTTGTTTTGACATTTTGAAAAATCCTTCACCAATACGATAATGTGATCTTACTGAACGTGACGAACTGAAGACAGTCTCATTGAGGCTTCATGAATCGTCCTAGAGGAAGAGGAGACATGTTTTCTCCCTCCACTGCAGACGCACACAAACCCGTATACCTTTATTCCAGCACCTTGAGGCTAAATTATTAAAACAGTGCTGCACTTTCTCAGACACACGCATGCACAACTTCTGACATCACACCACTGCCACTTCCACTTCCATTAAAGTCGCACAAATTGTTGCAAGACTACTAAAAACACACACGCTTGATACAAAATATCGACGGTAGCAGCAGTCATACGCGATACATGCACAGAAACAAGCATGCGTGTCTGTCTCCATGTCGTGCACACGTTTGTACACACATGCAAATACAAAAAAACACAATTATGAACATGCGGGCGACTGTGACACAAACACACACAGACACAAACACACACACACTCGTGTATGCAAAAAGTCCAATCGCCTGCCAACAAACACGCAAGGGCACAGATTCCCTCCTGGTACAGTTCTCTCTCTCTCTTTCTCTCTCTCTCTCTCTCTCTCACACACTCCCACAGTCACACACAGGCCGGTTATGACGTCGGATGGCTCGCCTGGAGTACAGTAGACGATAGAAACGGACAGACAGAGTGCTTATTGTTCAGCTGGTACGATTCAGTGCTGAAGACGAACCATGTCGACCAGTCTGTTCAAAAACTTTACCTCAGAACACATTAATTAAGGTGCTCAATATGCACATCGTTTTGTGATCATTTCATTTAGATTTCAGACATAAAATAACGGCATTAGCAATGTGTCATACTAGCTTTAAGACATGGATCTATTTTAAGCAGACTATGGAAACAGTGATGCTAAGTTGAACTCTGGATGTCATGGTTACAATCATGAATGCTAATTGCTGCTTGCCTTCTGCTTGAGCGTATATATGTTTATTAAGTGCAAACCGACCCCTGTTTGCAGTGCAGAGGGTCGAAGAGAAAAGAGTCAAGTTTTCCTTTAGCATTCCAGACATTCCTTCATCTTTTTCATTTTTTTCCACTGTGCTTACCTGCTGTGATCAAAGAGGTGGAACGAATTGGGTGAACACGCTCACACACACACACACACAACTGAAACCGAAGGCAGTGCACTAAGGAGGCAGACGACAGTGACCGGGGATAAACAGAGCAGGCATCCGCGTTCAGATCAATTGATTTATTAGACCAGCGTGTGTCTGTTCTGCTGAATTGAGTCCTGTGGCAAAAAAATAAAAAAAATGCTCCACAGGCCCAGATGGAGAGTGAGGAAAGGGAAGAGAAGGATGGGGGGGGGGTGATAGAGAGGGGAGTCGGAAAGTGGGAGTGAAGTGGTGATGAGAGGGAGAGGAAGAGAAGCCGGCGAGAAAGAGATGGAGAGTGTGGTGACAACGAGTAGACGCTGTGGTAAGAGGAAACGAGTGGATGTGGGCAGCGAGACAAGAGACAGCAAACCGGCGGTGTCGAGGGACAGATTGATAATTTAGAGCTCAGTGGGGAAGAAGCAGAAAGAGCCTCCCATCTCATCTAGATCTCATTTAGATCTCGTGTCATTGTTTGTCCCCCATTTTTCTGCAGTATCCACGGTTGAAAAGTATTTTACTTAAAACCACATAAGAGACAAAAAAGCAGCAAATCCAGCGACTTCTTTGTCCTGGAACCAGCAAATGTTTGCCATTATTGTTTAATAAATTACTTAAATTAATATATGATCATATGATGTAATTGTGGTTGATTTCTTTTTTTCATATATTTTTGAATAATCACACCAAACTAAAACAAACTGGATTATTAAACCATAATATATTGGAGCTGCCTAACAAGTGCAAACGTGAGATTTGGAATGTCGGTTATTCTGGATTTGAATCTATGGTGACACAAAATATGAGATTAAAGGAGTTAAACAGAGCGAGTGAAGACAGAAGGAGATAAAGAACGAGGCGGGCGCAAAGCGAGGTGAAGTCAGTGGGCCGAGGCGTGAAGAAGTAGGTGAACAAGTGAGGAAGCGTGGAGGAAAGGAGGAAGGAAGGACGGAGGCTGGAAACGAGATGTGCATTCCTCAGCAGGGGCGTGACCCAGTGGTGCATGCATGTGTGTGTGTGTGTGTGTGTGTGTGTGTGGATGCGCACATATCCCAAAATTTCTGGGAGGTAACTTAATTCGATTTCTAACACGGAGATGATGGCGAAGACAGAGAGAGGAGGGGAGGCAGGGGGGAGGGAGGGAGGGAAGCGAGAGCTGACTCACCGTGTGGCGACATAAATAGAAGGGAATGAGTAAGAGGAGAGAGAGGGAGAGAGAGGGAGAGACAGAAAGGAGCAAGGGGACAGAGAAAGGCCAGAGACGAGAGACTGAAGAGAAAGTGGCGAGATAATGAGATGAGGAAATGAAAAGGATGCCTTGGGTTAAAGGGTGTGATTAGTCTGGGGGAGAGAAGGGGAATGAAAGTGGGAGGGATTAAGAGAGAAAGAGAGAGAAAGAGCACATCTTTGCCAACATAAGAGATCAGAAAATATTCTTACATGTCTCGACATAACAGCACACAGGCACACATACTCAAACAGGTGTGTGTGTGTGTGTGTGTGTGTGTGTGTGAAGGCAACTGAGGATGTTTCTAGTGGCCACGTATCATCTGTTCCTTTGTTCTCCCCGACTCGGCATCCCTTTGAATAAGTGCGCGCACACAAGACACACACTTAGACTCTGAGATTTATGGGTGCACACACACACACACACACACACACACACACACACACACACACACACACACACACACACACACACACGTAAACTGCACATGTTCACACACAGTAGATTTTCTTGGAGAGTGATTTAATAGCTGGTGATGTAATTTCACCACCTGAAGTGCGTTCCCACATACAATTACTTCCAACGTTAAATTTTGGGAGTCTCGGGTGCAACATCAAAGGCCCCGAATAATTTCAGTTTCCCCGCTAACGACCGAAATGTAGCGAGGAACCAGCACTTCCTGCCCTGGTTTCGAAGATGACTGCGTGTGAAATGAGTCACTGTGAGGCAGCAGGGTGTGTGTGTGTGCAAAAATCATGTATTGTATAATATTACAGCCTCCTGCCAGACTAGCTGTGTCTCCGTCTCCTCCAGATGGCTTCTGAACCAACAGACAGCTGGGAGTCCCCAACCAGGTGGCCCCCGCTTCATCCGTTTACCCGTCTTCAAGGCCGCCTCGCAGCCCGGGAGACAAATCCACCAGAACAGTCCATAAAAATGATCGTGACACGCTCCCCCTTTGTGCCAGTTACCGTTCCTGACAAAACTGAGCAGCAAAAGCTATATCACAGATGGTTAACCCAAAGCACAAACTAAAATCCACAGGGCTCGGGCTAAACGCTACTCGGATTTCTTTCATTTTTGCGCACACACACACACACACACACACACACACACACACACACACACACATACACGGACGCTTCTTTCCTACCTGTGTTTCCTCCTGCACCACTCTGTACTGTTCCTTCCACACGGCCATCTTTGTGGCTTCGTCCTTCCTCAGCGCCCTCTCTTTCTTCAGCTCTGGACTCCAAAACGTCTTAATGGAGTTCATAGAGGAGCTCAACTTGGACTCTTTCGCCTCCAGCTGAACGAAAATAACATCAAACGTTGTAACTCTGCTTTAATACACGTTTATTTTAATTGATTTGTTGATTACAGCCACTGGTATTGATTCAATTCATTGGCTCTTACTTTTTCCTTGTGTATAACATAAATGGATGTGTTTTCAGAGGTGTGTGTGTGTGTGTGTGTGTGTGTGTGTGTGTGTGTGTGTATCCTTACTTCTCTGCCTAGCAGTTCGTTCTCTCTCAGCACTTCTCTTAACTGTGTCTGCAGGTCTGACATCGCCCCGTCTCTCACCTGGTAACACACACAAACACATAAAGTAGAAGTATGTTAGACACCAGCAACATCCTTCTTTTCTTCTTTTTTGTTCCTGTATTACTTTCTAAACATTTTGTCTATTTGCAGCTTGTCACTACGAAGATCTGGTGATAGCAGATCCCAGAACAGCAAAACCAAGGCACTGCTGGTGCTGCAAAATCTAAGAAATCAAATACAGAATTCAAGACTGACATATTGTTTGTGAAGCACTTTGAGACTATTGGTTAAAACGTCAAATAGTTATTTTCGTAAAGCACAAACCTAGCTACAGTATTCATGAGAAATGCTCACCATGCAGATGTTTAATTCATCCTGACATCAGAACAGCAGTGGACCCGAAGAATTAAAAATATCTTGGATGAATTTTTAAACAATAAACAGACTCTGCTTTGGTTTTGAGAAACTCATTTTAGGTATTTAGCTGACGCTTGTGCTCAGAGCGTCTCTCAGTTCTGAGAGTGAAAAGGTTTAAAAAATGTTAAATCATCGAACATTACAAATAAGAGAGTAAAGCTTTGGATTAATAGCGTCCTCGCAATCAATGCAACACGCAGTACATGAATGTGACATGAGGAGAGGAAAATAAGATTAAAGGAGAGATGAAGTTAATAACTAGAATTAGGTGGAGGCGGGAGGAATGGGAGAGGAAGGAAGGATAGAAGAGCTCTCAGGTTATGACTAATGGTGCAGAGGGAGTAGGAGGGCAGACCTTAGTCTATTTCAACATGCTGTATACCCACACAGCTCTTATATTATTTAGCTGAGCCGTGACTTAAGAACAAAATATGAACCCGTATAACAGCAAAATGCCTTGAATCACCAAGTTCCACTTCTGCATCATGCAGGAGGATAATTGTGTGACAAAACATTGTGCCTAAAGTGTAATTGATTTTATCTTTTAAGGATTCTTCAGTGTTCGCTCTAAGGTGAGACAAACATTATGTACACCCTAAATCAATTTCATCCACGCTTTCCTTATCGGCCTGTTCTAAAGTTCATTTGAGCTCAACTATTTTAGATCACGCGCGGGACTATTTCTCGGTCGCAACCCGCTTCAAGATTGCGGCAATAAAAGAAGAAAACCTTGCGGTGCCTCACCTGTCTCATGGAATGAGGCACAGTAGCCGCCTGTTGAAGCTGGTTTTGCAGCTCCCCCCCAAATGCTATGGCATCGCTGGGCATCACACCGCCTCCAGTGTTTATATTAGGGCTGCTCCCCATGATGGCCGCCCTGACCCCGTAGGGGATCCTGGCCCCGGCCCTGCCCAGGGTCATGGTGCTTTTGGGCAGGGAGGGGTTCAGCCCGCTGCCCAGGCTCCCGATGCCGATCGAGTCGTCGACGGTGTCACAGAAGTACATGGGACCCCCCGTAGCGTAGGCGGCGTTCAGAGACTGGATGTTCTCCATGGACAGGGTTTTACAGTTGCCGGTGAGTCCGCCGGTGGAGCTGCTGCTGCTGTTTCGCCTGTGTCCGAGGCGCGGGGAGCGGGGGAGGCGCGGGGAGCGACTGGGGCTCCCGGACACCGACCCGTTGCCATTGGACCCAACGACATCCAGCTTTGAGACGGAACGGGAGCTACCGTACATGGTGAGAGAATACGGTGTGTGTGTATATACGGTGGAGACGAAAAAGTGCCCGCTTCAAATGAGGAAATCAAGCGGATCAAAAATACATTCTTAAAAGTACGCAGAAACTCAAAAAATGTAAGATGGATGTCCCAAAAAAAATAAAAACTACTACTGTAGTCCTTTTTGACTTGAAATATCCTGATGCAGTGTTGACATAGCGGTGATCAAGGCCTTTCCAAAAACCTCACTAGAATCAATGTGCTTTGTCAGAAAGCAGGAATCAATACGGCATCCCTTTAAATAAAGGCAGCCAGTAAATCCACGAGGCCTGGGATGAAGGGATGACCTAAAAAGAAAAGGGAGACAGAGACAAAGACTTAGTGATCAGGAGAAGAAAGATCTTCTGCACTTCAGGAATAAAGGAATACACTTGATTTTTTACCAGGTTCTGGTTTTGGTTTGATCCACAGTTGAGACTTGTTACATCTCTTTGTGCAGAGTATTTACTGGCAATGCAAACCGGAGGTTAAATAAACAGCTTACTGGTTAAAATGCCAGTATGTTCAATGTTACAGATGCACTGTGTCATATCATGTGGCATTGGCATTTCTACGGTACGAGTTGGGAAAGAAGAAGAATTAGGCTCTAAAACCAAACTGTTCATCCTCTGGGGAACACGAATGTTTGTACCAAAATGTGTGCCAATCCATCCTGCAGACGTTTCACTAGATAAGATCAACTTCGGACCGCTCTAATAATTCATAATCACTCATCAAAGAAGCCCAGAAACTCCCTTTTTCTGCCACCACACTGACATGCACACACATACACAGTTGCTGATACGCTCAGTCCACAGAAACTCTGCTACAGGCTCAACCATCAGCTGATGTGTCGGTTCATGTGATCACGCGGCCCGTTTTGTCTCCCCACCACCCACAACACCTTCTTCTTAGGACCACACGATACCTCACCAGTTACTGTCCTGCAGCCGTACTAAACCGTGTGATAGCAGATAGCATCCAATCAGCTGATCTAACTCATAAATAATGCATCATTTTAGTTTGTCTGCTGGATGAATTACATGTAGTGAAATACAACGATCCTTTTCTTATTTATCAAGTCAATTACATCTTGTTAACAACTTTATTCTGCAATAATAATGTGGGAAGAAAACACGAAACAAAAAAAGATAAATAAATGTATCCGTCCTATTCCTGTTAATCATATGAGTCACACTGGATGGACATTTTAGGGGGCACCATGAAATATTATTTTGTCATGCGTTTGGAGCCTGGTATTAGTCTGTGTGTGTGTGTGTGTTGGATGACATAAATAACTTAAATATTAAAACGGATTAAGTCAATCAGGTCAAAGGAACCTTGTAATTAACACAGCTGTGAAAATAATAGAAAATCACCATTCCTATCACTCACTCGTGAAGTCATCTTCAAACGGTGCAAATCTGTAACATTTTACTGTCTCGGCAAAAACATGAAAACAATTCATGAGCACTGGCTCTCACATGTTGCTGATAAATGCCTCAGAGGCTGCTGAGAATCCAAGCTGTCTGTTGTGCGAACGCTGATCTCCCAGGCCCCCTGAAGTACCCACCACATGCTATGCACAACGCTTTTCTGCGAGAACACTCTCTGTTGTCGGCGGAGGATTTAGAAATTAACGATATGTTAAATATGCAACCTTGGGTGTCACCTCTGGAGTCGGCTACTGTATAAAAGAAAAGTACATTTACTGTTTAAAATTGATGCCCAGCTGGTCGACAGTCATCATTCAGTCATTTGGGGTATCCTTGGAGACAGTGATGTCATCCACAGGTCAGTGAACACATGACCCGTGTGACACACCATCTGATCCACACTCTCCCCTTACAAGAACAACGCGAACAAAAGTGGACTAAACCGGTTTAGAATTAGTCAGCACACACAAGAATGAAGACTTCTGGAGCTTCAGTTTAACGTTAACAGTCTAGGCTGATTTCCAAGTATTCATTTATTAAAAACAGATGATAGAATCAGCTTAGTTTTAACACAAACACGCTTAAACTAGCACTGTGCTTGTACAGTATGGCGGACACCCTACACATCTCTTGCTGAGTAGGTCTGGAATAGTTTTCCCTCAACAAGTGGCCTCTTGCAAATTGCAAAGTACAATGCATTTCATTTCAAGTATCATTAACTGTGCAGCCCTTTGGTCGACCCCTTTTAAACTCCCAGCACCCCCTGCTCTGGGTCCCGACCCAGGCCTTTTAACAGCCCTGCAGTTGTGTCTATCTTTCCAACTGATGTTCTGTTGGACACAGATCTTTGGCCAGGGAGATACTGACAACCAGTCAGTTACAGAGGCATGCACACACACACACACACACACACACACACACACACACACACACACACACACACACACACACACGCTCATACGCAAAGAGGTACCATCTGCTGTGTCTCGCCTAAGGCCAAAAACACACACCTGGAAAGAAACAGGCCAGGACCCCGCCTCTAGCACGCACACACACACCTACACACATGTATTTACAGTACATGCACGTATACACACACACACACACAGTCACACAGAGCAAAACTGTGCACATGTGCAGATCTACACAGTGAGGCAGAATAGATACAGATAAACCACTCCCCATGCAAACAGACACAAATGAACACACGTGCACATCAGCTCAGTGGCTGTGAGCGATCATGTCACAAACATCACATCTAATGCCTCATTTGAGGCCAATATGAGACTGAAGAGACAGAGAGTGTGTAAGTGTGTGTGTGTGTGTGTGTGTGTGTGTGTGTTCAGGGCTTTTCCCTCCTCCTCCCCTCTGGACCTGCTGACCTGCACATAATGTATATGCTCATGTCCCAATTCTCCCTATAATGCAAAACAAGCACAGTATGTCTCAGCCTGTATTTAGACATTTTACTGAACGCACATGGCTGTTATTCAGCACTTGCTCATAAATGTTGGTGTTAGTGGTTGGAGGGTTGAGAGCCTTGCTCAAAGGCATCTCTGCTTGGTTGCAGAAAAATAACCATCACTTCCCCAGCTCATATTTAATCAATCAATTTAGCAACAACATCGTTTTTTTGCTGGGACATTGCTTTAGTCTGGAAGAGGAACAGGACAATAAATACACATCCATCCACTTCTGGAACTGCTGCTCTTGTTTGGGGTCACGGGGAGCTGGAGCATTTCCCAGCATGCATTGGGCAAGGCTACTGCACACCCTGGACAGATCACAAAATCTATCACACGGCTAAACACACACACACACACTTCTTTTTGGTTTTATTGGCTTGAGGGCATCACGGAAACAGCATCACACACCATGTTGTGTTTTCTACAGTTCCAAGTCGAAGGGTCACATGAATAAACCACCAGTGTGTCCCACAGATGTATCTGTGGGGGGTTTAAAGACTCTGAGAGGGCTCGGGGGTGAGGGAAGGCAAACAGCATTGAGATTAAAATAATAACAATAATAACCTCAAGCTTCAAAACCCTTATAAATACCCTACCGCACACCTATGACGCAGTTGGCATCATGGGATGGAGAAAACACGAGCATGTGACGGTCCAAGACCCATCTGTCAAACAGGCTTACCATCCGTCTTGCCCTTTCACACAAATGTGAAAAAGCAAGGTGGTGCTGCCGTAACAAACATCTGTTACACAATAGCACACTGAGAGTTCATGACAGTTCATTCTTCACCTTGGAAACAGGAGTTTCCAAAAAGAAGTGTGTGTGTGTAAACGGTAGTTTCCAAGGTGAAGTTTGCTTTGCAATGTTATTTGATGTGCGACTGTGCGCAGGATGTCCTGGTTAAATATGCAGTTGTGACCATATTAACAGCTGCAACACATGTTTATTTTCGTGATGGAGTATTTTCTTAATTATTCTTTTCATTAACATTTGAAAAGTGGGACCAATTAAATTTGAGCTATTTTTGCTTAAATTTTTTTTTCACAATTAATTATTTGTCTGACAATCTAACTGACTCATCATTTGAGCTCTAATCAGATCAATATCCAGACAGATAAAAGGTATTGTTCTATAATTACAGCTTATCTCCCTTTCATCACATGCTGTACCGTGAACATCTAACCACAAAATGCCCTTCTATGACCGCGATACCGACTGGAACAGACCCTGACACAGGCCCTGGAGTGGACTTGGGAACCAAAATACCCTCATCCCCTTCATGTCCACAGGAAACATCAGCGCACACAACGCCCTGCGCTTCATCCTCCGCCTCCCTGTACTGTTACCAACAGCCATTCTGCACGCCTCGTCTTCCCTCCGCATACTCCTCACATACACACTGTTGTTTTAGGCCTCACGAACAAAACAAATCCCAGAATATCATGCGAGGATACCGAGAAAGTCTCCGTGGTTGAATGCCACGTACTGCACTTGTACTTGTGTAGATAATCAGTATGTGCCGGCACAGCAGAGGACAGACTTCAGATTCGTAGCCTTTTTCCGGACATGGCAACTCAAAACTTGACATTGATATATTTTAAGTTAATAAACCGGACTTGTTAGCAAACATAGATGCCTATTAGCACATACATTTCTTTATCCCGCCCCCTTACCTCTCCCTCATGCTTTCACTTCCTCTCACTACCTCTCTCTTTCTCCACCAGCATTCCTGAAGGTGTTCGGCGTGCTCTATTTGTGTGACAACCACACATCCAATCTGTCACACTGCACAATGCAACACACACACACACACACGTGCAAACCTATACTTAGCCGGCCGGTGTTTCAGCGTGGGAGCCGAATTCTACAAAGTTCGTGTCTCGCCTCAGAAAAACGCATTCCGCTCAATTCCTTAATGTTGTTATTCTCCGTTCCTCTCGGTTCCCGTCAGGCTCGTGGTGATATGATGTGGCTGGAGAGGACTCGCTGGTGCTGTCCGGGGGTAACAGGCATCTCGACAGCGCAGCTGAAGGGGAGAGCCGAACTCGCTCTGCACATAATCTGTCTGAAGATGTAAGGGGATGATGTAAGGGCTTCACCGGTCGGCTTTTTTTAACCTTCACAGCTGCTTTGTCGTGACGACAGTAACAGCAACTCTCCGGAAATAGGAAATTGTGTGTTGTATGTGATTAAAATGTATGTGTTGTTTCTGCAAAACCATTATGTAATTTGAATATTCAAAGAAGCTGTGTGAACATCTCAAGTGACAATTTCCATGTTAAATAAAAAAACAACGTAATGTATTTCCTATATTACATAAATATACAAATAGTCATAAGAAAATAAGAATTGGCTGACAAAACCAGGAAAGAAATCTGCTAGAATACAAATTATATGACAGAAATCATGAGGAGAACCAAGTACCTTAATGACTCATCGTCGCTGTTTGGTTTTGAGTAACGTGTCATTAGTGGTTTGGCTTATTTCCGCGTGCAGACACATGATATTGATGACTAATCATTATGACGGTTTAGTGCTGATTCAAACATATTTATCCAAGTGATTTCTACAGGTGTGTAAAATAATAAACATAATTGCCACTTGTAAAACTTGATTTGTGGGTCAGTTTGGCCGACGTCAGACCGTGTGCAACACCTTTCCCTCAAGAGAGAAAAAAATCAACTAATCCTGCACATGTGATATTGGAATAAGGGAGATTTTTCAATTAACCGAGCGACCGATTACACTTGGGGAGAACACATTAGGCGGAAGATGTCTGCGCGAGATACAGACTTTTGGCTCACCAGCGTGACTGTGCTACTTGTACCTTCACTCCGTGCCACCAGGTCCTATAGGCGATGAGACCTGTAATGTGGTTCAGACACTGGAAAGCACAGCGCTGATAAGGCACGGATAGCATCGGCTCCAGTCTATTGTGCGCGCCACAGGAAATTAACCCGAGATGCAGGCTGGGTAAACAAAACGTCTACACAGTCATACACACCGTGACTCACAGAGGAGCACAGAAGCACACACACATCCATGTGCTCAAACACAGCACACACACTTATCTAATCGTGGTTGCTGCCTACAGAGCAAATATGGAAAACGTACCGTTGAGACTCGACAATTAACAGAAAGGCGGGGAAGCACAAAAGTAATTCAGGAGTGTGTGTGTGTGTGTATGTGTCGTAGTTAATGGAAGAGAGGAGTGAAAAATTCCCCAGGCTCATCCTGTACTAGGAATGTGCTGTTACAGTCTTGCCAGGTTATATAAGGATGAAGAGAGTTGCGAAGGTGACCCAAACACCCCTATAAATAAATAAATATCAAACAAGGCAATTAGAGATTATGGTTTTCAAAGTAAAAGTGAGTTCTGGGAAGAGGTTTGAAAGAGCTACAGGCTACTGTCTGTGTCGGTCTTTATGTTGTAAAAAAAAGATTTACCTTTGATGTGGAGCCTGGAGACACATAAGGGTCTATCAGGCTGTACACACAAAGTATCAAAAGTTCTGAACTATAGGGCCAGGTCAGAAAATGATTATGAAAGCAAACTCTAAAACAAAAGAATTGTTAAAAACCCAGTGGTAATAGAGGAGGGTTTACCCACAGGCAGACTGCGGTGTGCAGACATTTAAAAATGTCCAGTGTTTACAACAATCCGAGTGGAAGGAAGCGGCTCAGTTCCCTGACTCGGTGTTCCCGGAGGAGGGGCGGCGCAAAGAACCAGAGCCGTGGGCGGAACACGGAGGAAATCACAGCGTCCCCTCCTCGATCCACCCCCCCTTTTTTTTTTGCCTCTCGGACTGTTGCAAAACACACGCAGCAGATTTCACCTCCTTCATCGACGCGATCACACCGGGTCCATGTTTTTGCTCAGATTGATTTGGTTTGCACAGATAGCGTCCTTATCCGGTGTCAGTCTCGTGAGCTTCGCGTGCGGTCTGGTCTGGTGGTTTGCCAGGACGTGGCTGCAAACAGTCCTGTGCAACTGTGGCAGCATTAAAAAAAAGACACACGATTTTAGAGAAGTGCACATATTTTGTTCCTTGAAACGAGTTCAGAACGAAACAACCGGCCGGGAGAACTTGAGTGTGGACTGTTAGAAATATCACAACACAACTACAAGTCCCTGCGGGAACATTGTAGCAAAGAGATGCAACTTAATATTGACACACAGGCACACTTCAGGTCCCTGAGGGGATATTAGCGCCATCACAAGGAGATGGACCCATTATAAAGGGATACAATGTCGCTAAACTGGCGCTGTAAAAAAATTATATTATAGGATTATGATAGCAATTGTGTGGCTTTTGAGGATAAACTGCAAGGCTGTCAGCAGCACTTCTGCAGCCTGAAACACAGCGTGCAGACTGATGATCGCGTTGAGAGGCACAGAGACGAGACATAGTGTTATTAGCTTGTTATTACGGGTGGAAGCCCCTTGTTGTACAATTGGATTATTGCGCGAAACAGGAGGAAGCCTTGTTGAATGGACACGCAAAAAAACATACAAAATGTATCATAATGACTGAATGTCTGGCCGAAACACTGCTCCCCTCCGGCGGGAATATAACAGAGCCCCCACGGTGGCTCTCACAGCTGACCTGGAAACTGCTGCACCTCAAAGCAGGCATCAAATTTTAATCATGGTCGCGAGCGGTCCTTCCTACAAACGTGACTGCGACGAGCCGCACAGACGGCACACACGGGTCTGTGAGGTTGACCCGAGAAGTGGCCAACATGCTTACAACACACACATACACACACGTAGGCCTGTGTAATAATACATGCATGTGCACACGCACACACTCAGACTGCCAGCTAACTTCCAGTACTCACTGCGGCTGTGTTTACGTTACTGCCCCTCGGTTGTGAAATAAGCTCTGTGTAAAAAAGGCCAATCACATATCTCCTCTTCAGTTATTCTGCTGCTGTCAAACCTCGAAGTGAAGCTTCGTAACGTAACAGACGGTGAAGCGAGGGTGCAGCGGTGTGTCGTTTTTCGGGCTTGTCTTCCCTGTCTTCGTGTCTGTCTTCCTGTCTCCTGTCTCCGAGTCTTTCCCTCCTTCCCGTCTTTTTTGCCAGCTCTGCCACTGGCGGCTTCCCCACTGCTCGGGCGCTTCCGTGACGTCACGACGGTGGAGCGCGCGCCCCCGAGACGTATACCCTCCTCCTCCTCCTCCTCCCTCCTCCGTCCTCCGTCTCGTCTCTCCCTATGGTCTCTCCTGGACCAGCTGAGTCGCGTGCATGCTAATCCGTAATTATCCATAAAGTGACAATTGAACGAGATGTACTTTTTACTTTTTAAATCCAATTTTTCGTATTTATACGATATTTTATCTCATATTAAAAGCCCTTATTTTCATACCCTGTAAAACAATATGTTAGCATCTTAGGTGGATAACTGATGACGGCATTTAACAGTTCAGGTAAATGAGTAATTAGCTTGCTAAAGTAGGGGAAGTATTCATTTCATATACTTATTAATAAAAGTAGTAAGACACTGTAAACAATACTTTATTACAAATAAAAGTCCTGCATTGAAAATGTTACTAAAGTAATAGTATGTATTATTTACAAAATTTAGGCTACCTTGAGTTCTAAATGTAAAATTACTCAATGGCAAATGATGCCTTTATGACTGTTATACTATATTTGATTATTAGATTATTCTTACTTATTGATTCCATTTATTCATGTTCAAACGTCTGACTCAGTGTTTGATGATTGAATGACCTACATACAGTATATCTGTCTCAGAACATGTAGCATATTTCATATAGCTGGTCCCCCAGGGCTCCCAGGTCTCTCTCACACACAACTACACATCATCCTATAGAAATCTTTCCAACTAGACACAGACCAAAGACACACCCACACCCACACACACACACACACACACACTCTCACACACAGTGTCCCAGTTCCCAGGGCGCCAGTCAGTCAGACAGCTGAGCTGAGATATAAATAGTCTGCTGGCTAAAGTTCCCCTTGAGAGAAGAACTCCAGTCGTGGTGGACCAGCGCTGCCTTCTGAAACGTCTCTGTTAACCTGATCAGTGAATACTTGGTGGCTTATATGTGTTTTATCATTGGAAAGAAACACAAAAAGAAAAGAAAAAAGCGCATGACCCCCCAACAGAACTCAAGGGACGTTTATTAAGCTGTAGTATACACATCAGAGGCATTCATAACAAAACCCTGGTTTTAAAAACTCATTTATCACATATGTTTTGGCCAAGCATGTAAAAGCTTGCATTTAAAAGTGGAACGCTGACCCTGAAGTCAGTTGGTTTCACATAATGTGATCACAACATAAATAAAGAAACATATTATATGTTTACAGTTGTAAGAAATGACTGTTGAAAACCGTAATTGACAGCATAAGGTGAGAAAAAGTAGGGGTTCATTAATCCCTACAGGCTGTGTGAGCCGAACCTTGAGCTTTGTTTTCTCGATTAATCGTTTGGTCAGTAAAATGACAGAGCACCTTGAAAAATGTTCATCACAAAATAGCGCAAAGTAAAATATTTAAAAAGCTTTTTTTGTCCAAGCAACAGTTCAAAGATAAAATTATTTTTCTGTAGATTGTCTAATCAATAAAGCTTAATTAACCCTATATATCAAAAGCACTTTGAAATCCAAGATGCCATTGGGTTGTTATGATGTCATTGTCCCCTCCTTGTTTCCGACAGGAGCTTCTCTGAATACTGGTTAAAGAATGCTGCCATCTCCTGGTCAGATGCAAGTATTGTATTTATATATATTCATTATACTGAGTAGTAATGTTGTAATGTGTGATTCTACTACTATTAGTTCTTATTTGAAATGAGAAAACTTTTCGGTACAAGTTACACATTCATTACCACTGATGTAGGCCTATGTGGTACGTGTAAGTTGGGTGTGCTACAGGAGGGATTACGAGCATGCTGTCATAATCACCTTCAAAGTGAAGGCAAAGTGAAGGCACGTCCGGAGTAGCAGTAGATCAGAATCCTGGTGTCCACATCATAGAAGGAAACCTCTCCCTTCTCGTAATCAACAAACACGCCAACCGTCAAAGGCCTTGCATGCCTCACGTGCAGGGTAGCCTTGCTAAAACTATTAGCTAAATATTCCTCTTCTTGGTTGTAGATTCCACAAAGTGTCCAGCCTCCGTCCCCCGGGGTGGGAAAGTAAAACATATCCCTGTTTGTGGACTCTTTGACGACTCCCACGACCCAGCCTTTACTCCCACTGACCTGCACTTCATCGTAGAAGCTATCTGAGGAAAAGCCCTCTTTCCCAACAACAAAGGGTCGACGTTCAAATCTTCTCCCAAATGAAGCAGGCAAAGAGAGTGGGCCTTCACCAAATCTCAGCTGTTTCCCATCCTCAGACACCACGAGTCTGTGATGGGCTGTGTTGGCGTCCAGAGTCACATCCACCGCATATCTGCTGGATCGTCATCAGCTTGTACTGAGACGGAGTCCACACTTCTTTAACAAACCCGTCTGTCATCCGTTCTTCAGCTGCATCAGGCTGTTCAGTGGCGTCACAACAATTAAACCTTACCTCATGTATTAGCATCTCCATCTCATTGCTGACGGTCTTCTCCATCCGAGCCACTGCTTTTTTCACCATCGTTACATAACTCTGCTGACTGAGGTCATGGAGGTCTGACATAAATGGAGGGTTGGAGTGGGACAGGGGGTCGAATAGGTCCTCAGAGAAAGTTTCCTTTGAGGCGTGTAGTTTCATTTCTCAGGAAGGACACATGATCCCTCCCTTTCTCTTCCCCTCCTCTTCCTGGAAAAAGTTACAGCCCTTTGCTGCGTTGTGATTCCCCTCAGACTTTTTCAGAAAGTCTGAAACAACAAATGGCCCAATAGCGAACGATATAGGAAAAGGCTGCTTTATCAGCACCGATCAACCTCCACAGATCCATCAGGTCTTGTCTTTGTCTTTCATGGTTTCTGCCTGTGATTCCCTCAATATGGGAAATGATCAAAGCTAATATCGGAGGACAGAGACAAAGTGCAGATCAAGAGCATGTATTGAAATAATTTACAGTATTCTATTACCTGATAGATACGTCTCCCTTCTCTTCCTTTATTTTCTATAAAGTTAGCCAACATGGAGTCATTAAGTAGACGAGCAGGACGACCTCTGACCTTACTGTGATGGGCAAGCAAAGAGAAACTTTCTCAATCTGACTTAGTAAAGTAACAAATATTCACAATCCTAATATTTCATACTCTTTTTTTTAACTTGCGTTTTACTTGTTGATTTGAGCAGTTGTTACACGAAGCGCATATTAGATGAGGGATGCTTTTATGATCCCGACTTCCCTCAGACACTAGATGCCACCGTTATCTAATGGAAGTGTGTAAAAGGAGGTTGTACAGTAGAAGGGCAAGCCCGTTCACATTGCATTTGACCGTGTACAGTATGTAGTGTCCATAGCTTTCAAAAGCAAATGTGTTATCCTTTACAAAAGTGTATTTTACGCTATTTATTTTGTAATTATTTGTAAGCTATGCAGTTATGTAATCATAAAATAAGCCAGTGTTAACATGTAAGACATACACAATAGTTCTCTTAAAATGCGATGGGTGCATTCAAGATGGACATCAAATGGTAAATTCAAGAGTAAAGACAAAAATCTACCTTATATATGTATGTATGCATGTTATGAGCTACTGTGTGGTGAGTGTGTCTATAACTTTAATAATCGGCAGAAGTATGTGTGTCTGTCAGTGAATGCGCATCATGAGCCATGGGAAGTGTCCAGTGCGCTGCATGCTGAAGGTACTGATGAAGAAGTTGAGGACTGTGGTGATGAAGACTGTGATTGTCTTTACATTGTTCAGGTAGTCCAGACGTCTCTTCAGGGTGGAGTTAATCGGGTCCCGACGTTCGATGACACAAACCCACACACACACCAACACACACAGATCCACAGCAGAAAGAGAGGGTTCAAACTACACTTGGTTCTGACACTGAAACTGACTTCCAGTTCGGCCTGGATGCTCTACATTTAGTGCCAGAAGATGCTGCAGGATTGATATGTTTCAATAAAACAGCCCTCAATTATAGAAATGCCATAGTATTGACTAATTGTTAAGCACAAACCCGTACCAAACTCAGTACGCTTGATTTGTATTTATGTAATGTAAAGTTCTGAAACGTCTCTGCTAATCAGAGAAACCTTTTGCTGGTGACTTGGAACAGGAAGACTGAAAGGTCCCGTTTTCTAATCATAACAAAAGTCACTGCTCATGAGCAAGGCACCTGACACTCCAACAGAAATCAATCATTGTAATTTGAAGAAAACAGAAGAAAAAAAAGATCTGAAAAGCTAATTTTTAAGAAATGCACTTTTATTAAGCTGTACAATACATATCAGATGCATAGTATGCACATACAAAACATCTGGTTTTGCCAGATGACTTGGTCTTAAAAAGCCTGCATGAAAAAAATAGAAGGTATAATGTGGACCCTACAGTCAATGGGTTCCACATAAAGTGATCACAACATAAAATGATATATATCCTGCTCACAGTTGTATACGAACATTCAAAGAAGTCACTAATGAACAAGTTATAATTTGAATAGCAGGTGTTTAGTCGTATCAACTTTAATTTTGCTACCTCCCCACAGACTAAACCCAGTCAAATTGATTGAATATAGTGATACATAGCTTTTTGTCCAAGCAACATTTCAAAAACAAAATATATTTTGTTTACAATCATAGCAGCCTGAGAAAACAGGCAAATATTCATATATAAAAAAGGGATTTTGTTTTGCATGAAAAAGTGACTGAAATGATGAATCTATTATCAAAATTATTATTAATACAATTTTCAATAGATTGACGAATCGATAAATCTTAAACTTCTCTGTATCAAAATCATTTTTAAAAGTATTATTCTCTCAGAAACAGACCAGAACGCTAGATAAACATATATATATATATATAAATTACACTGAGTATTATGAGTATTATTGTCTTTTTGTAGTGTTTGATACTACTGCCGTTACCTTACAGTAGTAGTTATACATTCATTTCCCCTGATTAATATGCCACCTTAAGTTGGGTGTGCTACAGGAGTGATTACAAGCGGGATGTCAAGATCACCTGTACGTATACAAAAATAAGGGTAGAGCTTTGGTCTGCTGTTAAAGGATGTGCCAGTCATGTAATAGAGAAAAGCTTTGCATGCTGATATGGTCTCAATGAAGACACATCCTGAGTAGGAGTAGATCAGAGTCCTGGCCTCCACATCATAGAAGGAGACCTCTCCCTTCTCGTAATCAACAAACACACCGACTGTCTGGGGACTTTGCATGGGAGCAGTCATAACAGTATCAGATATATAGCATTGGAACTCCGAGTCGAACCATCCAGAAAGCGTCCAGCATCCCTGCTCAGGGTTAAGATTCAAACGCTCCCTGTTAATGGACTCTTTGGCCACTCCCAATATCCAACTTACACGCCCACCAACCTTCACTTCATAGTAGAACCTGCCTGAGGAAAAACCCTCTTTCCCAAGAATGAAGGGTTGTAGTGGAAATCTTCTCGTACCTACAACAGTATGACCTTCACTAAATCTCAGCTCTTTCCCATCCTCAGACACCATGAGTTTGTGATGGCCTGTGTTGGCGTCCAGAGTCACATCCACCTCATCGTACTGCTGGATCATCATCAGCTTGTCCCGAGGTGGAGTCCACACTTCTTTAACAAACCCATCTGGCATCTGTTCTCCAGCTGCATCAGACAACCTGACCTCATGTATTAGCATCTCCATCTCATTACTGACGGTCTTCTCCATCTGAGCCACTGCTTTTTTCACTATCGCCACATAACTCTGCTGACTGAGGTCATGGGGGTCTGACATACATGGAGGGTTGGAGTCGGACTGAAGGTTGATTAGGTCCTCAGTGTGTGCAGGTAAGTGGAGAGATGGCCAGCTCTGAAGGACGAGGAGGTGGTCCTCTGCTTGTAACAGTTGCTCCATTTGGGATCTTCTCCTCCTCAACTCAGCTACTTCCTGCTCCAGCTGTGTCACACAGTATTTGATTTCATTAATACTCCTAGATTTGATGTTTTCCTTCATTTTCATCTCTGACGTCACACAGTCCAGCTGGACTTTCCTCTCTCTGAAGGCCTGCTCCAGCGGGACGGCTTCGTGCGTTGCATGGTCGTCTTTCCAGCACATGAAACAAACACACATCTGGTCTTTGCGACAGAAGAGCTCCAACATCTTGTCGTGCTTCTTACACACCCTGTCCTCCAGGTTGGACACAGGGTCCATCAGCTTGTGCTTCTTCAGTGTCGCGACTCTCTGGTGAGGCTCCAGGTGAAGCTGGCAGTACGAGGCCAAACACCCCAGGCACGTCTTCTGGGCCTTGAGCTTCGGCACAAGGCAGATGTCACAGGACACCTCCCCTGGTTTGACAAGGATGCCGTCTTCCTCCCTCACCCTCATGTCTTTGAAATTCTCCACCATATCTCTGAACCCTGTGTTGACCTGGAGCTGTGGTCTCCTGCGGAACTTCTTCATACAGAGGGGACACTGTGTCTGGACACTGCAGGCCCAGTACCCTGTGATACAAGTCTTGCAGTAGTTGTGTCCACATGGAGTAGAGACAGGCTCGGTGAACACATTCAGACAGATGGAACACAGGAGCTGCTCGTCACATGAGAGGCTGCTGGCTGAGGCCATGTCTACATGAGAGGAAAAGATTTCATGATTGATTTTCAATTTCAAACCCCAAAAATGTGTAAATCAAGGAGGTAACTTACATTTCTGACTACCATTTCCCTCCCTAGGATGTCAAGTTCTACTGGTTTTTGCTGTTCAAAATTCTTGACACCTGCCTTTTAATATCGACTCAACATGTAGGTCAGAGCATGGAGGCAAAACATTGTGCAAAGGTCTGTCAAGACAAGAAATGAGCGAAGAGAGAAATAGAGGATGACATGCACCATGCCACCAGGTTTATTGACAACTGAGTTAGTTGACCCTGAGATGAGGGAAACTTAAACTCTGGGTCTGTTACCATGAACTGACTCTGTGAACCTAACCTGCTCGCTGGCAGGTTTTCTTTAACACACCCTGAGTTTCTCTCTGCCTCCTCCCTCATACAGAGCCGGAGAGGCTGTTTTATTTCCTCATTATTTCAGTCCGTGTCAAAGCGCCTATAGCAGCAGATTAGTTTACGAAGGTTTACTTTCTGTAGAATGTAAATGCTGGTTGGATATTAGTTTGTCACAGAGGAGAATCTAAAGTTACTGTTTTTATGTGTTGTCAGTCATTTCATTGAACAGTGTTTTCTTAGCCCTCACGTTATAATACAAAGAGTCAAGTCACCCGTAACTCAATCAAGAAAGAGTTGAAGAGTTAATCTATTCAGGCTCAGCATTTTTAGCGTATAACAACCATATCATCTTTGTAATATCTTTCATCTGGAAACAGGCACACGTTGATTTCCTTAAGTTATATTAAAGATCAAAGTATCAGAGCACTTTACCTGTTGAGTAGTTGTGTTGTCTGTGGAAACTGATAGAGGTTCACTTTAGGTGTGCTCTTTCATTTCTTGCCAACGCCCTGATAACACTACCGAGGCTCTGACACAGATCTTCTTTCACCACCCAATCAGGAAGAAGCAACCACACTATGAAACAGCGCATACACTCCACTACCCGGAAATACAGTATTTATTTGCAATATGGAAAAACAAAAAGCTAAGAATCTCTCTCTCTCTCTCTCTCTCTCTCTCTCTCTCTCTCTCTCTCTCTCTCTCTCTCTCTCTCTCTCTCTCTCTCTCCCTCTCTCTACATATATACACTGAGTATTATGAGTATTATTGTCTTTTTGAATCCTAATAATAATTCAAGCTCTTGTTTTTGTGTTTTATTTGTTGATTTCGTCTGCTGAAGTGAGCACTCGTTAGATGAGGCTGATGTTAGATGAGGGATACACGAGATGCCAACTTTCCCTAATGAAAGTGTGAAAAAGGAGATGTACAGTAGAAGGACCATCCCGCTAATATTACATTTGACTCTATATGTACATAGCTTTGAACAGCAAATGTGTTTCCCTTCATGGAATAAACTGAAAGAAAAGTGCATTTTACATAATGTTCTTATTATTATTTTTATTTAAGTTATGCAATGACAAAACAAGCAAGTGTCAACATGTACAACAGTGCTGCTTAAAACTGATGAGTGTGTCCAGTAGCTAAGATCGACATCAAAAGTTAAGGGCAGGAATAAAGAATAATAATCTATGTATGCGTGTTATGAGCTGTGTGGTGAGTGTGTCTATAACTTTAATAATCAGCAGAATTGTGTGTGTATGTCAGTGAATGCGCATCATGAGCCATGGGAAGTGTCCGGTGCGCTGCATGCCGAAGGTACTGATGAAGAAGTTGAGTACTGTGGTGATGAAGACTATGATGGTTGTTACGTTGTTCAGGTAATCCAGACGTTTCTGCAGGGTGGAGGTATTCAGGTCCCGACGGCCTGTGACGCGCACACGTGCACACACACACACACACACACACACACACACACACACACACACGGCATACACAGTGGAGAAAGAGAGAGTTCAAGCCTTGGTTCAGACACACTGAGAGAGACTTCTTTGGGCCTGGATGTGCTACATTTTGATTCCCGTAATATAAATGCACAAACTAAAATGCCACTGTACTTCCATCCTTCAAACGCTGACATGCACAGACACACCTGCGCACACACTATCTATCTAAAGGTATAATGTGGACCCTACAGTCAATGGGTTCCACATAAAGTGGTCACAACATAAAATGATATATATCCTATGCTCACAATTGTATACAAACATTCAAAGAAGGCACTAATGAACAAGATAGTTATACTTTGCATAGCAGGTGTTTAGTCGTATCAACTTTAAATTTGCTACCTCCCCACAGACTGAACCCAGTCAAATTGATTGAACACAGTGATACATAGCGTTTTGTCCAAGCAACACAAAAAATCATATAAGTCTGAGAAAACAGGCAAATATTCATATTTGAGAAGCCAGAAAAAGGGATTTTCTTGCATGAAAAAGTGACTGAAATGATTAATTTATTATCAAAATTATTATTTATTACATTTTCAATAGATTGACAAATTGATCAATCTTAAACTTCTATGTATCAAAATTATTTTTAACAGTATTATTCTCTAAGAAACAGACCAGAACGCTAAATAAAGAATGCTGCCTTCTCCTGGTCAGATGCAGGTATTACAACATATATGTAAATATAGTACACGACTGATCTACCTTTGAAATTAACCTCATTACAATTTGTCAGGTATATGATCTTAAATGCACTTTTCAGTTCAAATCTTTGCAATATGGCTGGAAAAACAAAAACCTAAGAAATGAATTTAATCTCTCTCTCTCTCTCTATATATATATATATATATATAAATTACACTGAGTATTATGAGTATTATTGTCTTTTTGTAGTGTTTGATACTACTACCGTTACCTTACGGTAGAAGTTACACATTCATTTCCCCTGATTAATATGCCACCTTAAGTTGGGTGTGCTACAGGAGTGATTACAAGCGGGTTGTTAAGATCACCTTCAAAGATACCAAATAAAGGGTAGAGCTTTGGTCTGCTGTTAAAGGATGTGCCAGCCATGTAATAGAGAAAAGCTTTGCATGCTGATATGGTCTCAATGAAGACACATCCTGAGTAGGAGTAGATCAGAGTCCTGGCCTCCACGTCATAGAAGGAGACCTCTCCCTTCTCGTAATCAACAAACACACCGACTGTCTGGGGACTTTGCAGGGGAGCAGTCATAAAAGTATCAGATATATAGCATTGGAACTCCGAGTTGAACCATCCAGAAAGCTTCCAGCATCCCTGCTCAGGGTTAAGATTCATAACCTCCCTGTTAATGGACTCTTTGGCCACTCCTAATGTCCAACCTTGACACCCACCAACCTTCACTTCATAGTAGAACCTGCCTGAGGAAAAACCCTCTTTCCCAAGAATGAAGTTATGTTGTTGAAATCTTCTCCCAAAAAAAGAAGTAAGAGATGGTAGACCTTCACGAAATCTCAGTTGTTTCCCATCCTCAGACACCATGAGACTGCGATGGCCTGTGTAGGCGTCCAGAGTCACATCCACCTCATCGTACTGCTGGATCATCATCAGTTTGTCCCGAGGTGGAGTCCACACTTCTCTAACAAACCCATCTGGCATCTGTTCTTCAGCTGCATCAGACAACCTGACCTCATGTATTAGCATCTCCATCTCATTACTGACGGTCTTCTCCATCTGAGCCACTGCTTTTTTCACTATCGCCACATAACTCTGCTGACTGAGGTCATGGAGGTCTGACATAAATGGAGGGTTGGAGTGGGACTGAAGGTTGATTAGGTCCTCAGTGTGTGCAGGTAAGTGGAGAGATGGCCATCTCTGAAGGAGGCGGAGGTGGTCCTCTGCTTGTAACAGTTGCTCCATTTGGGATCTTCTCCTCCTCAACTCAGCTACTTCCTGCTCCAGCTGTGTCACATGGTCTTCAGCCTGCTGCTGTGCTGCTTTTTGCTTCTTCTGGATCACCTCAATCAGCTCAGCCTGGCGTCTTTCCCGAGAGACCACCAGAGCAGTGAAAACCTCAGCAATGTCTGCTATCTCTTTCTCTGACTCTTTCTTGCTCTGATCAGCTGAGTATTTGATTTCCTTAATACTCCTAGATTTAGAGTTTTCCTTAATTTTCATCCCTGACGTCACACAGTCCAGCTGGACTTTCCTCTCTCTGAAGGCGTGCTCCAGCGGGACGGCTTCGTGCGTTGCATGGTCGTCTTTCCAGCACATGAAACAAACACACATCTGGTCTTTTTGACAGAAGAGCTCCAACATCTTGTCGTGCTTCTTACACACCCTGTCCTCCAGGTTGGACACAGGGTCCATCAGCTTGTGCTTCTTCAGTGTCGCGACTCTCTGGTGAGGCTCCAGGTGAAGCTGGCAGTACGAGGCCAAACACCCCAGGCACGTCTTCTGGGCCTTGAGCTTCGGCACAAGGCAGATGTCACAGGACACCTCCCCTGGTTTGACAAGGATGCCGTCTTCCTCCCTCACCCTCATGTCTTTGAAATTCTCCACCATATCTCTGAACCCTGTGTTGACCTGGAGCTGTGGTCTCCTGCGGAACTTCTTCATACAGAGGGGACACTGTGTCTGGCCGCTGCAGGCCCAGTACCCTGTGATACAAGTCTTGCAGTAGTTGTGTCCACATGGAGTAGAGACAGGCTCGGTGAACACATTCAGACAGATGGAACACAGGAGCTGCTCGTCACATGAGAGGCTGCTGGCTGAGGCCATGTCTACATGAGAGGAAAAGATTTCATGATTGATATTCAATTTCAAACCCCAAAAATGTGTAAATCAAGGAGGTAACTTACATTTCTGACTACCATTTCCCTCCCTAGGATGTCAAGTTCTACTGGTTTTTGCTGTTCAAAATTCTTGACACCTGCCTTTTAATATCGACTCAACATGTAGGTCAGAGCATGGAGGCAAAACATTGTGCAAAGGTCTGTCAAGACAAGAAATGAGGGTAAAGAGAGAGAGATAGAGGATGACATGCAACAAAGGTCTAGGCCCTTACATCCAGGCCACCAGGGCCCTGTTCCATAAAGCAGGTTTATTGACAACTGAGTTAGTTGACCCTGAGATGAGGGAAACTTAAACTCTGGGTCTGTTACCATGAACTGACTCTGTGAACCTAACCTGCTCGCTGGCAGGTTTTCTTTAACACACCCTGAGTTTCTCTCTGCCTCCTCCCTCATACAGAGCCGGAGAGGCTGTTTTATTTCCTCATTATTTCAGTCCGTGTCAAAGCGCCTAAATCAGCAGATTAGTTTACGAAGGTTTACTTTCTGTAGAATGTAAATGCTGGTTGGATATTAGTTTGTCACAGAGGAGAATCTAAAGTTACTGTTTTTATGTGTTGTCAGTCATTTCTTTGAACAGTGTTTTTTTAGCCCTCACGTTATAATACAAAGAGTCAAGTCACCCGTAACTCAATCAAGAAAGAGTTGAAGAGTTAATCTATTCAGGCTCAGCATTTTTAGCGTATAACAACCATATCATCTTTGTAATATCTTTCATCTGGAAACAGGCACACGTTGATTTAAGTTATATTTAAGATCAAAGTATCAGAGCACTTTACCTGTTGAGTAGTTGTGTTGTCTCTGGAAACTGACTGATGTGTTTGTGTGAGGTTCACTTAGGTATGCTCTTTCATTTCTTAAGAAATGGTCCTTAAGAACCGGTATCTCCAGTTCTATGAGAACATGTTACGTCGACTAATGGGCTTTGCTATTGGTGACACTACCGAGGCTCTGACACAGATCTTCTTTCACCACCCAATCAGGAAGTAGTAACCACACTATGAAACAGCGCATACAGGAAGTACAGTATAGTAGAAGGGCTAACCCGCTAATATTACATTTGACTCTATATGTACATAGCTTTGAACAGCAAATGTGTTTCCCTTTATGGAATAAACTGAAAGAAAAGTGCATTTTACATAATGTTCTTATTATTTTTATTTAAGTTATGCAATCACAAAACAAGCAAGTGTCAACATGTACAACAGTGCTGCTTAAAACTGATGAGTGTGTCCAGTAGCTAAGATCGACATCAAAAGTTAAGGGCAGGAATAAAGAATAATAATCTATGTATGCGTGTTATGAGCTGTGTGGTGAGTGTGTCTATAACTTTAATAATCAGCAGAATTGTGTGTGTCTGTCAGTGAATGCGCATCATGAGCCATGGGAAGTGTCCGGTGCGCTGCATGCCGAAGGTACTGATGAAGAAGTTGAGGACTGTGGTGATGAAGACTATGATGGTTGTTACGTTGTTCAGGTAATCCAGACGTTTCTGCAGGGTGGAGGTATTCAGGTCCCGACGGCCTGTGACGCACACACGTGCACACACACACACACACACACACACACACACACATGGCATACACAGTAGAGAAAGAGAGAGTTCAAGCCTTGGTTCAGACACACTGAGAGAGACTTCTTTGGGCCTGGATGCGCTACATTTTGATTCCCGTAATATAAATGCACAAACTAAAATGCCACTGTACTTCCATCCTTCAAACGCTGACATCATCACATGCACAGACACACCTGCGCACACACTATCGCTTGGGACATTATTATAATGTGCACCTGTTGCTTTGCATTCACTATTTTCACTCCAGCTGACCTGTAACAGACACCCAATCAACCAATCTTCAGCAAAAAAACAACAACACAATAAGCATAGCATAGGCTTCTTAAATCGCTACATTTATTCAGCTTTCTGGAGCACAATGTGTACGTACATATTAGAGGGATATGTCTTATTTATAATACCCTGCTTTTTGTCTGGTATTGAACCTAAAATTCATTTAAATAAATGATACAAAACATTTCTTCCAATAACCAAAACAAAGAGGAATCACAAGTAAAGTGTAAAACCATTTGAAATAAACATAATGTAACACATGCACAATTTTTGCACAAGCATGTTATTGCAGCAAATAAGATAATACATATATACATAGATATTCAGTTGGTTAAAGTGAAAATATTTTAGTTGGATTACAGTGTGACGCACATTTCAAGAGCCTGAATAATAAATAAGATGAGATGTTTGAACATATGCAAATTGTATGTGAATTGACAATTTCAACTGTGAATCAGCATGCTTGAGTGTGCGTACAGATGAAATACACTGAGTGCATGTGTGTGTGTGTGTGTGTGTGTGTGTGTCAGAAGTGGAGTCGAGCCAGCAGCCAGCGGAAGAAGCCAGTCCTCTTGGATCCGAAGAAGCTGACGAAGAAGTTAATCACCGTGGTGGCGAAGATGACACCTGTGGCAAGGTTGTTCAGGTAGTCGAGCCGTTTCTGATTGGATACCACGTTCAGGTCCCTGCGGGCTACAACACACACACACACACACACACACACACACACACACACACACACACACACACACACACACAAGCAGACAGACACACAAACACACAATTTCAAACACTTCAAACACATCCACACACAGCCACACATTTGATGCATGCTTACTCACATGAACTCACAGTTGCCCCGTACGTACAGTAACGTACCCATCATTAAAATTCAGTGGCACGCCCTCCAGCCTCCGTCTAGATTACGTGACATTTCGACCCTCGCTCAACAAAGACACATTACGGTAATGATGCTCTGGAGCAAAGAAAGAGTAAGTTCCTCAGTAGCAGACTTGGGATACACTGGTTGACTCTGATAACATATCGACATAGCTCTCTTCTTTCTTTGTCAGAACATGTTGAGCCTGTAGAAGCCTGTCAAACACACTTTATTTTAGACTAAACAAGTTTTTTAGGCGGATTTTGTTACCTTTGGACAGAGACAGGCTGAATTTGGCCTTGATGCTGAATGCTGAATCAAACTCGCAGTGTAAAGGTGCGTCACGCTACAGCAGTATACAGCATTTTGTTCAGGAACACGCATGAATGGATACAAAATTAGAGCTGCCTCCTTATGTGTTTGATTTCAGAGAGTCGTCGGTACTTTGGCATGAGCCGGAGTGACAGTATGACTTCAAATAAAACTTCCACACAAGGCAGCTTCAAACATGTACGTTAATGTTCAGTTTTTGCGTGTGGATGTACGTACGGTGCGTGAGCGCGTTATCTGTCATCAGCCTATAGAATGAAACGCTGAAGCAGCCAACCCAGGAGGCAGCTGCGTTGAGTGCCGAAGGCGGCTTTGATGATGTTGACGATGAGGGTGAGGAAGATTATGCCGGTGGTCAGATTGTTCAGGAAGTTTAGCAACCGCTGATACGAGGGGAGGAGGGTCAGCTCACAACGAACTGCACACATACATACATACATACATTACACACAGACAAACACACACACGTACACACACATACACACACATCTAGTTGGTCCCTTGGCCCAATCCATTCATCCTGCATAAAATCAGTGTACAGAAATACTGCAGTTGATTAGTACTTTAAGTAGAATGATGAGTCACAGATAAGTTCCTGTTTCCGTGTGTGTGTGTGTGTGTGTGTGTGTGTGTGTGTGTGTGTGTACATCCTTGAATGTGTTGAATAACCTTTGCCTACTCTCCAAATAAGGCTCCATATTAGAATCATTGCCTACATCAGAAAAGTCAGAAATGCATCCTGGCAAAGAGGCCGGTGCGCTCCATCCCAAAGACCGAGATGCAGATGTTGCTGACGAAGATGAGGAAGATGACGACGGTTGTGGCGTTGTTCAGGCTGTCCAGGCGCTTCTGATTGGTCTCTTCGGTTATGTCTCGCCGAGCTGCAATAACGTACACACACACACCAAAAATAACAACAAAACAAAAATAACAAACTACGCAAAGTGCTCAGATAACTGTTCCTATGCATACAAACTTGCTTTCATCAGCTTTTTATATTCATAGCTCATGTTGCATAAAGAATGTATCATGGATGCTATAAACCGTTTTGTGCAAAACACAAGACAAGAAAGTGACTGGACCTCAACCTGCACCCGCGTGTACCTTCGCAACAAATCAGTAGTCTGTGTATTAGTGTGTTAATATGAGTGGTTAAGAACATGGAGGACGGATTTCTCATTTCTTTTAAGCCGACTAACGCTGTAATGTGATTGGCTCACCGATGATGATGATCAGGACTCCAGCCACTATCTGGAGAGCAAGGGAGAAGGAGATGAGTGTCAGGACGGCGGCGTAGTACCTGAGGAGGAGAGAGAGAAACGGTACGCAGTATATGTTTATCAATAAATATCGTTTGAGGCAACAGTGACAGACGGAAAAAAAACCTTTCTACTTTTAACTGAATTTGTCGTGAGATCTAGCAGTTTGTCTCTCTTTGCCTCTCTCACACACACACACACACACACACACACTGTACCTGTATCCAGCTCCCTGTTCGATGACCGTCTTCATGTGTGTGATGTTAGCCAGGAACAGAGCGATGTCCAACATGCCCTCAGCCGCCGTCTTCTTGGTGGCGTACAGGTTCATGTTCAGATTAGAGGGTGAACCTCCCTGAAACATACAGAGATCATATTACAGATTTCAAAGTGATCAGCACAGCTTCTCCACGGCTCCAGCCGACTAAAGTTTACGCCCATCCTGTCTGTATGAAGAGTTTTGTATAATCTGGAGATGACAGATGCAATGAAATGAGTGTAACCACTGCCGTTCTTGATAGGCCTACACCAAAAAAAGAAAACATGGAAGAAATAGACAAACGCCAAGTTACTCTGCTGAAGTCTGACCAGGAGAGGGCAGCAGAGACCAAGAACACCAGCGCAGGATCCTGCCAGGAAAAGCCTGATGAGATAAACTGTGCTCATTATTTTATTTATTCATCCCCCAACCAAATCCAAGCCATAATAATAATAATAATAATTACACTCTACATACATCATTTTAATTGCTTTTTTTCATCTCACTATATTTAGTGTACTTCACCGTATTGCAGCAGGGATGAGATAAGCGTGCCTCTTATTTTGACAGCTCAGAAACAGATGTTCCAGTGATTTGAATGATGAAGAGTAGGACTTTGTTGCACATCTGATATTTTTCCATACCAACTGTGTGTGTATGAATGTGCCGGTGTGTGTGTGTGTTAAAGGAAATATTCCTGTTTCCCTAACACAACTTATGTTGAACATCTTTACATAAATCCTTTCTATGTCGGGGACCAAAACATTTTCTCGATCTAATTCTCGCTCAGACGCACATATTGCATCACTTAACACTGAGCTATAGATTAAAGCATTCTGCCTGTAAAATGGGTCATTTTACCAGAAGCTGTGTCAGTGTGCAGTTTGAAACAGTGCAGACATATAGATCAACCATGTAAAGCCAATCCCGTGGACACTAGGGACACATTGCACGTCATGACGTCACTCGGCTGTAATGTGCTCTACTGCTCCAAAATAAACAGAACGTCGACACTGTGCATGCAATTGTTCAAACCTGCAGCTCCTCCGTGTGTGCTGCCTTTGTTTTGCATGTGACACTTCATCCGGACTTCTTCATTTGAAGCATGCTGAGCCCCTTAATAGTCAATCATGTGCTCGGTTCATTGTTCTTCGCTTTCAGTTGTTGTGACAACACTGCGGTAGATGTAAACAGTGTTCTCGTGAGCTGAGATCATGTGCCTCGGTTTCTCCCTCGCACTTCGGGCAATCTTGCAGACAGAAACTTGGCAGGTGCACTTTTGTTTTTGCAAAAAATATTTTCCATTGACAGTGTTCAAATGAGGTCTATGTCTTATCAGAAGGGTGCCTTGAGTTCTGGAACAAGACGTTGATGTTGACGTTTCCACATGTAGGTTTTGGACTCTCCGAGTGCCACAAAACCAGAACCAAAACAGACCGGCCCTCCGCGTAAGAGGAAAAGTATGCTTTTTTGGGGGGGGGGGGGGGTATTTTCGGATAACCCGCACCTTGCACTTTATCCAACATGCTATATTTGTTTCTATATTTCAGACAGCCTGTGTTACAGTACAGCTTGATCCAGACTGGGTTAATCTCCAAGAACGTGTGAGGCAATTCCTAGAACTGCAAGACATGTCAAAACACTATGAACACGTGTTCCGAGCCCTTTTGAATGTTTTGTGTGTGTGAGAGACAGAGAGAGAGAGAGAGAGAGAGAGAGAGAGAGAGAGCTGGAAGGAAAAACAGAGAAAGACAGAGAGGATGTAAGGAAGTGAAAAAAGACTCCGATATGGAGACGGGGGAGAGAGTGAGAGAAGAAGTATATATGTACTGGCCTGTTTCCATCTTTTCTCCTTTGGGGACTCATGTGGTCACAATTTATCAACATCAGCTTTGGGCAGGCCGCCAAAACACACACACACACACACACACACACACACACAACACAATCAAAACACTGGAATGGCCTACATACAGTTTTACGGACCATGTGTGTTCACTTAGTTTAATGTCTCTCTAAATGTACTGACTGTGCGTTTATCACACTTAATGTGAACTTATCTGGATTTATGAAATTATTATTTCCCCCTTTGTGTCAGAGAGGGATGGATCCTTGTTTACGGCACAAGAAGTGGTGAAGAGGTTTACGCACGTTCATCTTCAGAAGCTGTGAACTAGCAGTCGGCCTCAGGGGGAAGTCATGAAAAGTCCAGGGTCGACTGGCTCAGCTTTTGCTTTTGAGGAATGAGAAAATGTTTTCCCGTTTTCTCAGCTCATCTGTAAGGTAACCACCATTTACAACTTGTTTTCCTAACAATTCAACAGCTGCCTTCATGATGAGCAGATACAGGAGCTGCAGCACAGCAGTGCCTCATTGTTCTGGGCTGACTGGACATTGTCCCATCGTATGGTGTTCTGCAGATTTGGAGGTTTCTCTCTGAGGACTGACACTTAGCAGCAGTCAATCAAACTACTGTAAAATGTGGATTTCATTGCTTATTGCTTAAAAGATTAAAAACGAATGTAGCCGCACACGATGACTAATGTCCACATGCAATAAAAGATGAAACGGGAACATGAAGCTGCTACTCGGCACCTGCAAAGAATTTCTGTAAATGCGCATCATGCTGGGAATAATGGATATTACATTATAGCCCACTGTTCTTTAATTTACCTCAGTCTAATGGCTGGAATCTGACCTACTGTTGAGGATTAAAATAAAGATAAAACATTTATTCAAGACTCATGAATCGATCTGATGATGGCGGTCGATGAAAAGTCACAGGATCATAAAAGTTACTATAATTCATCCTGAGGGCGACATGAATGAATGACGTGAAACAAATTTCATGGCAATCCATCCAATAGTGAGTGACAGACCGATACAGCTATCCATAGAGCCACTAACTATGAGTAATAATAATAACAATAATAACAATATAAAATGTAACTCCAGCACTGAGCTGAGTCCTCGATAGACAGAAGTTCTCTTTTATTCCCAGTGTTTTTCGTGGACACATGGTATTTATGAAGTTAAAGCCCGTAAAACGTCCATTCCTGAAATTCACTGATGCATAACCCAAGATATCACGTAATCTACACACACCCACACCAGCTCTACACGCACACTTAAAACACATGAGGCACATACTTGAATGTGTTGCTCCACATGTTCAGATATGCACATGTGTGCCGCCAATATGCACCAAAACAACTACAAGTCTTTAAACATCTAATTGCACATAAACACACACACAAATATTCACCAGACCACATGGGAGGCCCCCCCCTTCGACCTCACAGGAAGTGCTCCTCCCCTGCACTCCTATTGGTTGCCATTATGGCCAATAGGAAGCGAAGGCCAACTAGGAGTGGAGCTCTGGTTTTCTTTTAATGTCTTATTTTTAATGTCAGTCCGTCTCTGCTCTGTCTGTCTGTCTCAGTGCTCTCCTCTTTGACTGGGTTTCTTTGTTTTTCATCTGCGTTTTTTCCAAAGCTCTCTCTGCCTGAAGGCATCATCTTTCTGTTTGGTTTTATGTAACTGCCATTTAGGGTGAGGGAGCAGGAAGAAAGCAGAAAAGCAGATGAAGAGAAACAGATAGTGACACAAAGAAGAGGAGTCAGCATGACGGGGGGCGAAAGAGAGGCAAGGGACAAAGACATGAGTTGTGTTTTCTCTTGCTGACTTGACTGGCAGCAGAACCGTGTCTGGCTTACTACTTATATAAACCCTTTTGGCCTTAAACATGCCTGTGTTGCTGCCTAAAACTAGGAGCAGACTTCTTTTAGATTTATAGCAGAGGCCTTAATGATGGAAATACAACCCTGGATTGAATTGACCACTGCGTTCCAGCCAAACATCACCTCTTCTGTGTTTGTTGGTTGTAGGGACACGGGTCAGCACGGGAACTGCTGCTCTTCAGGTTATTCGTTTGTATGTTAATGTTGATGTGTGTGTGCTGATGAAAAGGAAGGGGTGGTGGGCATGCAGGTGAAAAGACCTATTATGTTGAGAGACAAAGAAACCGTGGATACAACTCAACACATGCACACAACATCGGACACACTGGGTTAGAGTCAATACACTTATTGGGTGAACTTTGACATACAAGAAGAAAAACAGGTAGGAGGCTGTTATCTACACAGGTGCACACACACACACACACACACACCATTTCTGTCAAGACTCACACACATGCAGTAGGTTTACAAATGACCTTTGATCTCTGCCCCTTGGCCAACCATCGTCCTGCTGATGGACCTGTAATTAGTAAAGCTGGCATGACAAATACAATCCTTAACTCGCTGTGTGTGTGTCTATTTTTTTATTAAGGCAGATGCTGCATAATCTAATCTGATGATGATGCTGGTCGTCACCTTTTGGAAAATGTGTTTCCATGGTCACAATGAGTAAATAAACAAAAACCCAAAGACTGTCACATTACTGTGAGTCTCTCTAACAAACCTGATCCCTGTTGAGTCCTTCATGTCACTAACTTCATGTCTAACTTGAATGGGGATGAAATAACGAAATTGTGCGTCTCTTCTCGACATTCCAAATGTTTTTTGACAGAATTCAAGAAATAATGACAGTGAAACGAGTCATCATAGGGCGGAGCCTATGACGTAAGCACAAGTTTAACTAACTTGGTTGTGATTGGCCAGTGAGCCCAGTCCTGAAACAAGCAGCATGTTCTCATGTGCTCCCCAAATGACAGGCACACTGAGAGGCCTGGTAAAAACGTAATGGATTTTTTTAACGGTGTGTGTGTGTTTGTAAGAGATAGGAGCATTGGGAAAGTGTACAAACCTACTCAACCTCAATAACCTTTGACCTTTGACCATCCACGGTGGGGAGACACTCACCCACACACAGTGCCGCGATGTCACCCACAAGCACGGAAAATGTGAACTATGATTTAACATGACACATTTGATGACCATTTCACCACATGAGTGTGCATTTGCGTGTTTCTGTGAGCGTGTGTGTGCGTGTGTGTTGGTGTGTGTGTGTGTGTCTGCATTTGAACTTCCATCTGCTGTCTGTGAGTAAGAGAGAAGAAGTGGCAGTGATCTAATATCAGTTGACTCTCTGCGTTCCTGACCAGGAACAGATGGAGAAATATGACTCCACCAGCTGGCCCTTCCGGCCCTGCAGGGCGTCCTATGGAAACCTTACACAGGGTTGCATATTCAACCGGCAGAATTTTCAAATATGATATTATAAGTTTCTTATTATGTTTATATATTTTCTCTTGCTATATTACCTTTGATTTCTTCCATTACAACCTGGGTCTTATTTTTGTAGCTACAGAAAAGGTAACTCATCGATTAAAACGTATATTTGGGCTTTGCGTTAAAATATTCAAACCTGATATACTTCCAACACGAACATAAGAGTGGGGTTATGCTGCCGGTTACTGCACTTTACACACCACAAAGTATTTGTACCGTAGCTCAGTTTCGCAAACGTGCCGCAACTGCTTTTCCTTTAAGTTTAAAATCCTTTCTTTCTTTCCTTTTTTTTAAGAAAATACTCTGAAATTGTTTCTTGTTGTTATTTCTTGGAGCTGTTTGACATTCTGTTATTTACCACTGGATGCCCATCCCTTCCAACTAGTCACACGCACACACACACACACACACACACACACACACACACACACACACACACATACAGTTACTTCACACAATGGCTTGTAAAAAGACATCGGCCCAGTCCAGGATGATTTGTGGACTTGTAAAAATATACTAGTCATTGTTAAGTGTTTGCTTCAAGTTTTTATTGCAGGGAGGGCATGTTTGGAAAGTTTTTGTGAGAATGAAGACGTTGGCAATATCTGGAATTCCTTGTGTTTCTTTGTGATGTTTAAGAGGGACATAAATACTGTAATTTAGCTGTTATTTAAAAAATGATTAATGCCAATAATTCTTTGGTAATAAATCAGACTTAATCATAATGTTACAATGTCATGCTGTTAACTTACTGCCACCCTTCAGGAGCACAGTGAGTTGCTCAACGACCCTTCGGGGGCGCAGATGTTTGCTCCTGTGGGAGCTGGTTGCAGACCTTCCCTCTGGAGGAATGTTGTCTCTAAAGCAGCAGCACACGCGTACTGCATGAAACAAGGTTCCGATCGTGAGATAGTTCAAATGTTTCACACGGAAAAAAAGGCCTGAAATATTCCTAGAACAGTTTCCTAGAAGTCTTCACAGCAACGCTGCAGCGCTGCATTTTACCAGGATGACAAGGGACAAACGTACTTTACAGTTAAACGGTTGAAATTGCAGCAGAATTTGTGATTCTTGTTCGTTTTTATGTGCAACTTTTAGGTAACATTACATTACATTACAGTCATTTAGCTTTTATCCAAAGCGACTTACAATAAGTGTATTCAACATAAGTATTCAAGAGAACTAACTAGAAGTAGCCTTCAAGGCATAGAGAAGATGGGAAATTGGATTGTTTGTTACCTGACACACGGCATCTCACATAATATTACGATCGTCACATCAAAATGTCACTGTTATTCATTTTGTGTGAACGTGTGTGTGAAAAACAGCAACAAACTTGGTAAATAGTTAAATAATGACTCACGTAAGCCTTAGAGTATAGAGTAACACCCACTGTGATTACTAACAGTGTTTGTGGTTTTGACGTAATTATCATTCATTGATCCAAAAAGTCAGTTTGCCACAATATGAGTGTGAGTGCTCTGTATCCAAAACAAACACGGCCAGAGGAGTGTGGGAGGGACACACTGCTGCAGGATGTGTGTGTACATACTGTCTGCTGTAAATAGCTGTCCAGTGCTGTGCGTGTGTCTGTGTTTTGGAGTTGTGCCTGAGGGGCCGAGGTGTGGTGTGAATAGGTTGAATGAAAGAACAGTATCTCTTTCACCGGTGTTGTTTCTTTTATTTGAATTTTTTGATCCACAGGTGAGCCAAAGCCTGTTTGGAGTTTAACCCTCTCCCTCAGGCACTCAAGCTTTCAGGCCTCGGCCATGTGCGATATCGCAGGCCATTCCTCCTGGAGGCTTCCTGGCTTTTAATGGCTCGGCCTTCATCGCCATCCACGGCACACACACACACACACACACACACACTCACACTTCCTTCCTCTGTGTTTGTGTGCACGTGGGCATTACCCGCTTCCCGAGTTCCAAGAATGCTGCTGTTTTTGTGCCAAAGCTGCATCCAAAATCTTTAGACATTTAAAGAGACAGACAGATATAGACACTGCCTGGGGTTGAAAACATTAAAAATGAAACACTGTGGAAAGATTTTGTTTCTGTATTAGCAACAGATGCATTCTACAGAATAATTGATGGATCTTTTATCAGATTTTCAAAACATCAACTGTGAGTTCTGGAGAAATTTGAGGATTGTCTGCCACTTAGGGGCACTATAACAATATTTTAAAGGCCTTATATCGGTCACAAAGGTTCAAAGGCACAACTGCGTGTTTGCAGAGTCAAATACATTTCCAGTGATAAGTATTGATGTCTGAGAAAGCCTGAGAAAATTACTCAGACTGAAAGCAATCTGAGTTTGGGCTTGGAGATTCAAACTTTTAAGAGAAAGGCAGCATTACAAACAGTTTGAAATACTCAATTCCAGTAAAATAATGTGCATACAGATAAATGGCAAAGGTGTTTGGGAATAGATGTTTAAAGTAACCAACCCAGCCTCTAGAGACCATCGTTAAAACTCTGAGCTCGAACAAAAGACTAAAACCCCAACAGGTTTGGGCCGTGTTTTTCCTCTTCTGCTCAACATGAATGGTATCAATGAAGTCGTCAGTTTCACATTTTCCGTCCCTGCCAGCGCTTTGTTTACTCGAGATGTGACAGCTGGAATTCTACTGAAGCCAAAGGTTTTACAGGTGTAACGCACGCCTAGGTACACAACAGTCACCTGCACCCGGTATGCCGGTTCTACCAGTCAGCTATGACCAACCGTGCAGCGAGGTCATCGCCTCGTTCTCTCTGCGTATACATACATACGTACATACTGAACACACACATGAACCCGTCCTTGTGGCTTTGTGCATGTCCCGGTAGCTTGAAACATAAGCTAAAAGATGTGTGTGCATGAGGGTAACAGATAGTAGCGAGGACATAGAAAAATCTTATTTTGTCAGCGAGGCAACAGGAGTTTGCATGACACGAGTAATTAATGCATGACAAGATGTATGCAGATATGTCAAAGGTACTGTTTGTGCATGAATAAACATTTGCACACACACACACACACACACTTCCTCATCCCAAGACGTACCTGCTCATAACATGCCGTGATGTTGCAACTGTCCACGTGTCACTTGTCACTTACACACACATGCACGCAGTGTTATGCCTATATGACAGCAAACTGTCCATTGTCCCATTTTGCACACATACAATACAACACTCTTGTGTGATTACTGCAATTCAGTAGCCTATGTACACCCAGAGGGAAGTTCATTTACTTCAGTAATAAAAACCGTGATGATATGCTTCACTGTATTAACTGTATGGTGTATCAGATGTTCAACGCATAGCTGAGGTTTACTGTAATCCGAGTGAAGAACTTGTTTTATGCAACTGTTATCAGCACGCGTGTGCTCAAAGAAAGAAAGAAAACTGGAGAAAATCACAGTCTAGCTGCCTGGTAAACACAAGAGGTATTATTGCTGTGGCAATGTGGTAATGATCAACATGGATCTAAGAGCTCTCTGATCAAAGCTACTTCAACAGCCACTCGTGTAATTTCAGATAACCACAAACTGTACCACTGTTGGAGATTAAAGTGTTTCATCGTTATGATGGAAGTTTTTCCACTGAGACGAACCTCTCAACGGCCGGTGCCAAGTCTGCTTTCACAAACATACAGTAGATGCAGATCCTAACTATCAGTTTAGATAAACTCATTTTAGTTTTAAGGTACCGTCAGGCAGTTAACAGAGTAATAGCCGTCGCATAGCTAACAAATAGATGAAGGTTAATGACGTAGTGCCAATCTGAACTTTGGGACAGAAAATCCTATGTGATGAAATTCACTAGCATGCACAAGTCAAAGCGTTGGATTGTCACTGAATTTAATTTGATCATAAACAAGAGTAAGAGTCTCAAGCCGTGCCAGCAACTCTGTGAGGCTAATAATTATAGCTTCGGGCTAAATAGTAATGTCAGCATGCTAACTCGGCACTATGATAATGCTAGCATGTTGATGTTTAGAGGTATAATGTTTATCATGTCATCTTAGTTTAGCACGTGACCATGTGAAACAAAGTGCAGCTGGGGTTGATGGGAATGTTATATGTTTTTATAAGTATTGGACATAATCAATTTTGACCTGATGATGGCCCTAAATGAAAAGTCAGGGGGTCAAAGTTATTACAATTCATCCTCTGGGGACCATGAATGTCTGAAACCAAATTTCTCTGCAATCCATCCGCGATTCTTCCATACATAAACATTTCAACCTGCTGGTAGAACTAGAGGAAAAGCCAGAAGATCATAAAGTCACTGCATCCTCTGGGGACCTTGAATATCCGTGGCAATCCATCCAAACGCTGGCACAAGAGGAAAGGCTATTAATCTTTCTTCATCAATCTATAGATAAAATATATATAAAACAGATATTTATCAACTTAGAATAGAGTTCTATTCTTATATGTATTTTATTCTTATTGTTAATAGTAGCCAGTGACAGACGTGTGTGTCTATGTGTGTGTGTGTGTGTGTGTGTGTGTGTGTGTATGGCTCTGAGAAGAGGTGAATGACTATTTGTCTAAGAGAAGTTATTGCTGTTTATTTTCCCCGACTAGGTCAAAGGGTGCACATATATTCCAGCAACACACACTCACACAAACACAGAAGGACAAACACAAATGTGATATATCAGTGACGGTGGCTTGACCTCAGACAGGACATTTGTTTTGGTCCCCAGAGGCTCCTAAAGATGATGTAGATGTTTGCACAGAACGGGCTTATTTAGACAAAATAAAAAAGCCGCGAAACATTGTGTCCGGTCATGTGGAAGTTTAAAAATACAAGATGGAGATTAGAGCTACATGCTTGTTAAAGTAGTAGCCATAGCATATAGTAGAGTAGAGTTTAAAATGGAGATGCTAATAACTAATTAGCAGCTTACAATTTTCTGTCCAATATTAAAGCCGAGCATGACTATTTGGTAAATATCTGCAAAATGTGTGTGTAAATATGCAATGATTTTCAAATCAATTAAACACTAATGACACTTAAACACTAATGTACTAGTGTATTCCCTTCATGAAATGTCGATGCCTTCGGGGTTTCGCACAGAGGACAATTAATAACAGAGAGCTTTTGTTTCACTTCTAGCGTGATCTCATTGTGTGTAAGTCAACAATAGTCCCATGAGCACCGCAGGCACCGGGGGACGTCAGCGGCGGAGACTGGATGAGGTCAGACAGAACCTCACCCACCTCCCACACTCGTTCTTCCCCCTCCATCTCTCCTGCCCTGCTCCCACTTTTTTTCTTCCCGTTAACACATTTAAAATCACAGATGACCTCACACAGCTACGCCATTCTATTGCATTGATTGAAATACAATGGTTGAACGCGTACACACAAAGCTTGAAGTGATGCTGTTACGGTCCTTGACCAATGCACACACAACAGACATACAAGCCACATATTTACATGTTCACAAACATACACTGCACATGTGTCAGCTGGACAGTTCATACGCACTCACTCTCGTAAACCCACAAGCAAGCCTAACCAGAAACATAACCAGAAGGACACACACATACATGCATAGCAACACATTTTATCAACAAACACATGAGGTCAGATTCTTTGAGTGTGTGTGTGTGTGTGTGTGTGTGTGTGTGTGTGTGTGTGTGTGTGTGTCTGTAGGTGTAGCCCAATTACCCTATTGTTCTTCATTTCTACAAGTTCCTCTCGCTTTTTTTTTTCCAAGAATGAAATGAGAATATTGATATCAATGTTGCATCCGAGCATTAACCTCTTAACGCACAGACCTTATGCATTGTTCCCCCACCACACACAGCCTCTAAAGCATCGTACATGTTTATTACTAGTTCTGTGTGTTTGTCTTTCCACAGATGTGTGTGGCTGTGTCTCTATATGTGTTTGGCTTTGATCCAAGCACAGCACACGGCACACTAGACCTCTATGCCCGACAGATTTGAAGGAAGTGTATTGCACCTCAAACCAATGCGCAGTTGATAGGCAACACACAATGCTCTGAAAATAAATGCATCTTTATGATTTATAAGAAAAACCATTTGACAGCTACATGCGTTTTTATGAGCAGGGTGAAGTAAAGTCTGTGAATAGAGTGATTTATATCGAACTTGGATTTGTAAGTCGAGTGTGCATTTTTTGAATTATGTGTGTGTGTGTGTGAGAGTTAGTGTAGTGAGTTATAGCGTCCCAGCAGGGGAGCCTCGGCACTGGAGAGGGGGTTTCCTGTTCTTTCTTGGCACGTACGACTGGAACAAGTGGATGAGGAACAAAAGTGTGTCACAGCACTTTTGGCCGAACGCTGCAGCCAGTGATTTATTTCAGGAGCAAGAAATGAGGCGCGAGGTTTTTAGGATAATCTTTTGGTTTGCTTGACAAATAATGTCCTAAGGAAATATATATCATGCAGAGTCTTTTTACTTAGAAGTACCATTCAAGGAGACTTTGGAATCAAGATTTTGAATCCTGCTCAAGTGGAAGTGAAGAAGCAGACTTGTGCTTTATATCTGCTGTGTTTCACTCTGTGACACGATGATTGTGGGTTTGTGAAAGAGAGAGAGAGCAGGAGACAGAGAGACTGGTGTGTGTTTGTGTGTGTGTGTGTGTGTGTGTGTGTGTGTGTGATAATCAAATTGTTTATATCTGGTGGGATCTAAAGTTTCGTCTGGTATCACTTGTCATGGCTTTTTTTGCACACGCTCAAAAGGTTCTAAAAGTCTTTTCACGTTTCAGCACACGCATGCACACAAACGGCAGCCAACCGTAGAAAATCTGTTTCAGATTCAGACCGAGTCGGCTGTCATTTCCCCCCAAAAATGAAAAGAAAACACATGAGGCCAGAAAGAATGACGGTCAAGAAGACAGAAAACGGGGACAGAATAGAAGAAAGAACATAAAAAAGTAGAAAGAAAGATGTAAAATAATGTACATTGACCGTAAAAACAACTTCTGACTTAATCATACACTAGAACATGATCTTAAAAAGTATAGATTTGCAAAACACTCTCACCTCAATGTCCACTTACAGACTTTTACCAAAGCTTTCAACCGTATCAGTCTTCATCAGGTTGAAAGCTGCACAACAGCAACTGACAAACTACAAGATTAACTTTCTTACCTTTAAGCCAAAGAGGACAACAAGTCCTTTAAGTGCTATGACATCGAAATACCGACAGAGCTCAACAGACCCATCTCCATAACAACTGAGGGACTCCATGAGCCAATAGTGAGTGAAAACAAACCTGATAGCAAGTCACTGTATGCTATATTCTGTTGACAAGTGGGAATTAAACATAATCACAACAATCTGGATATTAGATACTACAGTACAATGTATACTCACACAACACACAGTCTTTTTCTGTCTAAACATGCAAAGACTGAAACATATGTACTACAGTTTCGACATATGCAGCAAATATTGCATCACAAGCCTGTTACTCAACAAGTCATTTAAAGATGAAGCTCAGCTGAGTGTAGGATGAAAGTTCCCGGAATCACACACACAAACACACATGCACACACACAGACTTTCTCGTACTTCACAGCCACACTCAGAATGTGACATCTGCCATGTAGGGGCCAAGAAGATGTTACACACACACACACACACACACACACACACACACACACACACACACACACACACACACACACAAACACAGATAACGTCAAAGAGAGGCAGCAATGTATTCTGGGAGGTGAGAGAAGTGGGAAGAAGATGAGAGGGACGATGGTCATGGAGGGACACACAGCAGCAGACACTAAAACAGACGGATAAAAGAAAAACTGTCGCGGTAAACAAGTTGTTATTCAGAGGACATATTATCTCGATCATCATTCGTTAATATGATTATTATCACAAAAAGTGCATAGAAAACCTACACCAAATCTGTGTCTCTTTGATGTTCTTTTTGTCAACAAAACCAATGTAAACCAACAGTGACTTGACTTGGTTTTGCCTGTAGGTACTGTCTGTGCATCCACATATTGATATTCCTCCTTCCTCCGTGACCATTCTCTGTCTTTGAGTCATGGCTTCCATGCTTGGAGAGGCTGTGTGATTCCTATTAATTCTGTGTCACCGCTCCGCGCCCTGTTGCTGTGCTCTATACATAGAGAGTGACTTAGAGGTGTAAAGCCTTCGCACCATAGAAATAGATTCATCATGGCAGCTTCGCGCAGGCGCTGCTCGAAAAAGAACCTCATAAATCCAATTTCACTCAATTACACGGTTTCCTTTGTACTTGATTTGAAGATATGCTGAGGGCATTATGTCTGGTTGATGAGAAGATGTCGTGAAGTCAGAGGCTGAGAAACACATTCAAAGTCCAAGTGAAACACCACCATCATCAAACTGTGTTTAAAGTCCTGTGTGACACACGACAAATATGTATTTACAGTGTATGGCTGGTATTCTCACACTGTCACTGGTAATATACTGCACTACTACATCTGCTGCATCTTAAACTGTAAGTACAGGGGCAAGCCATCCATCCATCTGTCGGTAGAAACAATATGGCAAAGATTTATGCGCAATGTAGTGATGATAGCATCAATCAGGCACACATACTACCGCTAGCGTCATCTGGCATTGACAGACAGGATGTGTATCACGCTGTGAGAGCGGTTTCTTAAACACACGTGCACATGCATCCTGTCATTTCTGGGGATCACACATTTCTCTCTTCATATCTGCCAACATATAATTAAGGAAACATGGGTTGAAATAGTTGTGGCTGGGACTTGGCGTCCTTGACCGTAAAAATAGTTACATTTTGAGCCACGTGATGGAGCATGACTGTCACAGCTCGTGGCTGATGGTGACCCAATGGTGCTGCACGCCGTCAGCTGTTAATCTGTGATGTAGGGTGTTGTAGGCTTCTGCCAACAGTCGTGGTGGTCTTTATCATCATTAACGATCCATGTTATCCATGTTTTTTAGCTTTTGCTAATTGCTGCTAAAACATACAGCAGCTACTGTAACAGCTGTCTCTAGTCACCGTAATCACTGTGACAAATTATCCCCGACATTACATATAAACTGCATTTTCATAAATGATCATTTTGTTGAAGGTCTCACTGACACGCAAACGTGATTCACAAGAGGGAAATCCAGGGATTGAAAGTAACCGTGTGTTCTGTTAAATGAATGAACAGAACCAGCATTCATGAGAGGTACATTTGGACGCGGTTGGCGAGAAGCAACCTTATTTTTGCAGCTGAATAAATTCGTACTGCTGCTGCTACTGTCATCCTGCTGACAGGAAGTCAAATTACAGATATTTTTACTGAGTAGCATAAATATTGGGTAAAATTAAAAACGTCACTCAAAGTTTTGTTTATAGCTTTGTTAGTAAGTTTCTTTGTGATTGTTTTTATTATTAATTTACAACAAGCTTCCCCCCCACACACACACACACACACACTTACTCTTGAGTAATAGCACTTTGTTCACTGGAGACTGTGTAGCTAAATATACCAGTAACTGACAGCCCTGCTGGTTGATGGGCAGAAACACTGCTGGCCCTGACACTGATACAGAAGATGAATCGCAACAGACACCAGGGAGGGTGTGTGTGTGTGTGTGTGTGTGTGTGTGTGTGTGTGTGTGTGTGTGTGTGTGTGTGTGTGTGTGTGTGTGTGTGTTAGAGAGGCAGTCAGAGGATTATTTGAAGAAAGAAAGTAGGCCAATACTGTTTTAAAAGCTCAACTCAAAAAACTACAAATGTATCCTTTATAAATTAAACAAAAAGGCCTTCAAATGTTTATGCTGAAGAAAGAAAAAAAGAAGCATCTTCTCAAATCCCCAACCCTACCTTGACCTCTTTTTCTTGGCATTAGTGAGTCCCTGTTCTGTTGACCACTGGCTGCATTAGAGGACTTTATTAGTCTTTGCACCGAGGCCCTAATTGGTATTTGATAGATGTTGCGATCGTAACTTGGTCTCAGAATAGAGTACGGACACAGAGCGCCGCACAGCAAACCTCTGATCATCAGCTCTCACATAGGCAGGACATACCGCAGCTCTGTGGCAAAGCTAAGACAGGAGCAGCAATTCAGAATCATGGATAGGCCAGGACTGTGAGGAAGGGAGATGAAAGAGTGAAGGGAAGAGGGGAGAAACAGAAAGGAAGAGAGGGAGAGGCCATTGCTAAACAGACAGAAAGATGCATCTGTATTACGACGGCCATCACATTGGTCTTCCTTTGTCTCTACCGGCCTCTCTCTCTCTCTTTTTTCACACAGTTTTCTTTCTCTTTTTGGGGTGCACTAACCTGCAGAGGGCCGCTGGCTGGCATGGTGGATCTCAGCGACGTCAGGTCGATGTCTCGGCCCTGCTCCCCTCTCTCTGTCTTCCCAAGTCCCTGCATGATAAGGCCCGAAGCGAGCAAGAAACCAAGCACACATACACACACACTCGCACGCTCGAGTGTTACCCCCACAGCGGTGAAAATGCTAATGCAAGGATGGCAGTGGTCGTTATGAAAGGAAGTGACCCTGGACGCCAGGCACCAAGCACCAGGCAAGGCCAGGGAGGACAGCCGAGAGGACAAACAAACGGCTTATTCACCCCATCCTGGTCTCCCCCTCTCCCCCCCCCCCCCCTCTCTCTCTGTCTCTCTCTCTCTCTTTCCAGTCTGTCTCTTTCTCCCACTATTCTCCACCTCCACCGAATCTAGGTTGTAAAAATACTGGAATACCAAATGAACCATCACACTGAAAACCAGGCAAATATTGTCCGAGTGTCCGAGTGTTACCACATTTAAAGTTGGTCTGGTCCCTGTCTATGACTCGATATGAATGACCAAACTGATGCACACCAACGTGTGTCTATTTGTGCATGTTTGCTCAACAAAAACAGTCTGCTGTATTTCTGTTAAGTTAAACTGAGGTCAAGCGTCTTCTCGTAAAAGCACTGAGGCTGCACTGTCGGGAGTTTAGGGCTCTCTAAAACAGGGACCCAAAGATGCCATGTGCACAGGAGACCGGCCAAAGTCATTCCAGGAGTGTTGGATACGGATATCTGAAAACCTGGACAGATAAAGTTAAAACTATCTGCGTGGCTAAAATACGGGTGAGTAAAATATATGTTTTGTACTTTGCTGGGAAGAGTTATCGAGTCAGTGAAGTGACTCAGCCCATCCACGGATACAGCAGTATCTGTCCAAAGTTTGCTAACATTAGCCACCTTAAGCTACTGCTCATACCAGACCAAGTTAGGCTGAATCGGCAAAACCTGTGAGTGTATTGATTTGAGCAAGACACGAGGCTTGTAGTCCACAAAGCAATGGGTGACGATGGTCCACGTCTTATACACAGTCCATGTGTAAAACAAGCGTAGCCTGACTCTAACTTACATATTGCCAGTAGTATTGAAAATGTGGTGGACACGTAAAAAGATTAGATTAAAAGGATGAATGGCCTTTTGTAAAAGTGAGGAGACACAGGAATGTGCGGCTGTTGGCTTTGAAGAGCGAACGACAGGGAAAGCTAGAAGTTACCTGTCGGCATAAATGGAAAATACACTCCACAAACAAATACACACATTTACACATGAATTCCTTTCATACAGCACACACACACACACACACACACACACATCAGACCGTCAACGCTGGACCCCACACATGCAGAAAAGTTTAAAGAGTAGAGCGTTTCTTTCCTCTCCTCTCTCTCTTTGTTCAAATACGCACACATACAGAGTGTCCTGAGGGGGAAGGAGGTTGTCAACAGTGATTTAAAAGAGCACTGAAAGCTCATAATCCCCGAAAAATGATCACCTCAACGGCAGGAATTTCATTAGGTTAAGTGTACGAGAACATAGCATCACACACACACACACACACACACAGCAAACCTTTGTCCCACTTTGTAAAGACCCATGTCGGGGCATCACATAGGGGTTATTGGAATTATCCACCAAAAACGTGTTTGAAGCTCCATTTTCTAAAATCACAGAATACCAACATGAACTGTCAACACCTTTAATACATCCACAAGCACAAATATACAGAACAGCATATCTTAGACGGGTGCATTTTTTTTCATACTTCCAAAATGGAAAAAAAACAACTCAAAACATGAACGCAATTATTTTGTAGTTTTCATCCAGGACGCAGCTGCTTTCTATTTTCTCTCTAAATGGATAATGTGGTTAAGCTCTCCTCGAGCTTAAAAGCAGAAACGTCTGACTTTTCACTTTTTTTGGATACATTTGCATAAACAGGCTTCCAGGAACTGTCAGCTCACACTGTCCGAGATTTAGTTTTTGTGGTTTTCCAGAATTACACCTCCGACCGCCTCTCAGGGAATCAGTGGCAACATAGTGGACCATTCGACGTCAGCGCGGATCGTTGGACTAGTTGAGCAGAAAATTCCAAGTTAATCCCTAAATGTGAGGTTTAGAAACAAACCGTCCATGCCCAAAGCATTTCTTTCCTGAGTCAGCCAAAACCTTCTCATTGTTCGGTTCCTAGAAACAGAGAGTCTTTAGATGCCAGATACAGATTGCACAGATGCTATTATTTTTTAAACAGTTCTCCCTAGAAAGAATAACTGCTGTGCAGGGAGAATAGTATGAGGTAAACATCTTTACTCCCCTCCCTCCCACTTAGAGAGACTTAAAGAGTGAGGTTTTGACAGCTGAATGTGTTCTCCTGCTCTAGAAAAGGTTACTTAGGTTTATACACGTCTGTGAACACAGTGAAGTCGAGTCGGTACTAAGGGCGGCATTGTGTGTGTTTCTTTATGTGCAACCTAAAAGAGAAGCTGTAAAGCCCACACCTGTAATACTTACAAGACCTGCAACACCGGCTTTTTGTTTCAGTGTCCTCGCTCGCGAATCAAGGCGAATAACTTTCGTTTGTGTATGGAGGCTATTAATAACAGGGCCGGACTCATATTCAGGCGGGGAGTTTCATGCCTCAGACCGACATTAGTTCACCTGTACTGGAGATATACAAAAATGAACTGTAACAATGCACTTATTCGTATCATACACGTCATATGAAGCTCTAGCGTAAGTTCAGGCAGGAAGACTGTACTCTTGCATCTTTGATGATATGTGACTTTATCATCACATATCATCTGTTAATAATAAACAATTATCTTTTCTTTACTTGTCTCTCCTGATTGAAATGCCACAACGCATTTCATTCATTTAAATTGTATTTTCCTGGCAACGTTGTACGTTATATTTTGTTTTTTGCACGCCTGACATCTTGCCGGTGTAGCCTCAGCACACCCGTCTCATCGTCAGCATCATCCCTAACCCTAACTCTAACTTGGACAGACCTTTTTCCAAAGGACTTATAATCAGCTGTGGCAACGCGTGACACTGTGTAATGATACTGACTGGGGCTGTCTTTGTCATTCTGTCTCTTTGTTGTTCTCTCATTATGTCTCTCTCTCTCTCTCACACACACACACACACACACACACACACACACACACACACACACACACACACACACACACACAGATAGGGCTTCAGCAGTACCAGGCTGCGCTGACCTCTCGCTTTCTACCTCTGTCTGTCATACACACATGCATGCATGCACAGACAAACACACATTAACCAGTCAGTGCCAGTCTCTCATTCTGGCAATAATAAAAAGGTCTTTATGCTCCATTTTTCATCATAATGATGCAGAACACGTACACACACACACACACACACACACACACACACACACACACACACACACACACACACTCACTCAACAGGTAACCCACTTCAAAGTTAACAGAGCGACATCGCACATCTAAGCGTCTGATATCAGCTGATAACATTATCAGACTAAACACTCATTATTTAAACACACATTGTCACGCCCACATTCACATGCAAACATACACGAGTGAAGGCAGCAGGGTACCGTGGGATGAGGGTGGCACTAACAGCACAGATCAAAGATTGTTCCACTGACAGACACGCAGGTGCACATGTGTTATGTAGAGCTCACCTGCTCAGTGTCAAGATAGGTCAATAAGGGCTTATGGCTGTCACACAAATCGTCAAGTGCCTGAGGGCTGCCACTTTGAGCCCTTTATGCAGATTTTCTTGCAGATTTCGCCTGAGGGATCTACTCACTGTTCATGGCGTTGTGACGTTAAATGGGGTTACCAAGGGAAGCCCAGAGGCTTAAAAAAAAAGGTAAACAAAGAGGCCTGGCATATTAAATTCAACCAGTATTGAGTAAGAATAATGGTTCTACTTCAACTCACTAAACAGAAAGAATTCAATGTCAAATTCAGAAACATCCATCATCATTATCATCATCATTATATCATCAATCAACAACCTGTTATTTAAAGAGCCAGTGTGCCGCATTTCAGGGGATCCATTAGCAGAAATGGAATATAATATTACCTTCTACCAATGAACCCTTCATATCTACATATGGAGCAGGTCCTCTTAACAGAGTCCACCATGTTGCACCGCCATGTTTCTACAGTAGCTCAGAACGGACAAACCAAACACTAGCTATAGCGAAGGCCTTTTGCGTTTTTTACGTTGCCTGAAGGCCACCGTAGTTCGCCAACGCGCTTGTCAAACTGCATTAACGTGAGCCGTACAGTGCAAAACTGTGATACCGCCAGCCGTCGTCTGTCTTCCGTTCTTCCTACGGTGTTATCTTGGTAAGGATGGCGGTGTTACCGTGGTTTTGCGCTCACGTTATCGCATTCTTGAAAATGGACGAGTCAGCGGAGGGGGCAATTCTGTTGGTTGCAATCTGGAACCGCACCGCCAGATGCCACCAAATCCCACACACTGTGCCTTTAAGGTCTTGATACAATACTTGAGAAGCCGGGACTGCTATGAGAAAAAATGGGTCAACAAGTGATTCTTACATATTTAAGTGTGTGTCGGCCCTGGACCCCAGCAGCACCCATTAAACTCTTTAACAAGACGAGAACTGCAGGGCACCAATTTATAGAGATTGGATGTTTGTGAAGGTGCTGTAAAGGACATTTGAATGATTCAGTCACTGCGGGAGGGCTTTGATAAGAAAGCTAATTGAATCACACATGCACAAAGACGTGCACATGCATGATACTCAACCATCGAGAAATACAATGCATCATATTTCACCTGGTACATTCACTGAAACTGCTTTTGTTGCACTCAAAATGACTCCAATTTTAGCATCAATATATTCGTCTAAACATTAAACAAACATACACACACACACACACACACACACACACCGGGGTTGAATGTTTTCTTGTGGCTCTAAGATGATTCATTCCCAGGAAAACACTTATTAAAAACTTATTTTCCTGGGAAACAGGAAATTAGATTTTTAAATCAGAACTGGAGTCAGAAAAAAAGTGTGCGCTCCCATTATTTGTTGTCATTCTCAAACATTTATTATATTATGAAGTAATTTGTATCCACTTGTTGAATGCCCCTCCGCACTCTAATTGTGTCTGTCTGGTTAACCCACTTGTTGACCCACCTGCACATGTTATCTTCCATTTACAGATTTTGCACTCTGCACATTTATTCTAACAAGATTTAGCTGCAGTGTATTGGAGGAAACAGCTGCTGACTGAAAAGGTTTAGCCCATTTTATTACCCTATTAACTACATTTCAAGGCTATAATGACAATTATGGTTCGGACAATGTGGATTTGTAAAATGTAGTCTACAGCGCCTACAAACACACACGCACACACACACTAGTGCAGACAGGCACACACATGCACGTAATGCCGGGTTCCCGCGGTCCTACATGAGGGACTTTGTGGTTATCGTTTGTCCCTCAGGCGAGCCATTATATTAAACTTCATTAAAACAAGTTTGAAACATGGCCAAACAAAGCATTTCTAATGGGACTAGATCAAAGTACGTGATTTCCCTCTTTTCTTCAATCTCCATGTTTAATCACATTTGTCTTTCTCTCCTCTCCTCTCCCCCCTTCTCCCCTCTTCTCTCGTCCCCTCCCCTCAGGCATTACCTTCTTATACAATTAAACTACAAACCACCATGTCATAATTAACCTGCTCCTCGCCCCGCAGGGAGAGAGACCTCATTTACGTTAATTGCCTCCAACAAGTGAAGATATATTTTTCCCTGAGGAGAATATAATGGGTTTCTCCTCGGTCTGTGTAGGGAGAAATATGGAACTGCAGAGCAAATGAGAAAATGAGCGAGTGGAGAGTGAAAAGTTTACAGTGAGATCAGGTGAAATCTGACAAACCACTCCTCTGGACTCTTTAGCGACACTATCTGGTAGAAGGATGTACTGCTGAGTGCTGTGCCACTGATCTCCACACTGTACAATGCCACAACAATTAGTAACACATCTGTATTTGATATGTTATGGTCCCTTAATTATACTATGCATACTTTGGATGAACCACGGCATGTCCATGTACAACTCAACCCATGTATTATACCTATGACTGTAATTGTTGCAATGTCAAAGCAAATAAAAGCGATTGAACCCAAGCTTAAGATTCTAAAGATGAAGAATCGGGGGCTTTTGTTTTTGCCAAAGTGAGCAGTCCCTTAACACAGGAGGGAATGGCTCAAGATGCACACACTCCGAAGCGCAAGCAATGCAGTGTCACAGAGAAGGGAAGTGACAGGTTCACTGTTGCAACATGAGATCTTTTAAAACATCCTCTGACACACAGAAACACCCGCTTACATACGGCTCACACACACACACAAACACACACACACACACACACACACACACACACACACACTCACACTCACGCTGAGTTACTGGCATACCAGTCATAATTCAAGTGATGCGCCTGGAGTGAAGTTGTTACATAAAGGAGGAAGGGGAAAGATTTAGAAGTAAGATTAATATTGCTGCTCCCCTCATCCGTAGATTTTGCTGAAGTGCCCTTGATCAAGGCACTCAACCTGCTGCTTAATCTGTTAGATTAAGTTGTACCACTGTGAGAAGCCTCTTGGTGCGTGGGTGTGTATACATGTGTGCAAAGCAGAGGTAGAATGATGCAATGCTAATAAGTCTAAATCTTAGTCTTTAGACGAGTGCGAGGAAGTTTCATTCATGGTCTCCACAGCAGCAGGTGGTTTGACTACTTCTCCAGCGGATTTTTATTTATCGGCCATTTGTTGTTTTAGTTTGATCAAATATTGAAAACAAAAGCCTGTCATCTCGCACAGCAGACACAGCCAGCATCCGATTGTATGTGTGTCAAAATATGAATTACACGAAGGACAGTCTGGGTTTAGATTCCCGGATAGATATGTAGATTTTACATTATTATCATTTAACAAGATTTCTCAAACACAATTAGAAAACCGATCCTGGTTTTATTTGTTTTGTCATATCACGTTCTCTTTGCTACTGTAAAATTGGGCTTTTGATGTCCTTATGAAAAAACTTAAATAAGAGAGTGACAGGGAGGCCTATAGCTTGCCTGCCTGAGCTGAGTTTCGACAAGTTCTCCAACCTGCTGTGGCTTGTTTGAGAGGCCACATTCTCAGTGAGGTGGGTCAACAAAGGGTTACACGATCTGTCAGTTCTCTAACCTGCATCCACACACACACACACACACACACACACACACACACACGCACACACTGAAATGCACACACACGGATGTTCATTTGAATATAAAGAAACCATCGACTGCTTAGTATGCAAGAACAGGTTTCAACACAGACAGATCCCTGGAAACACACACAAGTTGTCTTTTTGTGCAAAACTCAAATTCACCCATCCAGAAGTGATCACAGCTGAAGTTTCTGAGGAAGAGTTGATCGCATGCACACATACCGCCTCAACAGCCCTTATTTGCATGTTTCCCCTCTGCACATTATTGGTCATAGTCTTTTGCCTAATTATGTGTTTGTATATGTGTGTGTGCGTGTGTGTGTGTGTTGGTGTGAGAGCTTCAGAACCAGAAGCAGACATGCATTCATGCTACATGCATTCCCTCAACATGCACATAAAAAAAAAAAACTGTTAGTGTCACAAACTGTGCGACAACCTCCCTCTGTAAATGCAAATGAGTGTAACTGTATTTTGAACAGATCGGGTGATGTTCCTCCGCCGAAAAGGGTCAACTGAACGCAAATCTGAAAAGGAAATGTTTTACTGTTATCAGTGAGGCGTGAAGATAATATGTCACATGTTGTTTTTGTCAATGAATATAGCCAAAGGGAAGGGAGCAAATATGCAATGTAGAAATTTCTGAATGTAACATTAATCATCACCACTGCCGTGACAAAAAGAGCTGTCATTCTGATATTAAAGAATGGGCGGATTCACAGCCTGTTTTTGAGTTTGCACGCCAACACGTTTCTTTAGAAATGCTGAAATCCATCACAGAGTTCGGTGGAAGGCGGCAAAACAAGGTGGAGTTTTTATTCCAGTGTGTTTGACGGAAAGATGAAACCAGGTGACAAAAGGGTGGGGGCGGGGGGGTTCCCAATGCCCTCCATGTCAGCGAGTGAAAGCTTATGTTGTCAGAAGCTAATGAAATCCAGCTGTTTGGGTCAGTCACCCTAGCCAGACCTGTTGCTTCCTTCAACATAAAGGTCCTGTGACTGCCTGTGCCGTGGACAGCCATGAAGAAATTCCAATTGCCTCAAAAGCTATACACAACATTCAGGCATTACATTGACACCCAACGTGACTTGCAGTGCAATGATTACAATATGCTGGAATAAGCTTCAGTTTCTCCTAGATTGCTCAAAGACATGAGCCAATGACAGCTCATTCCTGAGTCAGCTAGAGATTAGCATTTTTTACCAGCAAAGTGTGATTCACACTGATATGTTCTGCTCTGTTGGGCACATGGAAAGTCACAGGCGTAGCGTAGCTGCAATACTGAGCAAATGATCTCACTATCAACAGTGGAAGCTTAGATAACGGCCATATTTGATAAGATAAGGTTTCACAGCCCATTGGCCAGAGTTGATTTTATGGCATATTGGCTGCTTTTGCAAAAGAACATTTGCATAAATATCTGAAGTAAGTAGAACGTGTGAAGCATGTTTTTAGCATGCCATTGAATGGGCTTATAAGTGGGCCAGCTGCTAATGTAAAAGTCCTCACAATTTCATGGGAAATGTGCCATTACTCTGAAGAAAAAGAATAGTTAGAAGCCTCAGGTTTTGTGCCGACATAGTTATATTTCAAATTACTTTGGGACCCACTTTGAAAAACCAATTCACTTTTAATAATGGAGCCATGAAACAGTTGGATGCCTGATAGGAAGTGAATAGGTCTCAGAGTGGTTGCTTTTCATCGATTTATTTATTCACAGTGAGAGAATGTTATGCTCCAATCAGGGGAATCCCTCTTTGGAGTGTTTTCATTTCAAGGGCCTTGGTGTTAAGTTGTTTGGACCCCTGCAGTCGAAAACAGACAGGAAGTCCCACGGAGGAAAGTGAACAATAGTGTGCAATATAGGAAGTCTTCCTCCTATTTGAAGAGGTAGACTTACATGTACGAGCAGGATGAAAACATTATCCTGGTCTGATTATCGTTGCCAGAGGCGCTGCAGCTCAATATCAGGATGTGTAGCTCTAATAAACAGACGAAATGTTGGATTCTAAAGTGTCCTGATGTGCACTGACTTTAACCTTTAGACCCAAAGAAAAACAAAAAATATAGAATGAAAAACAGCCCATGATCATCTCGTTATATATACTTCAGGTGATTCCTTCTGTTTACTGCAGTAATCTGTCATAAACTAGAGAGTAAAACAATATCAAGTCATATAAATTACATTTTAGGATTGTTAGACCCATTCTAATACATATGTGCCTAAGAAATATTGTAGGAATGTCATAGTTTTTAAAAAAATGAGGAGTCAAGAGCTTGTCTGACACTAGTGATGATGAGGGCGTCAGAGAGTGAGCAAGTGAAGGCCACACACACACGCACACACACACAAACACACACACAATGAGAGAGGAGAGACTGAATGAACACACACGAGATAATTAGGCATCATTAAAAAAGGTTGACTATGGATGTGTCATACGTGACACTGCGGGTTGTTGAATGGATACTCAGGATACTGGAGTACTGGAGTTTACTGCTGGCAAAATTCTGTTAAGACAACCAGAATAAACCGTAGTGCTTCCGGTGTAATCTTTCAACATAAAACTCCTATTAATGAAAATGAAGCAGCCCCTCCGCCAAAGAGTTTCACTTCAGAATAATGTGATTTTGACTCAGCGTTACGAAGGTAATTTTTAAAGTGCAATATGACTTTGACACGACTGTATCCATGATTTTTTATTTATGTATGTTCATGTTTAGGGAAACCACATCTATACAATTATATACAAAGATATTTTAAACAAGAAATTGAATTATCCAGTAAGTTAATGATTGCAGTTTCTTAAATCAGCAAATCATTTGAATTGGTAAATGTAGGAGAGGAATTAAACTAAAAACATAGTTTCCTACAACAACCTGATCAGTTAAAAAAAATAAAAGTCATAAACTACACACAGTTATATCTCTTTATTTTTAAAACATATAATACTGAATGTCTGAGAGCTCACAACTGTTGTAGCAAACCAGAAAAAGAAGGTGAGAGATGTTTCCTCTCCTTCCCCGGCTCTGTTTGTTGGACACAGCAGGTTCACAGCTGGATCTCTGTCACATCAAACAGATGCAGACTGCCGCCACTGCTGTCCTCAATTAAATAATAACAACACAGGACAAATAAGAGGTGTGGCACGAGTAAATAGCGTGAGAGCTGCTGCAGGATGTCCTCAGAAACACCCATGTGGCCTAAAAAAAAAAGTGATTATGTACTCAACAATAGCACTATTTTGTGGAGTAGATTAAACACACTTGGATGGATTTAATGGAGTCGCTCCCGGTGGTGGAAAGTACATTTACTCACAGTACTGTACTAACGAACACATTTGAAGTACTTGTGCTTTACTTTAGTATTTCCATTTGATGATACTTTATGACATAGAAGTCAGAGAAAAATATTGTCCTTTTTACTCCACTACATTAATCTAATAGCTTTTGTTACCAGTTAAATTGCAGATTTAGATTAATGATAGAAATAACGATAAGACTTTAATGATCCCTTGGTGAACTCCACAATCTACCTGGCAGTACAGCAAACCATAAGCCCCTCCTTTACCGACTGCATCATTAAAGTACTGTGCATATTAATCCATCCATAACTATGATTAAATAATATCATATACACTATTCTGAAATGGGTCAGTCTGCATAATGAGTATAATTGGTACTTTAAGTAAATTTCGACGCTCATAGTTTTGTACGTTTACTAAGTAAGACTTCCACTGGTCGTTCCTTTACGCACAGACCTCACCAGTGCGTTTTGGATGATAAATCGTATTTGTGTTTTAATTTGAAAGAACGAGCCCTCTTCCTGTATCGTCCGGCGGTGCGCTTGACGCGACACGTCTGCGTGAAAGCCCTGCCGTCCGCCTTGTCGAGTCATCGCCAGAGAAGAGCAGAGAGCAGACGAAGCCGCCGTCCGATGGCTTGAAAACGGGGAAGAACTGTGGATCACAGCGGATTTATTGCGCCACAGAAGCGAAACGACGGCCACGGGAGCAGACTACATGTTGCTGCGGATGAGGATAAAGCGCCTTTGAGTGAAACTCTTGCCTTTTTTTTTTTTTTTTTTTTGGTTGCGGCTGCAGACCCGGACACAGACAACACGGAGACAGGCTGAAGTACCGGAGCCGCCGCGGACACCAGCGAGCGAACTTGGCTTCTCTGCCCCGGTGGGAGGTGTCTGTCTGTCGGCTGCGGCTCGCTGCACGTACCGCTCACCACCACGCTGTTGGGACCTCTTTTTTTTTTTTTGTGAAAGGATAAGCTTGTATCTAAGTTATGTTTTTGTAAATAGCCAATTTTTTTTCGGGCAACCAACTGTGACTTTAATGTGACGCACTAAAGTGACATTAGTGCCGCGTCGGAGCGGACCCTCCACTGCAGAGGAGTAACAGGCTTTCACATCAAGTTTTAACCTTCGGTCCTACGGGGCCAATACTGCTCACACCGATGCAAAAGGTAACGGTGCATTTTTTGGGGGTTTTGTTTCATCATAAACGCTTTGTACGAACCGTGACTGGTCGTTGCTTGTGTCTTGTTTTGCCTGTGGGCAAAGTTAGCTGCATAGCCTCGGGTTTTTTGTTTTTGGAGCTCCTCAACAGGCAGTGAACCCCTCACTGCACGTATCTTTAGCTTCAGCTCTCTCCAGTAACTTGCACACCTTTTTCTTTTTCTACCCATGTAACATTCACATGTTCACACAAGTTAAAAATACATATTGTCATAAGTTCTCTTACGGCTCTCGTGCATTTTCGCAGAGAACTTGAATTGCTCATGTGCTCATTTTAACCTCCTTTTCTTTAATGAGAACAACTTAACGAATGCAATTAATTAATTAAGTGTCGGCATGGACTGGCGACGTGTTGGTGATCCCGATATCAAATCCTTTTTTTATTGTATTTTAATGATAATGTCGATACTTTTTTTTTTTTTTTTTTAGATACCAGCCATCTACTTCTTCTTTATGTAAAGCACGTTAGGCCACGCGACGCTTGAATGTTTATGCGCGTTATATATTTGCAACAGAGGAACGGACACGTGTGAAGATACTGTATCAGAAGAAAGTTGCATGATACAAGTGCTGCAACTCAATATTGACATATTTTTTATATATTCTTTTAATACATTTGAGCGTTTGCGTGATACTGTGTAAGCTAGCAAGACTAGTTTAGTTATGAAAGGAACTCTGACGGGTCGAAGCAGCACACCTGTGTGTAATTAAGAGTACGTACCTACCTAAAATCGTCAGTATTTACATTAATTTGAATTATAATGTTGCACACTGTACCTTGAAATTGTCACAGGCTATTATATCTTAGTTATTCAAATTAAGCGTTTTTACTCCGTATGGGTTTAGAGTAACACCTAACAACACCCCCTAGCTGTTGTCACTGTAAAAACAAACTAAACTAAACCACGTGTCATAATCATAACAACAAGTACAGATGATTTGTTTTCTCCTATGGTTGAATACATCGCCTCTCTTAGCCCAGAGGGCAGTCGGGTGCCATTAAATGCAAAATTGGGATCATGTCAAGGAGAAGCAGACAACCTGTACATAACATCATTATGCTAATAGTCAAATTGCATATAAAGCTGCACAGGACCTATTGGAAAAGTAGAAACCAGCCGTAAGGCACATGCACCTACTGTAGCCTCTTCAGTGCTAATCCCTCACCCACCTCCCTTAATTGAGGCAATATACAGGAGCCTGTGGGGCCCACATTACTCTCTGGTGCTGTGCACGGTCACTACTAGAGAACCATTAAGACACATTTAACCCAGTGAAATTTAAAGCATGTGTCATATTCTGTGTTGCAGAGCAATCTGAGTTATTTACACGAGATTATTCTGGCTGTCTGGCAGACTTTGTTTTGCTATTAAGTGATCATCACACGCCATCTGGGTTGATATCATAAAGAGGTTTGTGCAGTCTACAGAGACACGTACAGACTATGCAGAGTCGCTTAGTGCAGTTTAAATCCCCATTCATGGGCACAGATCTAATTGAAGAACCTCTATAGATGACTAAGTGAAAATGTGACGATTATTCTGCGTGTTTCTTTGTTGCCGATAAGGCTTCGTTGCGAATAATACTTGTGAAAACCTGTTGTTTCATACATGAGTTAATGCACTGTGAAGCCGAAGCAGCTGCTGCTCCTCTGTTCCAGTGCCACCGTGATAACGAACAGAGCAGACGTTATCTCCAGGACGTTATGTAAGGCCAATTCAGTAAGCGTATTCCTTACCAATTAGTTTTCTGTAATGCAATATGGCAAAGTGATATATTGTACACTCTGTGTGGCGGTTCGAGCTCCGTCACTCTTGAGGCCCCCCCCCCCCCCCCCCCCCCAACCTTGAGGTCAGCCCGGTGGTAGTGACTTTGGGCTAAATTTGCAGCGTGGAGCAATTAGGCGCTCACTCTGCTGCATCACTGCATTAACTACACGGGGGCAATTGGGGAGGGGGATGCAGATCTCTTTCTTGTTACCGAGCTTGAGTTGGAGATTAAAGGTGCTCAACCCAAGTAAAAATATTCACTGATGAAATCCCAAACAAAGAGTTGTTTTGTGGGCCCAAAGTCGACCTAATTTGGAATAATTAACTGCTTAAGACGGTGCTTTAATTAATGGGAAGCCCTACTTTTTCTTGTCCCGGTCTAGTTTTACCTACCGACTTGTTTAGAAGCATCCAAACAGAGGGTCTGATCTCTGCTTGGTGTTTTGGTGGAGCGGACAGATTTGTGATCCGCTACCAAAAACCTGTGGCAGCATTTGGCTGATTTCTCACCCGGCCTCCTGTCACTCGTATAGCGGATCGCTGGCCAAATGGTGGTAAAGTGTTACAGAATCTGGTAGCGATGTTCTACCAGCCACTTTGGCAATGAACCAAGTATAATTTGGGGGTCCCTTGAAGTTGTTTGGGTCAGTTAAGTAGTCCAGTGAAAGCAGATGGTGAATTAGAAAATATAGCTCCATCTTACAGCTCTTTTCTTTCTCTCTTTTTATTTCCAGTGACGAGGGCCGAAGCGGATCAAGCTGGGCCAGGCTAGGCCGGGCTAGGCCTACCTAACCCTACTGTCTGGCCTACTACGGGCGGGCCAGCGACCTCTCCGGGGAGTCCCATCTTCAGCGAGCACCGGGGGGCTTCAGCCTGTTCTCACAGAAACTTCACCAGACCTCCACGTCAGGCCGTAACGGATTGGATTCCAGTCGTGTTTTTGCTTCGTCAGCCTTTTGGGCGGCCGTACCGGTCTGTTGTTTCTTCTTCCATGTCGTGGATGTCCCTCTCTGGATGTTGGCAACAAGATGGATTCGGGTGTTAATTTGACGGTTGTCACCTCGTTGCAGTGCTTGCACCCCCCCTCCTTTGACTGTCTTTCACCCCTTCCCTCCCCATTCTTGAAGCGAAAGCTCCTTCCTCTCTCTCGGGGCTTCCCTGAGCCCTGCGCAGAAGGCCCTTGTAGAAACTGTAGGTTGTCTTGTTGAAACGGTCGACCCGAGCAAAGAGGAAGTAGAGTTGCCCATCCAATTTTTTTTATTTTTTTCCTTTTCCTGGAGTTTCATCGGAGGTTGGAGAGCTTTTCATTTGAAAAAAGAAGCTTGCTAGTAGAGATTTGTGCCCGCATTAACACAAATAAGTCCTTATTTATACGTACAGAATTCCTGTTTTGTTGTCTGAGCCTCGGGAAAGAATGTCTGAAAGCAATAGTGACAAAGCGGTGAAATTCATCGCCCCGGCCCCCCCTCCTCCTCCCTCTGCCTCTCCCTGTCCATCATCCCAGACCCCCCATGAGAATGTGAACGGCTCTGCCAGTTCAGACTTGCTCGAGGTGGACCAGCTCAGTGTGCACCCCGAGGTCCAGCGTCGGCGCCACACCATGGACAGAGACTCCAGAATAGCCGAGCACCGGTTCTTCCGCCGAAGTGTCATCTGTGACTCCAACGCCACCGCTTTGGACCTGCCCAGCAAAGCTGCTGTGATCCTCACCTCGCCACCGGACTGTGAAGGGCCTCCCGCCTTCTTCCTCCTGCCGCCCTCAGGTCCTGGACCCGGGGCACAAGACGCCGAAGGCGGGGAGGTCCCGAGAGGCCCCCATGTGCAAAGCTCGGCCCTTCAGCTTGGTCTCGGCGGAGCAGTCGCGGAGGGGCACGTAGAAAATGCCGAGGAAGATTCAGGTGAGGGCGGCGTCACGCTCGCTGTTCCCACCAATAGCAGTGTTGTTCAAGAACTTAGTGCAGGCGGAGCATTAAACGAGCCCACCCCGACAGTATTGGATGTTACCGACAAAACGGTGGGCAAGCAGCCCGACGTCACATTGCGTCCCAGAGGGTCGGAGGACCCGCGACAGGTGGCAAAGGACGGAAAAGTGGTAGAGCGTGTGGATAGCGTTAGTAGTCTGACCAAGGAGACGGAGGAGGAGAGGGAGCTGGCGAAGATACGGGCAGAGCAGAGGGAGGCCGAGAAACGAGTGCAAGAAGATATAGAGGAGGTGGAGACAAAAGCGGTGGGGACGTCACCGGATGGGCGCTTTCTGAAATTTGACATCGAGATCGGAAGAGGGTCCTTTAAGACCGTGTACAAGGGACTGGATACAGAGACTACTGTGGAAGTGGCGTGGTGCGAGCTCCAGGTGAGTCCAGACTCATGAAACTGTCCCCTCTTCAGTGTCTATGCCCTGTCGCTGTCTCTTCATCTGGCTCCGATTTTAATTAAATGTCACTTTGTGGTTGTCCCGGAGGTGTCTGGGTTCCATCTATGTGCTGAATTTAACCTCTTTTTTTTTTTTTTTTTCTAAATGATGTCTTGCATGTCCTACTTTTACCGTGAGATGGTGGACTCACTGATGCGTGAGAACTTCCTGCTCACCCAGGTGCTTTTCTGTAGAGATGTTGACAGTGAGATCACAATCTGATCTGAGACTGAGATACTGGTGCATGTTACATCCTGGATGAAGCGCGCATTTGAAGTTTTGATTTTTGATGCATTTCAGATAAAGCGTGACTAATTTATAAGGGCCGTAGTCCCGACTGTTTCAGCAAAGGGCAACAGTGAAGACAACATTTTGAATCAGATGCTTTCTATCAACATGTTTGGTTGTTATTCAGAGCAGAAACAATACGGTGGTTCATGCTCAGAACTTGTCCTTAACGGGAATACTTTAGTTTTGAATCAATTTTGTAGTTGCTTTGCGTTTAATTGCACGTTTAATCCTTGTGTGTCTTGAGTGAGTGGATGGGATTGCTGTGCTACACTGACATCACAAAGTCATACTCGTTATATGTGACAATGTTTCAATATTATTTATGCTTCTGTTTGACAGATAGCAGCAGCTCAGAGTCTCTGGTATTAAAAAAAACAGTGTGTGAAAGGATGATGTGGTGCATCCTGTTACCACCACCACAAGTAGCCTAAATGAGTCTCACCTGCTGGTGTCAGTTACTGTATGGTGGCAGGTTACTTCCCAGTCGCTCCAGTATAGTTTCTCCGTGGCCATAACCTGACTGGTCGCACCGGGCAGCTCCCAATCAGCTCGTATAGATGGATGCATAAAGGTCAACAATTAAGACGGAATCTTGCACACCGTGTGAAACAGGAGACCGGACGACATAGTTCACCACAGGATGCGGTTGCTGCATTATGGTGCTGCAGAAGTTGCAGTGTGTGTGTGTGTGTGTGTGTGTCAGAAAGAGAGAGAGAGGGATAAGAAGTTTGAGGAAGAGACATGTAGAGCAGTTAGATGTGGTGGTGGGAAAGATGAGGCAAGCAGGGGGGGAAACAAATGGTGTCTTTCTTTGCAGCAAAAAAGTTGCAGTCAGTAGTTTGAGATGTGAATAACAGTTCCAGCTGGTCACATGACATCGACTAAGCGGATTGTTTAGTGGAGGAAGACGGTGACATGAACTCACGTGGAACCGCTTGCCCTGATGAAACTCTTGCTACTGCTCCAGTGAAATAGATGTTTTCACGTGTTTGTGTTTTCTCAGTGAGCGATCATGTCCTGTGGGAGTGCGCGGTTGTTTTTTTGCCGGTCATCTCCATCACAAGACGCACCTCGAGTCCGCCTGAATCTCAGGAGCTAAAATCAGCTTCGCCTGATGCCCCGCGTCTAGGAAACGCCGGTTTGTTTGTCCGAAAACAAACGTGGAGCGTTCTCCCTCTGTAACACATGCCTCTTTCTTTTATTCTCTTATTCGTCAACCAAGGGGGAAACCTGTTTCTTCTTGACAGCGTTGTGGGTCGAAGCGGTTCTTTATCAGCTTAGATTCAGACCTTGCACTGATTTTTTTAATTTGTAATTTGGTTGAGTAATCAGAAGACGAAGTCTGTGTCAAAGATGACTGAGCAACTGCTGACATGTGGGAGTAAAGTTACATACACACACATGCAGGCACACACGCATAACAGCCAATCACAGTCACTCACTGGGTGGGCACGGGAACTAGAGATCTGTGGGAGTCGGGATCATCTGGAAACGTGTGCATGTACGTGTGTGCGAATATCTTTCCACCCCCTTTGACTCTCTTTAATATGTTTAAATTCGGGTGTCTGTTAGTGTGTGTGTGTGTGTGTTTCAGAGACAGTTCTGGGGTGTTGCGTCTTTACATTCTTTTGCCGTCTGATCCAAAGCAGGTTAACTTCTGTTTGCAGGAGAATCCAGAGATGGATGTAAACAGGAGGAGGGGGGAGATGGAGCAGACAGTTTGCTTAAGCTTCAGTGAAGAAATGGATTGATGAATAGATAGGAGTGGAGTGGAAGAGAAAGAGAAGGAAGGTCACTCGGCTTATCTTAAGGTGGCCTGTGTGGCTGCATGGTGATGATGGATGGGAAAGAAGAGGCTGACGCAGTTCTCTTGGAATGAAAGATAATAGAGAAGGGATCCGTTTAATCTTCTGTTACTATCCTAGAAACACCTTTAGCGGTATTGACTTCTGCTAACTATTACTTGAAAGGCGGGAAAATAGTGAGTGACAAGACATTTGCATGAGACAAAGTTAAGAGAGAGTCGACCACAAGAACGTAAGAAGAGGTGAAAGAAAGGAGAAGTAGGGCGGGAAAGAAATGAAGTTCTATAAGAAGGCAGGGATGTCGGATGGGAGGGAGGAGGGGTAAAGGTCAAAGTTGAGCCCCCCTGTGTCTGAGGCGATCACTGGGAGCCTGTCCAGCGTTCAGCTGTGGTAGAGGGGGTAGAGGGAGACACAGAGGCGTAAAGTGCGATTAAATGGAGTAAATTTCAAAAATAGAGAATTTCTATTTTTGTGAACTTTAGGTAACAGGTGGTCGGCGGAGGGGGGAGGATCAAGTCAGTGAGGAAAGACCCGGAGCGGGAGTTCAAGGAAGAGGGAGGTGATCATGGAGGGAGTTCAGTAAGAGAAATGGAAAACATGGGTAGGAGGGAGGGAGGCAAAAAGTGGGAGAGAAAAGACAAAGGAAATGAGGAGGAGGGGGAGGGAGAGGAGCAGACTAGAAATGAGGACGAAAAGAAGAGTGTGTGTGTGTGTGTGTGTGTGTGTGTGTGTGTGTGTGTGTGTGTGTGTGTGTGTGTGTGTGTGTGTGTGTGTGTGTGTGTGTGTGTGTGTCCTTAGGCTCTCTGCTCCGCTGGCACTCAAAGACCTTGAAATTTCTCTCTGAACTGCAACACAAGGCGGATTAGCCCCCTCCTCTCTCTCACACACACTCCATTAACAACCATTCAATCAGTGCCTTGAGAGGGAAACTGGGCCTGGCATGTGTTTATTGCACCAATGCAGAATATTTGTGTTTTGTCATTTACATTTTATTGCTTTAAATTTAGATTTCATACTTTTTGCAAACTCCTCTCATACTGTGCTTCAGTGAAATGTTGTTTTGCGAAGTCGTAGCACTGCGGTCTCCTGACAGACAAATCAAATCTAGCAAAGCTAATATATATAGCTCACTCTGTCCAATTTTAGCATTGCGGCAATTTGTTTACAGCGATGACCCATTTTAACCTGGTCCTGGTCCATCAGTTGGTAAAGGGCCAGAGGGAGGAAAGACACAAAATGAGGGCGAGCAGGAGGAAGGAAGAGGATATTGAGATGTTCGTCAGACAAATGCAGATTTTTACAGAATTTTACATTTTTATTAGATGTTGAAAAAAAGCAGCTCCTAAATTACTGTATTTACATAACTGGTGAAGCATTGCTTGTAAATATTTTGAGTTGAAGATGATGCATAGAAGCATAAGAGAGATTAAAAGCTGCATCCTGTAGTTTACTGAAGGATAAATATCCCCAGATTACTCCAGGGCAGCAGAGCTGAGGTGAAATGGTGAGACTTTCCAGAGGTTCAGATTTCCCTGACAAAACAGCCCACCGCAGCTGTGTCAAGCCTTCGACTCAGGCTGGTTCAGTGCTGATTGAGTTGCTATATAGTAGTTTTAGCCACCCCCCAAACACACACACAGACACACACACACACACACACTGACGAATGGAAACTGTGTCTGCAGTTTAAACATTTTCTCGTGAATGTTTTAAATGCTGGCTACAAATACTTTACTCGGTTCCTTTTCCTTATTTGCAATTAGACTAATGCCTATGTGCATGTAAACGTACGTCTGTATATGAGGTCGTGTGTGTGTGTGTGTATGTGTGTGTGTGTGTACGCGCGCACATGCTGCAGCTTGCTTTGGGGATTGTTGATTTATTCATTTGGCTGAGCCTCGCTGCAGATGAGCTCAACTGTTTAATAATAGAGAACTTCAAGTGGAAATGGTTTTTTTTTTTTTTTTTTTTTAAGCTCAGTGGATATTTCCTGTGTTTTTAATGTGACGGATAGACAAATGGGTTTTTGTGGACTTTTTAGTCCAAGAAGCACCTGAAATGATTATTTATAGCTGGAATGAGCACGTTCTCTGCCGTAGTCGAGACGTAAAATCACCACCAAGGAGACGGTTGTTGGTAAACGGCTTGTGGGCCTGTGCAGATTGGCTGTCAATCACCATACCACCATCACCCATGAGCTGTAAAACGGGCTGATGTTGCATCTCAAACGTGGGAATCTAGCAGTCGCAAGGCCAAACAAGTTTGTTTCCTGTCATGTAATCTGCTGGAATGACGTGCATTCCAGAGAATTTTTAGGAGATATGTAAACAGCCCCAAAGCCCAGCCAGGTTGATTTATGAGCGATAACGCCCCGGCCTGAGGTCGCCAAGTGTTCAGCTCTGGTGTTGGATTATCCAGAGATGACAGAGGATAAGAAGTGGGCACGTAGGAAACCTTCTTCTTTTCTTTTCCATTGATTTTATTGCTCATTCTCTATAAGACTCTTACTTTGTCTTTGTCCCGCCACATCTCAGACTCGCGCTCTGCCTCACTCCCCCTGTGTCTCTGTCATGTGTCAGTAACCAGCTGTGAGCGACAAAGGAAGGGAGGCAGAGAAGCGTCACTTCCTCATATGCAAACCGTCCCCGTGCTTCCTTCCGTGTAATATGTGTGTGTGTGTACAGTTTACCGTAATGTTAACAAGTAAGGTCAGGCCACCCTGCCTTTTAAGACTTTCATTAGTATCGATTTCAGTGGCAGGCTGAAGTGTCACATGGCCGAGGTGCCCTTTCAGGGTGTGTTATTAGTGTTCAGACCTTCAGATAGTAACAGTGTTAATAAAATGATGTTTTAAAGTAGCATACAGTCATTCAGATACAGTTAAAAACACGGCGCGTAGTCTATGCTTCCCCTCATGGGAGCGAAGCGTTTTATCACACACGCGCACATAAATCTCACGTGATAGCTTTCAGGCTTTGGATATGTGTGCTAACAGTTTAGTTATGTGTGACTGTGTGTGTGTGTGTGTGTGTGCCCTGAGTGAAAAATGACCTTCCTCCCTCCCACTCTGTTTATTTAGAAGAAAAATAAGGAAGTGTAATCCTGAACCCAGACTTTTGAGTCTGTGTGTGTGTGTGTGTGTGTGTTTGTGCAAGTCAGAGAGCTGAATAAGCTGAAGTGTTTTGGCACCTTGAATAAAGTCACCCAGCGAATGAAAAGCGCTGAGAGAGAGATGCCTTAGAAACTGCTGAGGGTGTGTGTCGGGGGTTACATTATATTGTGTGTGCGTGTTGATACGCATGTGTACTTTATGATAATTACAGTGTGGCATAATTCAAAAGCAAAATTCAAAAACGGGGTATGTGTGTGTTGACTCATGGAAAGGCCATGTGTGCTTACAGCTGGTGTGTGTGTGTGTGTGTTAAGGGGTTGGTCGGGTATTGGAATGCATCAGTGAGACATGATGACATCCACTCTGTTTTTCTGTTCTCTCTCTCTCTCACGAGTTCTCGCTTTCTTCTTCCTGCCTCATCTTTGTTTTTTTCAACCAGAGTCCCGCCTCCCTCTTGTTATCTCCTCCATCTCTTCCTTCATTATTCTCCTTCCCTCATCTGTTTCTCTCTCTGTCTTAATCCTCACCTCTTCCCCTCACATCAATCTCTTTCCCTCCTTAATCTTCCATTTGTTCGTGATTCCTCCTTCACTGCTGCTTACTCATTCACTTCATCATTGATCTTTTGTAATCCCCATTTTAAAGATTATTATCCAGGCATCTCTGATCTGCTGGAATTGCTGACAGAGATGAGCTGCAGAAATATTATATGTATGTATATTTGAGAAATATAGGAGCTGTATTTGAGCCCACAACACTGCTGCACCACTATATATTATATTCAGTATTGTCCTCAAGGAAGCCCTGAATCTCTGTTGTAATTTGGATATAACTGACTGCAACCTAGATTCAACCCCACACACACACACACACACACACACACACAGTAGCCTGACGAAATGCGAGTGTGTGCCTGATTAGTGAAAAGAGGGTTATTGTTTTTCCACATTTCATCTATTTTTTTTTTTGCCATGCAGGAAACTGCAAAACAATACTGACATTGTGAGAAATAATCACTTCCTGGAAATTCCGAGCCACGATTGGCCGACAGCTTCGGATCAGAGTTGGGGGATTGGGTCACGTTGTGTTGAGCCAGAAATGACAAATCTGGGATCAGATGAACAGCTTTCTACTTCCTCAGACACAATGAGACTACAGTGGATGCAGCAAGCAAAAACCGAGACACCGCATCGTTCATCGAAAATGTTATTTGAAAGGGTTACTCGGCATGAGAGAGCAGGTCCTCAAGGATACTTTGCTTTCTTTGGTGTAATTGATAGGGATTCAGTGTCTGGTTGAAGAGCCTCTTGTATATAAACAGCAACAGTCTACCAGCTTCTACCCAGACGGGGAGCTCTGGTTAAAATGAAACCTTTAGTGTTTCAATTGAAGGGCACTGAATGAAACTGTTGATAGAATGACAGAGGAAGTGGTGAAGATGCATAAGCAAAGACGAATTCAGTTGCATCACCACACCTCTGCTAACCTCTGCTAACTCGCTCCTTCAGCTGCAGAGATGTTGACGCATCAATGAAATGCAAAGACTAAAGGCATTTAGATTCCATTTCCAAGTGCCATAAACTCAATTTTTAGAAATATTGTCATTAGACAACAAATATTGAGAATCCACCTCAAGTGTTCGATGTCTGTGTTTCTCAGTTTATTGCCGCTATTTCACTTTCGTCTCCCTGTCAGAACATCGGTTCCGCTCTACTCCCCCTTTATGTCTTCTAAGTACAACATTTATTGCAGGTCTGTCTGTCCTGAAAGAGGGATCTTCTTCAGCACGCGTCACTCGACCTGGCTTCATGCTGCTCCGCTTTGATTACCAGTCGTCCCCATTTGATTAAATGCTAATCGCATTACATTAAACTGACTCATGACTAGTAAACAACAGCAGGAGAAAGGAACAACAGATCAACCAGTGACAGCAGGGCTGAATGCGTGCTCGGTAGACCAGTGTGCCTTCTTTACTGTGTGTGTGTGTGTGTGTGTGTGTGTGACCTCAGTCTAAAATAGATCTAGTCTCTAAACTGCTGGTCATCTGCATCAGCGTAAAGTGACCTGAGCTGCACTTCTAAGCCTTTGCTCTACAGCACTGTGTGCCTGTTTATGTGTCGTTTCTGTATGTGTGTGTTTAGTGTGCCCTTGCTTTTGTCTGTGCACTGTGTGTGCGTGTGTGCGCAAGTGCAGGTCAGTCTGTGTACTGTGTGGGTGTGGGTGTGTGTGTGTGTGTGTGTGTGTGTGTGTGTGGGTGGGTGGGTGGGTGGAGGGGGCAGCTCCCTGGTTTCATTGTGTCCCTCCCAGATTCCCCACATTCCAACAATAAGATGTCATTTCTTAATGGAATGGGTTATATAGTAATGTGTGTGTTAGCTGGGGTGTGTGTAGTCTCTACTCCATATAGATTAATGTTAGGGCCTTTTTCTGAAAATGTTAATGTTTTGTTTCCTTGAGTGATGCAGGATGACATATTTTTGTCCACCACCCAGAAGTTCGCATCCACTGGTTCAACAAAAAGCCAATGTGATTTTTTCCAAATAAACTTTGATATAATTAGCCAGAATTTCATAGTCATATTTGACTATTACTGTAAAACTGCAGCTTTTCTCTCGTTACAACCAACCGGAATGCAACACCCGCCAACAGTCAGGTCTTTGATATGTGAGAAGTCTATATGAAGAGACTGCAGGTAAAACCAATTGATGCTCAAGATACAAAAAAAAAAAAGAGAAACGGTTTTGGGTTTAACCGGTTCAATTACGTCTGGAAATAGAACCGAAGAACGGTGAGACGGCAAGAACAAAGTGTTGTATTGATGCGCTCCGTCTGTGTGCAACTGTGCATGGCCGTGTTTCTGGCTTTGTCGCTCTCCCTCCTATTTTGTGTCTCTCTCTCCCTCCATCCTCCATGACCTTAACTAAAGCCTATGGGGGGGGGAGACGGGACAGAGACGGATCAAATAGAGAGACAAGATGGGATTTTTCCCTAATTTTTTGTCTGTCTGTTCTATAAATAGCAGCCGACTGTCATCTGCTGAGCCATAACTAGAGCACAATGAGTGGAGACTGTGTGGCAGCATGTGTCGGTGTTGTGCCTGTGTGTTGTGGAGTCTACTTTCTACTCACCTAAAAAAAATAAATAGAAGATTTAAAGCTTAGAAACGAAGGTTGGTAAAATGCTCCTTTACTGTAATGTTGCACTGAACTTCAGGAGACAGTCGAGGATTCAAGAGCTTTAATCTGCCTCCTGAAATATTTAGTCTCCTCGTTCCAGTCTCCCTAAAATGTGAAATAGGTCTGTTGGTGTCGTACATTTTTTTTTTTTAGGGGCTATGAACATAATGGATGGAAGTTTTGATGTTTAATTAAGCGGATATTCCCCCAAAAATGTCTGTTTTTAGTTTTAAACGCTTGGCTCTAAAAAGTTTGCAGCTTGCTGCATTACTGGGTGTTCTTTGGCATGTGTTGGTGACGAGAGTAGTGATGAATGAGCAGTGGTGTAGGGAATTATAGGGCTGCAACTCACGCTAACTTTCATTACTGACGAACCCGCAGATTAATGGTTCTGTCCATGAAATGTCTGTAAATGGTGGAAAATTCATATTTATCGAATAATAATTATCGAAATCGGCTCAGAAAATCCATAACCTTCCTTTCTTTAAAAATAATGAATCCTTTCATTTGAGAAGCTGGAGCCAGCAAATGCGATTACGCTTGAAACAATACTAAAACGTTTTAATTGATTATCAAAGTGGCTGCCGATTAACTAGTTGATCATCTATTTAGACTCCGCTGACATTTGTTGCTCGAGATGTTCATTTGTAGGCTGCATCACACGTGATGATTAGCATGATCTATGAATTTTCAGGGCTAATACGAGTCTCCTCGGTTGAGCCAGAGCTTCTAATCTTAATGGTCACTTTCAAGGTGAGTTAGTGGAGAGAGAGTCTGCCTGCCACACTGCTGAGTCAATAAGAACAGGACACACACACACTGTGTGATGAGCTAGGAAGTTCTCCCCACCAGATTAGGAGTCAATCCCTCATGAGCCACAGTTTGCATGATGTAATCACCGCAGAGCGAGGTCACATTGATGGTATGCAACACTCGGGGCCGTTTTCAATTGACTGGGAAAGCCCCTTCTGTCCCTCTAATGCTGCGGTGTGGTGTGAGGATGAACAGCTGCGTCATTTGAAACAGTCATCTGCCACAAAAATCATTTTTAATGTGTAATAAACTGATATCGTGAGACCATATCGTATTTGCCAGTTTTGCTTTTAAAGGGCCACATGCTGCGAAAACCACTGCAAAACTAAATCTTTACAGCAAGAATATGTTGTCGTGTGCCATCCCCGGTCAATCCCCATCACTGACGAAAGCGATAAATCCTGTGTTGCATGCAATAGTCGTCACAATGTCACCAAGTTCACTTAGATGATGAGATTCTGGAGGCAGGACGTTCCTCTGCAGTGGTGTTGTATTTATCTGAGACATGAGCTTCTGTGATGAGATAAGCGAGTGTTGCCTAGTGGTCTTACCTCAGAATCCAAGGGTCAGATCTTTGATCCTGGCAGCCCACTATGTCCTGTTGAGTGTCCTTTTATGGTAAATTCACCGTGTTTATAACCTTGAGCTAATTTTTCTGCAACCAATCGACCGGAGAGCAGCATCCAGTTTTGCCTGAGAACAAAAGAGTAGAACGTCCAAACGTATTCTTTGATCTAGAACGTTAGCTGTGAGAAATCTACTACATGAACACAATTGGCAGTTGGGTTAATAACTTGAATGTCTGCCTTGGTTTTCACCCACAAGTCAGGAGTTCAGTCATAATAAAATTCAGAACATACAACAATGGGACGCTCACGCACACTGTGTTTTCACTTATAGTGATGTAATAACGAGCCAGATCTGTTCGAAAAATCTCCTAAAAAGGGAAAAGCCTTCCCACCATTGTTATTGTGCTGAAAGCCAAACTTCTGGACACGGTGTCTTTGTTTGAGTAGTGTGGACAAAAGGTAGACAATAGATTTACATGTCACATGAGGAAAAGCAGGTATAAATAATGACATTAATGATGTAATTGGATCTCGATGGCTCCGTTCTATTCAGTGACTTGTTCTACCATGACGAGTCAACATGTCTAATCAATTAAGGACTGATTGGCCTCAGGTGTGGAGCACCACTTGGCACACCCAACTGTCATCGGCACAACGTATTGTGTACAACATCACTAACCATCATATACTTAAACAACAAGTAACCATGCATTCTCCAAGAGAGAGTTTTGATATATTATTCGTGTGGTTGGGTTTACGGCTGAGACGCGTTGTGACTGTTGGACTTTTGTTGGATTCAGACTTAAATTAATTCAGACGGTTTGTAAAAAGGATGAAATTCCACTGGCAGCACACGCCGGCATATATCACAGCATTATGAGGTTTAATGGGATTTTGGTTGCCGGCCGCTATCTTACTATTTGTGGATTATTGTTCAGAATGAAACACAAAATGAGATTTTATTGACATAACTTGTTCCTGAGGTCAAAGATGAGAGTGGTAATGAGTTGTTATGACTACAATATCTCACAAAACATTCATTATTTTTGTTATTACAGCTTTAACGCGCACACACACAAGCCAAACATTGTCCCACCCGTCTTTCCTGCTCATGTAAACACGTGTGCAGCCACACACACACACACACACACTATAACAAAGCAGAGTTGACCGAGCGGTCAGGTCTGTTTGTTTACTGTTGTCCTTCCTCTGTGTGCGTGTCGGTGTGTTGCGTTGTCTACTCATTGTGTTATGGGTGACAAACGGCAAACCTCTGTCCCCACGTTGTTGACTCGGGCTCAGCTCCACTGAGAAGAAGGGCGGCGCTGAGCGAGCGAGACGGACATGGATGGAAGAAACGGAGGGATGAAGAGAGAGAGAGATAAATGACAGACAGATGAAGATGTATAGTAGCAGAGAGATATGCTGCTCCTTTCGTCTGACCTGTATGCAGGACTGGGCCTTTATCTTTTACGGGTTTATAGAGCGTGTTTCCCTGGCCTTATCTGAAAGCCCCAGTTTGTACTCACTCATCAATATTTGATTGGAAGTATATCTTGTCCTTCCTCTAGTGCCGAGTGTGCTCATGTGTGCAGATGCAAGCTAATGGAGTTACGTGCAGTAAATACAGTCACGTGGGTACACTTAACATGTGTGCGTGGTTGTGCGTGCAGTGACATATTAGGGCTGCTAATGTAACACAACCAGACTTACTTTCTTCTTATCAATTTATGATTGTTCTGATTTTGATTAATTGCTTAATCGCTTTTGGTCTCAGGGCTTTAGTTGGTGTGTTTGAGTGTCGATTACATCTGTATTTAGTGTTAAAGTGTATCTATGAACGTGTAAACCTCTATTAGTTGCTATGGATTAGTGACCGTGAGACATAATCAAACTTTAGTTCAAAAATGGGACCAAAACAAAGCCATTCAAGGTCAATAACAAAGGCAAAAGCTCAATGAAGAGATAAGTGTTGAGCAAATGCTACACTCTCTTTTCAGGTTAATTTTCATCCGCCCTTCCTGTCTCTACCTTTATCTCCTCTCTTGTGTGTGATGTTCACAGAGAGAGAGAGAGAGAGAGAGAGAGAGAGTGATGCAGACGGAGGGAGAGTAAGTCAGGGTGACACAGACAGGGGTGAGTGAGAGTGAGACAGGAAGCTAATGGGCAGCTTTGGAAGGTAATGGACTGTGGATCCCCTGTGGTCTGATGGTAGTCCCATTCAACCTGTGTACTTTAGGCATTGTCTGCCTCATTGTATATTCAACATCCAGATGCTCCCCGGCCCGGAGTACAGAGCAGCTCTCACAGCCGTCCGTGTAGTGCTGCTGCTTTGTTTCCTCTCACAGATGAATTATTTCAAATGTCAGAATTTCTATGTTACAATTAACCAGTTTAGTTCCATGAATTGAGGTAAACGTGTATACAGACCCACATACTAAACCCTGGTGTGTCATTATAACTGTAAGCATCCTTGAGCTTCTGTGTGTCTCTTGTTGTTTGTACCGTTTGTGTGTTTGTGTTGTAGGTGGCGGCGCATGCATGCGCCGCCATGTGGCTGTGTTTGCAGACGAACAGGTTCGGGTGTTGATGCAGTCAGCTTCCGCTTTTCAGTATCGTATCCTGAATTCTATTCATATTGCGGCTTCGCTGGCCTCTATTTCCTCACCGACGATGCTAATAGGTGAGCGGAGAAGTAGGACGAGGACTTCAAAAGCTGCAGCTCGTTATCGGGAGGCTTTTTCAGCGTTTGCCGTTTAATGCTCTGTATGTATCTTTGTGCGCCAGAGCCACGAGAAGGTGACCAAAAAAAAAAAAAAGGCGCCTTAACTTTGCAGCATTGCAGTTTAGGTTGCAGGCAGCACTAAACCACACCACGGTCTGCAGCACATCCGCACTCTGGTTGCTGTTAGCGCACACAGACACTCTGCACGGAGCTATTTCTGTCTGTTCAGCGTATATCTGATATTGCGGTGAGCCACCAGCTATCTGCTACCTGTGTGCCCATCTCCATAGCTCTGGTGCACTTTTACACTGCTTTGTTTGCTTCCAACAGATTGATTGACGCAGAGCTTTGACTATAGTTAACCCTTTAGTCATCTGCTGTATCAAGCAATTTCTTAACCATAATTGACTCTGTTAAAATTGAACAAGATATGTGTCCTTGGCCTTGCGAGGATGTTATCGATACTTTTCATCGGAACAGATACTGTACGTACATGCTACTAGTCTGTGTGAACGGTTGTAAGCATTATAAGAAATGTGACATGTGTAAGCATTGTGTAGTACTGTGTGTTGCAACAGAGCCTGGCCTTGTTTCTGCGGCGTGAGCTGAAAAGAGCTAAGAACTGCTGGCGTTTCTGCTAAGCGTGTCTTCCAGCACATTTTCGGGGGGGATTTAACTCTAAACTCTTTAGAAGGCTTCCTTTTTGGCGAAACAGCAAAATCTGCTTTGACTGCAGTGGTGGTGGTGGTGGTGGTGGGGGAGGGGAGGGGGGGGGGGGGGGGGGATGTCCTTAATTAGCCCAAACACTACCTCTGCTTCAGCTCAGTAGCTTGAAGCGAGGACGGGGGAGGATGAGAAGAAGTAGACGCACGAGGGGTGAAAAGGGGGCAGCGGAGGGGAATGAAGACGGGAGAGAAGGAAAAGATATAAATCACCACATGAAGTGCAATGGAACTGCTCCTGATGCTGCTGCTTTTGCTGCTGTAACATCATGTGCACACGCCATGTTCTTAGCAGCTGGAAGTCTGCCTTCAACATCTGTAGCACTGTTGCAGTTGTGGGAAAAAAAAAACCCGCTCTCACCGTAGATTGCTGAGAAATCCGTCTGCGTGGTTTGGTCAAATATTGAGCAATAGCTGATTGTGTGTGAGAATGGGCACGTAACCATCGCCCAAGCCAACGGTATGAATTTGACTTTAGTTTACAGCTGTCTCATGTTCTGTGTTGGCCGGCTGCCTTTTCTCTCCCTTTTCTCTCTTCTTTTCGCTCCCTGCACACGTCTTCCCCTCTTTTACTTTGCTTTGTCATTCCATCCACCCTCCAGACGGCCGCAGTTCGACCCTGGTCTCAGTCTGCTGCACAATCATTGGTCCATCTCTTTATTCTCTCCGTCCAACTCTTCATTTACTCTCTCTGTCTGCCGCCCTCTCTTTCACCGATTCTTTCTCTGCTTTGCTTTTATTGTCTCTTCTTCTTTCACTCAGTCTTCCTGCTCTGCTGTCCTCTCTGTCTAACGCTGTTTGTCTCTGAACTTGTCTTCTTCAGTGCTACCATTTTGCTCTTGTCTCTGTCTGTCTCTCTCTCTCTCTCTGTCTATAAATAGCAGTCTCGTGGGCTGGAGGTGTTGGCAGCAGCAACAGCAGCACATGATTCATATTTTAGTTCTGCCTTTTTATTTACCTTCGCTAGTCTCTTGACGAGACCTCTTCTCTCCACACATGAAGGCACCTGGATCATATTCAAATTACTTTCACCCCAGTAAACTCTGTGTGTGTGTGTGTGTGTGTGCTGCATGAATGGAGGCCACGAATAATCATGGCCTCCATTCATCAAGCAGTCTCCTCTTTAAACTCCCACGTAAACTCAGACTCCTCTTGTGCTCGGTGATCAAACGTGGAGTAAACTGGTTGTAGGGAAGCTAGACGTCTGCATGTGAAGCCGGTATCAGCGAGTCATTCTCAACAAGTTCGAGAGAGACGGAGACACATCTGTCAGCGGTGTGTACAGCGGAGAGAAGTCTATTTCTCCTACCTCATTGACGGAAAACACAGACGGTTATATGAAAGAACAATATGGCAGACAAAACTGTTTTAGAAGGAAACAACCTCATCGCTTTGTAGAGACGTGGCAACCTTAATGTGTGACCAAAGTGTGGCTGATCATGTGCACAGTTTGTGTAAAAAGTGCTAATTAAAACATGTGAAATGAATTATTTAATGTTTCATGTTGTATGAATGGACAGACAGACAGAGACGAGCTAACGTGAAAGTGCTGGACGGACTACGCAGGCAGCCACTCTGTCCATTAGAGCATTTAGACTTTCTAAATGAACACATTTTTTAAGCAGTTCAAATGCTACCCCTGTTTTAAGAGGAGTGGTTGCTTTAATGGCTTTCTACCATGCACATGCGTCATGTTAATCCTGCTGTTCTACCAGCTCGTCTGTATTTTCACTGCAGACGGCCTGACTTCATCTTTGCCTTTTTAGTAAATGCTCATAATAGCTGATTTAATATACAGATGGCTTTCACGCTGACTGCAAATACTGTGCACACATTTATGTAAATACATCTGTGCAGTTCCATACATGTGCAAACAGAGAGTAACCGTGCAGCCATTCACATCAATGCATTCATACGCCGACATACCTGAAACACAAGTAGTTAGGTAGGGGGTGTGTGAGGTCAGTGTTTGGGGTCTTAAGGGCGAGAGCCCCTCTGAATGATGATGGGTTAGGAGAGACGGATAGAAGGAGGAAAGGAGAAGAAGGAAAAGGAGAGGAAAGCTCGCCCAACGCATGAATCATGTCCGATGTTCTTTGCTGACTTCACAGGATGTGAGCGTGCAATCTCATAGTCATTTCTGGTAAGTGTGTGTGAGACTAATGATTTTTCTTCATCATTGTTTGACCCTGGGATGAACTGACGAGGCAACCGCTTTGGTTTTCAGTAACATTAAATCATTGGTTCATGTGGGTTCTGCTGAGTTTATCCATGACATCACTATTTAGAGGTTCTGTTTGAAATGGTAGTTCTGGTCGGGCGGTAAAGTTTCAAAATTTAACTCCTTGTCGGGAGTTTGATTCTCTGAGTCCATGATCATTTCTACTACTTCTTCTACTCCCCTTCTGTCATTTCTACTTCTGTCCTCTGTCCTCTTTTTCCTCTTTTTTTCTTCATATACCTTTCCCTCATAGCTGGAGAAATATTGTACTCGATGCACACTAAAACTAAAACATTTGTTTGTGTATACTGTACACTGTACGCTTCCTTCCTTTTAAAGATACTCTCTATTGTTCTACTACCTGGAGTCGCTGTAACCTTTGTTGTTGCGGTCACCACCATGGCAGCTCTTGGCAGAGCCACTGGTTGATGAAATAGATACGCTCGGTATCTGTATCAGTTATTCAACAGATAAACAGACAGTGGCTGACTCAACCCATGCACACCTGAAGTGTTTTTTTTACGAGTGCGTTGGTTATTGATATAGATCTAGATAATAACAGGGCACTGTACGGAGTCACAGTAGCACCTGTCACTGAATCTGTTTCACTGGTACGCGGAGAATGATTTATGAAGATTAGAAATGCACCGTTGCATTGTTAAGCTATCACGTTTGCACGCAATAAACTTCAATATTGCCACATAAAAGTATGACTTATGTTTTTCCGGATGGGGAAGTTGAGCTTGGCCCAAAACCTTACAGGTTCCAGGTTTGATTCTGAGGTCGCACAAATAAGTTTCAGGAAGTAACGATATCACAACATGTATTATTATATAATACAACATGTTCTACGTCTCTAAATAGGCAACAGTTCGTTCCTTGTTGGCGGTACAGTGTAGCTGGAAATGGAAAGGACATACTACTAGGTCAGGGGGGGGGGGGGGGTTCAGACAGCAGAGCAGGCCTAGTTAGATTTCCTGCGGCCGTGATACAGTAAGTGTCGCCTGAAGACCCATTCCTGAGCTGCAGCAGATGTCGCCAAGCCCTGCTCGGACTCCATCTTCTCGTAGCTACAGTAACAAGAGAGCGCGTCTTCTTCCAGGTTTTTAATCGGAGAAACGAACGATTCACTCCGGACACACCGATGCTGCGGCATGTGTGTTGGCACGGCACTTAGTATGGACAGGTGTGGGAAGTCTTTTGAAGTTGTAGCTCTGATAGATCCTATCATCACACACACGCACACACTTCTCTCTTCTCCCCTGGGCTTTTCCCCCCCCAGAAACTGTTTGAACAGGCAGTCGGGCTGGTATACTGTGCGTCATTGTACTGTGTAGTGTGTGTTCGCCTCGTACTCTGCTTCTGCCTCACTCTCAAACTGTCTTAGCTCCTTTCTTCCTGCCTCTGGCTTCTCCCCTGTTGTTCTGACCTCTCATAGACCTCCAGCAGCGTTGTGTGTGTGTGTGCGTGTGTGTGTTCATGTTCATCTCGGGCCAGAAAGCCTAAGCCAGAAAGCCTAGTAGAGGCATTTCTGTTGACATTACTCACTCTTCGTCTGTTTGTGCACCCCCCCCCTATTGGGAATTTGAAGAGGCCTCTTTGGGCTCTGAGAAACTGTGATTGACATTTAGTTTTACTATTTTCTGACATGTTATAGACCAAATGAAAGCTTTAATAATTGCGAAGATAATCAGCAGGATAAACGATAATGAAAATAATCCTCAGTTGCAGCCTACTGGGGTCTGTTGTGATTTCTTGGTGCCGTTATGTAACTTATTAACAGCTCTTTCTTACATAAACAACATTGCCTCTGAGAAACTCCACTGCAACAGCTGCTAAAGCGTTTGTCGCTTACTCGCCTTACTAGGAATTGAAACCCGCAACTTTCACAGCCCGTCTCGTTTTCCCTTCATGCAGTCGTTGCTCTAACGTCTTATTCAGCGACTCCCTGATGTCGTGGTTCATTGTATGGCTATTTTAAGCAGCAATTGTGTTATAACTAAGGCCTATAAATCATATCGTCATCGCTCATTGTTGTCATTGTTCCCAGGAAAGAAAGTTGGACATCTCTTATACCTCCCCTCACATACACGCCTTATTCAGGTGTGAAATAGGTTACAGACACGATGAGTCTACGTTATGGATCACGCGTGTTTGCCCTCTTACTTGCGTGACTTTTTTTTCAGCGACATTGACAGGAGCTCCGCTATTGTGCAGGTCTTTGTAAAGGTAATTGCAGCCAGATGTACTGTGTGATTAATTACGGGGTCTCCTTTCAAAAGGCGACGGAGCTGTACATTGTTGTAAGTATCCAGCTCATAAGAAAAGTCTGCCAACCATCACACTACAGCAGAGACGGCTGATTCAGGAGCTTTGGGTCGGGACGGGTCTCAGGTTGATGTGGATTGAGAGCAGCAGCTAGAGAAATGTTTGTGTTGAGGTCACTTTTGAAACCCTGGAGGCCTAATATGACATATGAAATGTGAAAGGTTGTCTTCGGTACTGCAAGGGACTAATTGGTGCTCAAACTTTCTTAAATATACGATAGCAGCTACTGTACATAATGGGAACAAACCTTTTCAACTCGGAGAACAAACTAATTTCACGCCTAAGAACGACCGATTATTCCCGTCGCTTCCTGAATGAGCCTTTTAATCTTCTCCTTTTCATAAGAATGTCTTTATTAAGACTTGTAATCGGGCCTTGTGGTTATCTCGGTGTAACAGGTTGTTACACAGTGTGTGAATTGGTGTAGTCGTCTCATTAGTGTGGCCTCGTTGTCGTCATTACACTTATATATCCTGAGAATGAAGCTCATTATGAAGTTCTACAATTCAGCTTTTGTCTCAATTTGACAGCTCATTATCTGGGCTGTCCTGCCTCCCACCTCCTCTCATGTCTCCCCCCTCTGAGCCCTCGCCTCCTCAAATCCCTCCTTCAAACATCCCTTTTCTTCCCTCCTTTTTCAGCTCTTGTGCTCTTTTTCCTGATCAGCCAATAACATCTGCTGCTCTGCTCCCATCTGTCCTCCTCCTCCTCCTCCTCCCTGTCGCCTCCTATTTTTACTTTCCCAACACATTTCTCCATTTCTCTCACTTTCACTCTAAAAACTCCCAGTCTGCCCTCCTTCTCTCCAGCTTCTTGTTGCCTCCGTCCACTCCGTTATATCTAATCTTAACTGTGATGCCCAAGTTGTCATCGAGCAGCAGCAACGCTCCCGTCCCGTCCAACATTTTTGTGAAGCAGTGGTTTTCCTCGACAAAGGCAGGGAGCTTCAGACTGACTCGGTCCTTGTGACATTGACAATTCTGTCTCTTAGAGAGGCATTACTGAGACAGAGAGGCACCTCTGCAGTAACCCTACACTGTGTGTGTGTGTGTGTGTGTGCCCATGATGTTCGAACAGTTATTGCATCATAGTGTCACACAATCCGACCCCCATTTCTGCCTCCCTCGTCTCCTCTCCTCTGTCTCCATGCTGTAGTTTGCACAGTTGGCTGGACTTCAGCCATCAAGGAAACCGTCATTGCTATCGAACCACGCTTTGTGGCCGGCACATTCTAGTTTCCTCGAAATGCTCTGGTAAATCTCACTATTCAAAAATTGCGGGCTGTGATTCACTTTGCGTGTGTGTGTTTACGGTGAGAGAGATCTGGCGGAGTTTGGAACATTCTCTGCATTGTGCGTCGTCCCAACAGGAAAGACTTCAGAGGACAAATATGCCCATTTCCTCTTCCTGTAACCTCACTTCCGTCGTCACTTCTGCTCTCACGCCTCCTCTGCTTTCCTCCCCTGTTTTGTCTTTCATGTGTGCACGGTGTCTGCATCTGAATAAACTCCATAATTATACATATGTTTATTGTCTCGGAAGAAAAGGAAATTAAACAAAGTTAGTTTTTTTTTCATCATTTATAACGTAACAGATGTTGACATATATTTTCGTTTGAATACGTCTGCTTCAAATCACATGTGAGTGTCTGAGAAGGAGACATGGAGAAAAAGTATGCGAAAAAAGAAAAACTAGGCTAATGTCTTGTAGCAGGGCCTGCTTTGGCAGTAATGGACTCTCATCTGGAACACATTAACCCCAAAACCTGCATGTAACAAAACCAGTCAGACGAACCCACAGAGAAACGCACACACACACGTACATGTGGCTGCTGGACCTCTCTGGAACCCGTCCAGTCGTCTGTCACAGATTATTCCATTTTCTAGCGCACGGCTCTATCGGTAGCCTGTATCTGTTTAAACTTCTCTGATTACCACGTCAGAGCTGCAGACCTGAATCAGTTACTAACCAGCTGCAGAGGAAATATAGGCCACTGTGAGAAGGAGGGAAAGGACAGAAGACGGGAGCACTGAAGGAGATATGGAGGGGAACCAGGGTTGCTGTCTTATACGTTTGATGTTTTAACTTGTTTGTTCTGGAATCTTTAATTTGTCTCCCTCTTTTTAAAATCACTTACCGTATTTTCCGCACTATAAGGCGCACTTAAAAGCCTTTAATTTTCTCAAAAAACGACAGTGCGCCTTGTAATCCGGAGCGCCTTATATATGGATCAATTGGTTAATTGGTTGATCCATACTGGTTGTACACGGCGCTCTGTCAAAATGTTTCAGTACGACTGGTAAACTACAAAGCTGCACCGCGGTAAACACCGGTACTGTGCTTACTCCTAGTCCAACACCACTTGTGTGTATAAAGACCCCAAAATGGCACCTTTCAAGAGACACGCTTACGACGCTATTCTATTCTATGCGCCTTATAATCCGGTGCGCCCTATATATAAAAACAGTTCTAAAATAGGCCATTCATTGAAGGTGCGCCTTATAATCCGGTGCGCTTTATAGTGCGGAAAATACGGTAATTGTCACTCTCTCTCATATCTCTTTCCACTCTCCTCTTCTCTTGCCATGAGCTAATCCTCCCTTTTATGTTTATTGTATAGATGGGACTTGTAGAGTTTTGTGTGTTTTTTGTGTGTGTGTGAGATATTTCTCTTCAGGGTTTTTTGTTAATCCGTTGACAACCTCAGAGGCTCGTGGAGGAGTAGCGCACACAAACACTAACGCACATCGGAGACGCAGTGAATGTAGTATTCATGGAGTCGGTGTGTGTTTGTGCCAAAGCAACACTGTGTACATGTAAACAGACGGTTGGCTACTCTCTATAACGTGGTCGTTATGATGACGGAGCATAAATGTTGACCACTTTAAATGTTCCTCACGCACTTTTTTTTAAAATTTTGCATGCTTTTACTCTCCTCTCTGTTTGTGACCTAAAAAAACTACTTTTTATGTCAAAACAGTTTTAAACAATGCTGTGTTTCCTGCCACCGATTGTCAATCAGTAGAATAGCAGCAAGCGGCGATGTGTTGTCCTTCACCAGCTTGTTGGCTCTGTCACCTCCTCATGTCTCTGATCGGCTCCACCTCCTTAACTACTGCCCCCCCCCCCCAAAACTCTGTGAACCAAGTTTGTGACTTCCAGCTGATAACTCCAGTCGAGCACCCGTATACTCTGCAGCAGTGTACTGGGAACACGGAGTGCTGTTACTTGATTGGATGTTGATGGCTGTTGATGATCTTTAAAGGGAAACCTGAGGAGTTCAGCCTGGGCGTTAATAGCGTGGGCCTTGATTTAATGGAGTGTAAAGGGATAGTGCTCTGAAGTTATGTAATAGTTTTTATCTGGGACTCTCTTGCACCGGCCTGACCCACTGTCGGATCATCGGTTACTGTAACGGTGTCGGGACGTCATGGACACCCTGTGGAATCCAGGGAGACGTGCACGGAAGAAGCACACGCCGCGTAGCAACAGGCACACGTGGATGAACCCGGTAGCATCTGTTGGTGTTTTAGTGGGCCTTAGAAGGGACTTTATCCATGATCCTCCCCCCCCCCCTACAGTATATGCGATGCAGAAAGAGTTGCTTCCTTGTGTTGTCGCTGTTTTTCATGTAATGTCGTGGAAGTGAAAAAAAAAAGATTCAAAGATCTGAGCAGTAGACATTTTAAAATGGATCATGTTAATAGAGGCAGATGGGCCTACGCTATATTAAGACTGCAACCTTTTACACACTACCCCCTCCTCCCCACACACTCACACAAAAAAAAACATAGTAATGCGCTGCACATAGAAATACAACTGCTTTATTCACACTTGACAAACATGACACACGAGCTGATTCAGCCCCGATTGGCCTCCTCTGCAAAAATGGTCAAATTCTTCGAAGTTAAAAGACTTTTGGGAGCCTCAGGGCAGGCAGGGTTGCTGATATGTGACAGCCATTTCTTTCCAATGTCATGTTTCAAATGTATCTTCGTTACATTTCAAGGAGCATTTTACAGCCCGATCGATCAATGTAGATGCTACTTTTTTTTATTTATTTCAAACCGGCATTTAGAATAAATGTTTCGTTGCATATCCATAAGAATGTTTCTCTTTCTTGGCGTTTTTTCTTCCTTATTCTGACAGATGAGATTTTCTTTTCTTGTAGAAATATCCCGAGCTTCCATTTTCCCTTTTTCTCTCACAAACACATTCTATCCAAGTCAGACCCCTCCAAGCCTATTACTCCTGATAATCTTCCTGAAATACTAATGTCATAATGAAGCCTTTTAATGTGACCAACCCTGTGGTAACCCGTTGACCGTGAAAACTTTGGATCCTTGGTTTCTTCACATAACTTTATTAGATCTTTGTTTCCTGTTGGTGCGACAAAGGGGGCCATTGTTGGTCGCTAATCATTTCAATCAAACCACAACCCGTGAATAGAGCTTTATTACAGTCCTGGATACAAACAGGTTGGCTCAGCTGATTGAGGATTTGGGGATTACATTGGTTTAGAGACGGGCACACAGACGTGTTTTAACTAAGAACTACTGTGAACTATAGAAGCCTGGCATGTCATCACTTTTGCTCATGGCATTTCCCTGCTGTTAGGGATTAACACTTTTGAGGGGAAGTTCCACTCATTATCCTCAGATTTCCTTTGGATCGACACGACTGGATCAAGTGGCTGAGCTGAAGGGTGTAATGTGGGAGAGAGGGACGGCTTTTGAAATGCATCCTGCTTGCGTTGTAGAGGAATCCCGTGAATGGGAAAGAGAGGAGAGTAACAGGAGTTAGGAAAGGAAGGGAGGAGAGTAACAGGAGTTAGGAAAGGAAGAGAGGAGAGGAGTGGAAAAAAAAGAGATGAGCGAGGAGGAGGGGAGATGAGGCGTGACCAGCACAGCAGAGAGTAATGACTGCATTGGCACATGGTGTGTGTGTGTTGCACAGTGAGATGAGACAATAGGGTGCACAGTGAGCGGCAGGCTGAGATGGCACCTATTGTTAACGCACATGAGTACACAACATGCGCGCACACACACACACATTGAGGTTGTTATTGAACCCATCCTGATGAATGGGTTTGTTTGTTGTGCCTGTTACGAATCAGACAAAGAAGAAAAAATGATCAATAAGTCCCTCCCACAGAAGAGTGACACTTAATCACATGTAGTTCTTTAAGGAATTTATACACGTTTATTATTTTGTGTTTTGTCACTGTATATGATTAACATATCTCCAAAGGAAATGCATAAGGAAAGCCAAAGTGTATGTATCTCACTACATTTACTACAGAAACAACCGATATTCAGCCACAGCTATAGGTCAGATTACAACACTCACACACACACACACACATGGCCCTGGTTACTGCAATATGTAGAGTGGTGATTGATGGGAAACCAAAAACCACCTAAATAGGACGAAAGAAGAAGGATGAGGAGGGAGGGGTGGGGATGATGGAGAGACAAAGAGCGAAGCGAGGCAGTCGCAACGAGAAACAAGAAGGGGGAGAAAGAGGACGAGAAGATGAAGCAAACACATGGGGGGTGTGGGAGGAGGCTGTGAACAAGTGAACTCAAATCTCTGTTTCCTTCGGTTTGCTGAAATGTCTGTATCAGTGATGAGGTCAGTCTCCATCACTTTCTCTCCCCCTCTGACTTTTGCTGGAACTTATTCATCCTCTTTTCAATCATTCTTATTCAGAACAGATGCCCTCTCCCCTCTCCCCCTCTGTCTCCCTCCCGCCCTCATATGCTGGCTAACCATAACAAGCTGTGGTAAAGGTCTTGGAGAGGTTGTGGTTTTTGTGTCTTTTTCATGCACATGTTTATGAGGTGTGTGTGTGTGTGTGCGTGCTGCAGGGGGTTTGTGGTTCTTTGCAGGAGAGTATTTCCAGAGTGTGGGGGGTCTGAGAGACACTTCTGGCTTCATACCAATGGAACACACTGGACACACACACACACACACACACACACACACACACCACCACCACCCCTACATGTGCCCCCATCCGCCGCCACTGTAGGTCTTTACTGCATATAGAAACAACTCGGCTCATTCACTCAACCGACAGGCTTAATGTGATCAAGATTTACAGCTACAGAGCGGCATTCTTCAATATTTGGGTCAGGACTCAAAAGGTTAATCAGAGGAACATCGAAGTGGGTCGGCAGCACATTCTGGAGAAACTGGGACGAGAAGTTTATAGTTGAGTTGGGTTTCTAAGAAGGGTTTCATCATTATGGCAAATAAAAGAATAGTATGCTGCCAGTTGTTTGCTGTGTGTTGGAATAATAACTTTTAAGGTGAAACTATGAGATCTTGCATGTTTTGTGCAGTAATTCTTAAAGCATCTGCAGCTCGTCTTAATAAAACCCTCCCACTCATACTCATAATTGTATTGTTCAGGGTGCAGCTGCAGACTTTGGACAGAGTCTCTTCTTCATCATCTGCTTTAGAACCATATGATCTCTAAATGCTTAAGTTTAAACACTGAGATATTCAACACCTGACTGGCAGCATCGTGAACTCTAATTTCCTCGTATTTTAAAACCTACTTGGCTCAACTATTGGTCAACATGACAAATAACTTTGTGAATTTCCCACTGCTGAGGTTGTCAAAACAGTTTCTTCTTCTTTTCTGGATTTGCTTCTCTTATGTAAACACAAATTGCTGTTTTATAAAGGAAACAGACAAATCATGTATGCAGTCATGTATGCTATGTTTAGGCTTCCACTGTCCCCAGGAGAGATGAGGAACTTGGCACAACTTCCTTTGAGAAACTACACAGAAAATAACCATACAATAGTATTTGTTGTAGTACAGTGTAGCACTAGCTCACCATGTCTGTGTTTAAAGTCAGCATTTTCTGGCACTCGCAGTATTGTCTTCTGTTGCAACCTCCGTCCATCTGGCGCTGCGAGTGCTCCGCGCTCGCTGGGGTGCAACGAGCCCAGAGAAGACGAGAGCAGACGATCACCGAGTGCAAAAGCCCAGTGGGATGTCCAGACTAGACCAGTTGATCAGAGGGTATACGCTTTCAGCTTCTCTGCAGGAAGCTGCATTAATGCCGATATTCTGTTTCTGCCTCCTGTCTGGCTGCCTCGTTGTGCATGTGGGTGTACGTGTGCCTGTGTGCGTGTATGTGTGTCCTCAGTTGGCTGTTACACAACAGAAATGGGGCAGTCAGACATGAAGCTGTCACTCGTGCAGCGATGTAGAGGACGCTTCTTTCAAGTCCTCGGATAGGCGAGAGGAGGATAGCGAGAGTGCTCAGAGAGTGAGAAGTCCTTGTGTTGTTTGTGCAGATAAGAGCCTGCAGAGGTGTGTGTGTGTGTGTGTGTGTGTGTGTGTGTGTGTGTGTGTGTGTGTGAGAAATAGAGAGAGGCTCGGGTGGAGAGCGAGAGGGTATTTTTGAGTCGGACAAACTCAAGTCTCATGATGTTTTGCAGCTCGGAGCAGAACAGAAGGGATGGAGAGAAAGAAAACACTCACTCAACAGACAGAGAGACTTGTGCACACGGATCAGATTTATTTCTTAAATACTCAAAAAGCTGCTAACATTTTTTTTTTTAGATATGCATTTACTGCCTCCTACAAGGCCTCTACTGTATAGCAGCGTACCCATTTATCCACTAGAATGGAGAAGCATTAATAATGGATTAGGAAGCCCCCTTAGACTTGCTGTCTGCTCTCCCCCGCTCACAACTATGGAGACACACACTCAGAGAGAGAGAGACGAGTACAGCGAGAGAGAGATGGAGAGAAGTAATCTTCTAGTGCCCCGAGGGAGGAGTCTAGCACTGATATTGGTGGTCAGGGTCTCTCCTAAGTGCTGCTGGGAAACGGAGCGTTGGCTTCCAGTCAGTCAGGTGGCAGACGGCTATGGTCATGTGACCACCCAGAGCGTCACGTGAGAAACAGAATGGGCAGCGCGGTTTGGTGAGCACATGCACGGATGTTTGTGTGTGTCCGTTGCTAATGGGCCATCATCAGGGAAGTGGTTGCTGCGGGATGAAGGGATAAGCTGTTATGGGCCATGACACACACGCACACGCACACACACACATTAATGCACTTAAAACATACCGAAGCTTTCAGATTCTCTCTTCTCTTTCTCGCTCTGTTTCTCTCTCTCTCTGTCTCTCTCTTTCTCTCTCTCCCCCCCCCCCCCTCTGTCATATGATATAGATGAGGCCCCATGTTATCCAATGTGACAACATGAGCTCATCACCTCAGAGATTGTCCTAATCTCTGAAGCAGCTCACAAGGTTTTCTAAAAGCTTTACATCATTAAAAAGACGTGACCTGGCGGAATCTCCCGTGGTTTGTGGTGTGGATGTTGACTGATTGTTTAGATGCCCACTCGATAGTACCACCACTGTATACCGCAGTATTGTGGGATTCGGTGGCACTGTAGCTTTAAACACGACGATTGATTGATGCTGAGCTTCGTCTCGGATGGTTTGCGCTAATGCGCTGGATGCTTTTTTTTTTTTAATGCCATATTCAAATTAAGTACGCAAATCAAACAATACGATGCTGACAAAACAAAAAGACAAAACAGTTGAATTGGATGCAAGGGGCCCCTCATTGGACCTCTATTTAAAACTGGTTGCTGTGGTGATAATCCTGATAATGTTGCCAGGAGTAGGAGTCAAACCTCCAACGTCTGCTCTTGCGTCACCTTAAAAGAAATCCAGTTGCTTCTTTAAATGAAATATAAAACGCTGCGGCTGCGGTCTCACTCTGTGTTTTCAGTTATTCTGTCGTCTATATTTAGAACAAACAGTCTTTGTGTCAATCCTGCTGCTCTGCTGCCTGTGATTGTCTGCAGCATTGTCTCGTCTTTCATCCTCTGAAAGGGTCACAGACATCATTAAACCTTCCGGATGTGTGTCATTAGTTCCTCTGAAAACACAAACTTCTGTTTGTTCCAGGTTAATTGGAACATCTCCTTCATATTTTTCCCACATGTGGTGGAACCTACTTGTAACTACAGGTTATCCCGTGAAGACTTTTGCGTAGATAAATTGATAATTGAATGTCACAGAGGACGTTGCAACCATATTTGGGCTTACATCCTTTGAGTGTTGAGGTGTTGTCACCTTATTTTGTCGTTGTCAGCTGGCAGCACTGATTTTGTTTATTTTCGGGGCTGCGATGTGCTGAATGTGTCGACTACGGTTAGACACAGAGCTGGTGAGGAAACGCAGTCAGACAACGCAAATAAGCACACACACACACACACACACACACTGAAACGGATACACAAGCACAAAGTGATGCCTACAGCAAAATAGTAATTTTGTACAAACTGATGTGTAAAGAAATACACAGGCTAGACACAGTTGAACGCATTACTTTATACATGTTGATGCACACACACACACTTCTTTACAAGGCCACACTGCACTTCACATCTATGTTTATTGAGGTATCGGTGCTAGAGCTGGAATGCCCATTAAACTCCGTCTGTGTTTGTAAGAAGCTGGTCGTCCACAGGATGGAAGAATGTCCGCCGTAACTTGTTTTAGTCGCACTGTGTGGCTCCGACCACTAGTGACTCCCTTAAAGCTCGCCGTGAATGTTATAGACCACGATTCACATCCAAGCAACACAAATATGAAGCACACAGGAAGTAGCAGCTTGTACCCGAGTGTTTCAGGAGGGAATTGTGAGTGTTTATTGGTGGGAAGCCAGCGAGGGATCATTCACATAGAGGGCAGAGGAACGCCTGGTACACATTCCTGGTGATGCTGCTCACTGGCAGGTGAAAAGAAGCAGCCGGCAACACCAAAGCTTATATTACATAACTGATATTCTGTCATAAAATAAATCGGTGACAAGTTAAGCAAAGATGCAAATCCACTGGTTCCAGCCTCTCAAATGTGACTACAGTATACAGTAGACGTCACGCGTGTGAGTTAATGTTGGAGTTATCACAGTAAAGGGGAATAAATGCAAAGTAAATTTAAAAACAGACTAATAGTTTACTTAACTTGCTTTGCCTCCTGCGGTAAGTCAAACCAGTTTATTCATAAATCACTTTTGTCACCATGTACCTCTAATACAGTCTCACTCTATCGGAGGTTTGTGGCTTCTTTGAGTTAAGATGAAAGGAAACCGTCTGCTGTTTTAACCCTTTCCACATCCTTCTCTATATGGCACCATTTTCTGAGAGCACCTGCGTTCATATTTCACCTGCATTTGTATTCTGGCAGCATGTTTAGATGGCGTTTGATGTTTTGTAAGCATTCCTCCTGTGCTCTCTCTTCTCTACCTAACTTGTTTATTTCCCTCTGTTGATTAGCTTTCCTCTCCACCCCTCTTCCAGCTTAATTTGATTTTAATCTCACTCACTCTTTGTTTGGGTAAATGCCCTCTAGATTTTCCGATGAACAATATTTCTTAGTTGTTGTTGTTTTTTTGTATCTGTGCTTGACTTATTTTCCTCTTCTGTCTCGTGTGCAGGATCGCAAGCTGTCCAAGTCTGAGCGCCAGCGCTTCAAAGAGGAGGCCGGGATGTTGAAGGGTCTCCAGCATCCTAACATTGTCCGCTTCTATGACTCCTGGGAGGGACCGTGCAAAGGAAAGAAATGTATTGTTCTGGTCACGGAGCTCATGACATCTGGCACACTTAAAACGTGAGTTCATGAGAGATAACATTACGTTTCCAAAATGTTAGTTTAGTGACCGTGGGAGTAAAAGATGTCCAAACGTAACTTATTGGCATGAAAAACAAAGACTCGTGGTGCCTTTGAAGTATTCAGTTCATGAATTTGCAAGTAATATGCACAAACACGTGCACACATACCTGTTTTTCCTTTTGCTTCTGAAGCGCACCGTCATTACAGATGATGACTCACTTCCAGCTTTTTGTTGAAATGTAGAAATTACACACACACACACACCTGTTGCCTCCTCTTCCCTGTCGAAACAATACTTCTCTATTTTTGACTTCAAACAGCCTGCGGTGTCGTCAGCACATCACCTCCCAGCCGGAGTTCAGTGCTGAGAGCAGCTGTTAGTGGGTCAGCTAGCGTGTCTGACTCATTACATGTGCAGTATAGTATGCGTCTGTGTTATTTACAGTGTATATGTGTCAGACTGAGTGCCCGTCAATGCATGTATGGAAAAACAATGGACCCAATATGTTGGGAAAGCTCAGGAATCACGGGGAGACTCCTTTCTCTGTGTGCGGCACGCTTTATATCTGTGGGCCGTCTGCCCTCCCCTCCCCTAAATTCACAGGAGTATTGACGCACTTGTGGCTGTCATTGTCCAGGCCGCGCCCGCATGCCGGTCTCTCTGCTGTACAGAATAGATGTGTGTCTGTGAATGCGAATGTGATTGTTGAGCTCCTGACACAATAAAAGGCTAAATGTGAGGCTTGTGGCGCATGGCGTGCCCCACGCGGTGCATCGTGGGACATCGGCCCACCTGCCAGCTGCTGCTTCTGCTGCAGATTCCTCTCATTCCTGACAGAGAGACAGACAGAGGGAGAGAAACCAAATGAGGCATGTGGGGAGGGGGGGAGGGGGAGGGCAGACAGGGGGAGACGTGGATGGATGACCAGACTGAGTTTTATCCTAAATCATAGAAAGAGGGAGACAGGAAGTCAAACGGTCTGAGAAGCAGATCGTGAGACAGTCGGCTAAAGAGGCAGATAAACGCACAAATAGTCAAATTAAAAAGTGGAAATCCAGTTTAAAGGCAGAGTGACAAACCAATGAACCACCTGTGACCACAGAGGGTATTAATCCAGCAGCACAGCACTACCAAGGACAGTAGCACCCTCCACTGGAAGACTGCTTCATAACTTCAACAAATGCAGGCGTCCTGCATCTATCCAGCATGTTTCACACATAACAGTTAATCAAAGATATATATTTCTTGACTTTTCAGTTCAAAAGCAGGAAATATGAATTAATAACAGAGAGGTTTTTATTAATTTACTTTTCAGACAAGACCTTGGACAAAATGAGTCACCGGAATGCAAAAACAAAGTTAAGTAGGGCATGTACTGTACAATAGTTTACAATTCCCTACCACCGTGAACAATCACATTGTACTTTATACATCAAGTACCTAATATTCAGGATCCACCTGACGATTAATCTGCTGATTGTATTGTTTGGTTAATAAAATAGTGAGAAATGTATGAACAGGATCGAGGCTGCACAGGGATTTGGCTGCCATCCAAATGAAGACTCGGAAAGGAGAGGAACTGTTGTGTGTGTGTGTGTGTGTTGAAGTGGTGGAAAAAAGAAGTAGGGATGGTGAGAGGGAGGACTGATAGGAAAGGGAGGGCGATGGTGAGAATGGAAATACTGACCAGCATGGGTTCAGGGTATTAGAGGCCCCTTATCTACAGTATGTGTGTCCGTGTGTGTGTGTCTGTGTGTGCGCAATTGCTTATCTGTTCATGCATGCACAAGTACCGTATGTACTGTTCACATACTGTATATCTATGTATATCTGCACATTTCTCACAGTGCAAAGATGTATCTATGCATTTAGTTATGCGTGTTGAAAAGAGAGCGCGGTTGAGTGATTGTGTGTTGGAGAGATGCTTTGTGCAGTGTCACTCAAGCAGCGCAAGCCACATGGTTTACCTTCTCTGTCAACACTGTTCCGACTTCAGAAAGCGAGACATAGAAAGCGGAGGAGACAGGCGAGGCAGAGGAGGGCAGGTAGGTAAAGGGGAGGAAGGTGCAGACTGAGGAAGAGGAGACCAGAGCGCTGTTTCTGAACAGATATGTGAGAAGTTGAAATAAAAGCGAGAGATGGGGATGAATGTGAGGAAGAGGCATTTGTAAGGTTTTAATGTGAACGCTCAAGTTATGCAGATGTACATTTTGATTTATGGTCACTTTAAAAACTCCCCAAAAGATAATCTTTCTGTCTGTGTTCAGTGCCCTGAAGGCAAACGTATGTGAATCGAGCCAGATGTCTAATAAATTCCTCTGCGTAACCTCTGAAGATATAGAGGAACGGTGAGAGCATGTGGTCATACTCTGTGGCTGGTATGGAACTGACTGACTGTGAATTTGAATATTGTTAATGCTGACGTTCACAGTTGACTGTACCTGGTGGGCCAGTAATCCTGATCAAGCTAGAGTTCATCGCAGGCCAAGGACAGAAGAGCGGACACAATGCATGTTGATTATTTTGATTCCACTGGTCAGCAGAGATGCTGCCTGCCGGCCTGGTTGTCATTCAGTGGCCTCTGTTGTGAAGGGTATGTTACGTAGCATGCTGCTGCTCCTGCAACAAGGAGAGACGAATTCAAATGAGGTTTAAAGAGTTAAAAAGGAGTCTTTTAGACCTCGGTTCAGTCAGCTGCCGGCTATTCACTTGGACCATTGTTTGAGCTGTGTGAAATAAGCTCGGACATTGAATTAAATGCAGTGAATAGATTAAAGCAGTGGTTCCCAAAGTGGGGGTCGCGACCCCTAGGGGGGGCGCGGTGGTACTACAGGGGGGTCGCGGCTTCATCACCAACCCACACACACAGACGCACACATACACCGGTAAAACAATATAAAATAACCGACGTGACATGCACTGTGTTCCAACCACGCCACCAGAGCGGCTCATGTCACAGACCGACTGTGGCAAAACCAGCGAGAGCGAGAGCGAGCGCGCGCGAGCGAGAGAGCGAGCGCGCGCCCGAGCGAGAGAGCGCGAACGAGCGAGGGAGAGAGAGAGAATGAACTGAGAGTAGCTATCTCCAACCAGCAACCCCGCTTTGACAAAATCCTTAAAGCAAAGCAAGCCCACACCAGTCACTGATTGATATATATGAATAGGAATATACATAGGAATATGATCACAAAATAATATGGTCCATGTAGACCTGCACACCTTGTTCATAATTGTGTTATTTTATTGTTTGAGAAAACCTGCTGTTCAATGTGAGGAAATACAGTATATGTTGTTTGCACTTTGTTTGAAATTAAGTTAATTGTATTTACAAATTATTTTATATATTTTTTATTTTATATATATTTTATTATTGCTATTTTTTTCCCAGTTAAACAAACTGAAGAATAAACTGTGAAGTGATATGTACTTATTTTAGAAAGAAATAAAAATATTTTATACAGTTCATGCATTATAATGCAATTCATTAAAAACCAAGAAAAATTTGGGGTCGGGTTGCGGGGGGGGGGGGGTCGTCCAATGTTCCTATATCATCAAAGGGGGTCTTGACAGAAAAAGTTTGAGAACCACTGGATTAAAGGATGAGATGATTTTGAGCTCAAAGTGCTTAAACAAATAACAACAATTAGCTCAAATCAAATTATTCTGCCCGCTGTGATGCTGGGAGATTAGCACATACCAAGCAGAGGTCCGGGCTAAGCCCCGAGTCCTCAAGTCCTTGGAAGAGATGAGTTGTTGTTTTCTTTCTTTCTGATAATCGTCCGTGTTTGTGTGTTAACTGGCCCCTCCTGTCATTTTGCAGAAGTGGCCCCCGGGCAAAGCGAGTTGAGTATCCCTGTTCTAGAGGATCAGAGGACGACTAACCCTGCCTGTCCTTGGTGCTGCTTGGTGCTTTAGCTGAAGAGCTGAGGCAGACGCGTCCCCAGCTGATGAGAGCAAATTGGAAACACTTTGCTTAGAATTCGAGCAGCGAGTTTAAATTGGCTAATCAAGAGTGATAGTCAGATGAGTTTTCTCCAAGCTCTTCAAGAGAAGTGTTGACTGGAGCCTTCTCGTCAAATCAATTCAATAAAAACCGACTGCGTGTTTAACTTTGACTGAAAGTGAAGGAGATGTTCAATCTGGAAGCGCTGTGGTGCAGATAACCGAAATACATTTTGAACACAGTGAAAATTCCTGCATCGGTCTCCCTGTAATCCTGTGAGGGTTTCCAAAGACATGTGACCTAGAGGGAGACTCCAGATCACACACAGGTGTGGGTCTGTGCTGTTCTATACAGTAGAATTGCCTTTCTAAATGGTCAAATAGGCAAACAAACAGTGTAAAACATGCTCTCAGTCCCGCTGAATGAAGCTCATGAGCACTGGCTGTTCTTTGACTTTGCATTGGTCATTCTCTGGAATCAGGCTTTTTCCGACATATTTGTACGTGGATTAAAATAGATGTCTGTTTTCCAAAGGTAGAATAAGGTCATAGATCTGTTTGTCTCAGTATTCCAGTGGTTGGTCATTTGTTGGTCATGATGTCAGTCTCTAACCATGCGGATGCCAGAACGGCTTGTCTTTGTTCGTGTGTGTTTTTAATGCGCACATTCGTTCACGTTTGTGTGGGTATTTAGGGCCCTTCTGTTTTTAAGATGGAAATGTCTGACAGTAATCCACTTTGCTTTGTAAGCTTTCATCTTTAATTGAAGCATTCTCCGTGTTTCCGTTGCTGCATCTTATCTGGCTATCGTCGGGCCCTCCGTGCTTTGCTTTGGAATAATTCATTCCCTCGTGGATGGTTTTCAGTGTCCTGCCATAATACAATTACTGTGCAATACATTCAAAACACTTTAGAAGAGCCCCTGAACCTCAATGACGTGATGCTACAGATGAGATATGAGATGCATAGTGGGGCAGCTTTGTTTTCTTAGCTGGCGGACAAATGCCACTTGAACAGGATACATGGCTGCTCTCTGTATATTTGTGTACACTTAATCCCCAACGAAGCATTGTTGAATGACATGTTTGTGCGTGTGTGTGATTTTTCTTTGTTCCGCAGCTACCTGAAGCGGTTCAAGGTGATGAAAATCAAGGTCCTGCGATCGTGGTGTAGGCAGATCCTCAAAGGCCTTCACTTCCTGCACACCAGAACGCCGCCCATCATTCACAGGGACCTGAAATGCGACAACATCTTCATCACGGGGCCCACGGGCTCGGTGAAGATCGGGGACCTGGGTTTAGCCACGCTAAAGAGGGCCTCCTTCGCCAAGAGTGTCATAGGTAGGAACCAGCCTGTACACAGCCACTCGTTCCTAGTTCCTCACCTCTAACATCTCACACACACCGGTCTGTAGAGCTGGGCGAGGTACGATGTAGGTCATTTCATATCTCGATAACGATACATATCACCATATAGCATGTTTTCTGCTTATCCATTATATAGTCTATAGCATTTAATTAAGAATTTAGGGCAAAACTATGAGATTTTCGGACAAATTTGAGTTATTATGTGCATATTAGCAATTTAGACGACGTAATTGTGCATCACAATATCTCAATATATATTTCATCACGATAGAATTCCACTGAAAGATGATAAATTATCATATTGAATCGCCCAGCCCTATAGGTTTGTAGTCAGACATAAAGCTGTATATCTATGTGAAACTTTAAGATCTGCGAACGTGGAGAAAGTTAAACAACTGACATCATTCATGTGACTTTGCCTCAACAGTAATCACTATACACACACACACGTCCACACACGCTGTCAGGTGTACGCAAAGACATGAGCACGGCGACATTGTGTCCTACTACACACGCCTGCTGTCGATTAATCCTACTGCTTCTGAAATGTCTGGTTTTAAAAGCAAACCGCAGGTATTTGGAAATGTGAAATACTCGTCAGTCAGTCAGTCTGTTTTTAAGCTGGAATTAAGCTGTCTGGAGATACACACCACACACACACCCCATAGATTACACACATTTATACTGAAGTTGAGTTAAAATGTGCCTGCTGTGCTCCATATAACTTGGCTGCCATTCAGTTGTTAACCACAGATATTCTGGTATTCGCCCACAAGTACCATTACTGTGCGTATTCTCATGCACTTGAGACGAGAATGATGCGCTTTGTAAATCTCACAGCTGCTTTGTAGCAATTAGACAGACCTCAACTATTTGGACACTTGCAGATTTCCGCAAACACACGCATGCATGTGCACACACACACACACGCACAACAAGGCTGCCAGTAAGTGAGTTTGTAATTTACAATTCCCAGCTGTGTTTGGGGAATTTTTAGTCTTCTACCAATCATTTTAGTATGCGTTAGTTACAACTGACTGAGCCAGTTTGTTTTCCAGCTTTGTTTATTTAAACCTCAGTGTGCAGATATATTTTGTTACGTAACAGGTACCATGTTGAGTTTAACATGATGACTTAGAGACCTTAATTCTATCTAAGGGTTAATTGTTTTCCGTCTCCTTTTTCATCAGGAACCCCAGAGTTCATGGCTCCAGAGATGTATGAGGAGAAGTACGATGAATCCGTGGACGTCTACGCCTTCGGGATGTGTATGCTGGAGATGGCTACCTCAGAGTACCCCTACTCTGAATGTCAGAACGCTGCCCAGATCTACAAGCGGGTCACTAGTGTAAGTTGGCCTCTCCTCTACTGTACGGGGGGGGGGGGGGGGGGGGGGAACTGTTTCTTTTGGATGCCTCAGCTGTGAATGAAGTTACACTGCGGAGACACCGAGTTCTGACATTCAACAGCCCTGCTTGTCCTTTCTTGTCTGTAATCTCCTCCCTCCTCCGTGCGACTCTCTCTGCCTCTCCTCTGATACTTGTTTACTGACTGTGGGAGATCCAGCCATATGACCGTGTTTTTGCACTTGTTAGTCAGTCTTGCAAACAACAAAGTTGAAATTAAATGAAGGGAAATATGACGCATGTACGGTAAAAAAAATAGAAATGGATTGAAATGCACTTACTTTCCATTCACTTTGAGCTTTTGACAGTTGGCTGGAAACATTGTGGAAAAACAAAATCCGAACAAAACACAGATGGAGTGGACAACAGATGCATCAGAGGCTGTTTTAAGTTGAGTGCTGCTGAGGTTGTGACCCCAACGCGCACACACACACACACACACACACACACACACACACACACACACACACACACACAGAGGCAGATGAGAGCTGTCTCCCTCCTTTCCTCACAGGACTGAGTTCAGCTTTGTGGAGGCTGGCAGTGATGGTTAATGGACCAGAGGATTTTACTAGAAATCTCTCTTTCTCTTCATCTCCCCTATAATGTGTATACGAAAAACCACCACTGTGAGAGAACAGAACCAGTCCTCTGTCTTTCTGTCTGCCGTCATCTCTCTGAATCTTTCAATTTAATTAAAAGAACTTCATGCGCAGAATAAATTCAGACAGTATATTCCGATCCATATGTCCGTCTCGCCTCGTCTCACTCGCACAAAATTGAAATCACACGGCCGAATGAGATTATGGTCGTGACCTCGGTCTCCGTGTTTGTGTGTATGTGTTTGAGTTATAATTTCATAGCAGTAATCTCATAAATTGAAAGTGAAAGCGCATTACGCTTCTCAGATCTTGTTATTCAGTCAGCCAGACATTGTGTCAAACAACCACCTTCAGTTGCCTGTGTTTGTTATTGGCGCGCACACACACACACACACACACACACACACACACACACACAGAGCCTTGTGACAACCCCAGGGTGTCCCAGTCACCTGCTTCCTTTCATGCCTAATCCACCCTTACAGCCTTCCACCCTCCGTTTCCCACAAAGTCAACATGTGACTTGAAATACACTTCTGAAACTGACAGAAACTCTGTTGTGATATAATGTTCACTGTAGCATATAACAACTAGGCATACTACCTCTTTATCATAGTTTAGTGATGGTTCAGCTTAATAAGACGGTCACCAGTTGCTCTGACAGGTCACTAACGTTCAAATAAAGGTTGTTTAAGGAACGATCTTGATCATCACTGTATCGATATCAGACTCTCACATTGTAGGTCTCAATTTGCCAAATTGGTGTTTGGGTCACTTTTAAGGTGTTGCAGGATAATGAGACAATTTATAAAATGGGAAAGCACAACACATACCTAAATGTATTCTTTTAATCTTTTCTTTTTGTGTTTTTGCTGGATCATTTTAACTCTTCAGACCACCAAATGAACAAACTCATCGACGTATAGAACCAGTGAAGAAGGGTCACAGAAAGCTTGGGAACCGCTGGCCTTTGTGTTGTTTTGTCTGCCTGTAAGGCAGGCCCCCTCAGAGCGCATGGGTCGTGCAGATATACTTGTGATACTGTACGTTGACACACACAGTTGTTGACGTACTTCACGGCTCTTTTCCTTCTGGAACATTCCTGACCTCCAATCATCCTTGTTAAACTGAAATCTTGCTTTCTCTCCCTCCTTCTCCCCTTCATCCTCCCTTCTTCTGTCAGACTTAATACCATTACTTCCTCCATTAGTCCTAACTTTGTTTGGCACTGGAATCACATGTGTGTGTGTGTGTGTGTGAGAGCGAGAGAGAGACGGAGATGGGGGGGTTGTTGCGTAATGGTGAACTGGGGGGGTTGCAGGAGAGAAACAGGCCAAAGAAAGTAGGAAGGGAAGACGGAGCTGGAGGACAAGAGCAGAAGTCGGTGGTCATTTGCCGACATGAACAGGGTGAAATAAACAGTTAGCAACTCTTTCTGTCTGTCTGACGAGCTAGTTCAGACTGAAAACAACGACCCAAGACATCTGTTAGTGCAACAGGTCTCTAGTCTGTTTGTCTGTTTTCTAGGTAAGTTCCCTACCTTTCATTTGATAAACCTTAAACCTGTCCAACTGTCTCTCTGTCAGTCGTAGTGGCTGGTGTTTCCTCTTTCTTTTCATCCAGCAGTGTTTTTGAGTTTTTATTGCTTCCAATCTGCATTCATCGTTATGATTTTATATTTGATATATAATGTGTGATTTAAGGAAACTGACATCTGCTAGAAATAGTTCTGATCTAACTTAATATAACTGTGGGCTCTACATGGATGATGTTATACTCCATACGGGTGTACGACAGATGGAGAGATGGTCGTATTTTCTGGAGCATGTCATTTGTGTTTGCTACCTTGTTATTCATTCAGGATAAAGCTTCAGCTCCGTTCTTTTTTGACTTTGCTTCTGTTTCTATTTTGATCCTTCAATGTTTGAACAACTGGGCTGGTCATTAACAGAGGTTCCTTTTTAGTTTATTGTGCCAAAAAGTGTATTCCTATAACCCCTGCATTGTGCTGTATCATGAAGATATCGATTGTTTCTGTTTTCTTCTTTGGGAAGATTTCCAGTGTTGCCTTTTCTTGGTATTAGGCGTTAGAAGAGCCTTCAGCATGAGTCCCAGCTGATACCTTTTTATTAGTTTTATCCATCAAGATGGCCTCTAGTTTTCTTAATTGGCTCTGGGCGGCTGTGATTCATTGTGTGTCCCTGAGAGGATATCTGGGTTTATGTGGGAATTAAAAGTAGGCAGTAGGACCTGTCTGTCAAATGTTTAACCATCATAAAATACTGTTAACAGTAAAATGTTCTATTTGCATGGCTCATGAATTTTAATTGCAGAATGAGTATTTCACAAAGTTCCATTTAATTAGTAACAGTTAATCCTGAAGTATGTAATAGGATTTTGGCAGTTCAGCCTGTTTTCTATGTTCCTATCCTGAAGAACAATCGTGTTGTGCATTGTATACAGAGGCAAAACAAAAAACAGAAAGCAAGCATTCAACTGTTTTCTTGAAAGAAATGAAGATTACCATGAATGAATGTACAGCACATGTGTGTTTTAAAAGATGGCAGCCCACGATAAATGTCTCCTATACATTAGTGAGAAAGAAAAGCAGTGTTTCAGTTCTATCCAACACTCCTGTGTGTGTGTGAGCTTGACTGCTTGTCTTTCTCTAAAAGGTTCCTTGTCTTCACTGCTCTTCTTCTTCTTGTGTTTGCAGGGAGTTAAGCCTGGCAGTTTTGACAAGGTAGCCATTCCTGAGGTGAAGGAAATTATAGAGGGCTGCATCAGAACAAACAAGGATGAGAGGTGAGACACACACAGCTTAACTCGGCATTGTTTTTAATTAGTCATATCTTTGGATTTATTTAACTTTCTGTGATTTACTGTACAGACAACGTTTGCATCAATCTCTTACTTTATTAAAATGAAATGGATCACAGTAAGCCTCGTAATGTTTGATGGCGCCCTCTCTCTTAATCCTGTTCTGATTCACAGCTTCTTGGTCAGAAATAGGAAGTCCTCGGTTCTGTGTCTGACCATGCTGTGGGTCTGCCAAAACATTCACCGTACCCAAAACTAAACCAAAGCTAAACTCTCTTTCCCTCCCTTTGTTTTTCTTAACGATGTCTTGGGGAAGAATAGTTATATGATGGTCTGCCATTCAGTTTATTTGACACAAAGACTCATTGTTGTCAACATGTTGTGTTTCTCAACAGATAAATTAAATACATCTGTCCTATTAGTTTATCAGCTGGAGACCAGCTCACAAGTTAAACAAATTGGTATGAAGAAGTGAATCCCCTCTTACATATCTTTTCTTTTCTTTCGTTCCTCTAGGTATGCTATAAAGATCCTGTTGAACCATGCCTTCTTTCAGGAGGACACAGGGGTCAGGGTTGAACTGGCAGAAGAGGATGATGGGCAAATGATTGCCATCAAACTTTGGCTCAGGATAGAAGACGTCAAGAAGCTCAAAGGCAAGGAATAATTGTAGTTCTTCATCCAATTAAGATCTTGTAAGGTCTGCCATTCCTAAAGTCTTAGTTCCAGAAACGGATACTTTTGTAGTGATAACCATAAACACTATTTTTACAAAGAAAAACAGAGGGGCAGCTTCCTCACCAGCTATTTGTTCACTTGTTTGCAGGCAAATACAAAGACAACGAAGCCATCGAGTTCTCCTTTGACCTGAACAAGGACGTCCCTGAAGATGTGGCCCAGGAAATGGTTTGTACAGAATGGAAGGATATTGGATGAGAAGAACTATGTGGTGAGAAGAGATGGAGGACGGTTAATGGATGAAGTGAAAAGTCCCGTTGGTTAAGAAGAGTGTGTGTGTGTGTGTGTGTGTGTGTGTGTGTGGCTTCACCCAACTCCCCAGGTTGAGTCCGGCTACGTTGCTGAGGGTGACCATAAGACCATGGCGAAGGCTATCAAGGATCGCGTGTCTCTGATCCGGCGGAAGAGAGAACAGAGGCAGCTGGTACGAGAAGAACAGGAGAAGAGAAAACTTGAGACGGAGCAACAGCTCCAGCAGCAACAGCAACAACAGCAACAGCAGCAGCAACAACAGCAACAGCTCCAGCAGCAACAGCAGCAACAGCAACAGCAGCAACAGCAACAGCAGCAACAGCAACAGCAGCAGCAACAACAACAACAACAGCAGCAGCAGCAGCAGCAGCAAGAGACACTCAAATCTTCTCACACGCAGGTTTGCTAACTAATTAGTTTATTGTTTAATGATTTATCAGTAAATCAGTTTGTTAGTATATTTGGACTTTTGGAACACTTTGGTTGGAACAAGAGACTGAAATATGGATATTTTCAGGCTTTCAGTAGTAAGAGTCCAGATGGTCCTTTCTCCAGCTGTAGAATGTGGTGTTTGAGTGTGGACCCTGTGGACCCTGTGGACCCTGTGGACCTTGTGGACTTGACCCGAGCTTGTGTTTGTTTGTCTGCAGGTGGAAGCAGAGGAGACCGAAGTGGAGCAACAGCAGCTTCACTATCAGCACACGGGCATCTCACACACATGTAAGACAAACTTCAAATTGCAGAGGCAGTCGATACTTGGAGCACGACATCATCACATTCTGCATGGATATTATGTCTTTTTCCATCGCATGTCTGTTTTATTCATAAAAGAGAATATTTCAAGCATCTGTAATGTATGATTTAGGCTTACCACAAGACACCATTCCAGCACTTCCATCTCTAAAAAAACACGTGACAAATGACTGCATACATCCATAAAAACATTCTCCATGAGCCAAGAGGGTTATTCCGGTATCGTATTATAAACACGGGGCAGCGATTGTTGAGTTGCTTTTCAAGTGTGGCTCACACTTTACAGTCCTCCTGTTGTAAACAGAAAACTCTGGAACTGACTATGTTCTTCCTTCCTTTAATTGTATGCCTCTGAAGTTGTTCATGCGTTGTTGTGCCCTTTATAAACAGCTTGTGCTCCCCTGTGGCTGCTGCTTTTTCTTTTCTTTTTTTTTTTTTAAACCAGCAGAAGAATTACTTGTATAAATGGAGTGCAAATTCCTAGAGAGATATACAGATTCTTCCCACGTAGATACTGAGTTTCTGTTCGTCTTTACTTTAAGATGGACTTTATCGGACTGAAGGTGACCCTAACAAGTCTCTCTTTGTCGCTCTCCCCCTCAGCTGAAGGAGGTCTGGACAGCGGCCAGGGTTCCACCGTTTTCTCCTCGGACTCCCCCCACCTGGGTCAGCTGACCATGTCTTACGGCTGCTCCCACTCCCCCCATCCCCCTTCCCAGCCCCAAACCCCTTACCCCTCCACCCCCTCTGCTAACCCGCAGCAGCACCCAGGCTACGCCCAGCCGCCGCAGCCAATGGTGAGTGGCCTTATCATCCGAATTGGACATTGCGCACGTGTAGGTTGTCTGTGCATAGTCAGTTTGACGTGTGTTTTTGGAGTGGGAGTGAGTAGGAATGACGCTTGCAGTGAGTAGGCACGCAATTTATTGAGCTAAACGCACAAGAGCGTGTTGTTGATGGGTGTTTTATTTGGAGATGACCTCCTATGACCTGAAGAAGAGGACGACTAGAAGGTATTTGATTTCTTCTTGCCTGTTGAGGCTGCAACTTACTGCATTGCGCGGAGAGAAAGCAACACATCTGTCAGCCAATATTTAAGACACTTAGATGAGTCACTTACACAATCTGATATTTATTCAGTTTGTTACTTTCATAGTAAGCCAGCAAAGCATTCCTTTTTGTAATTCATCTTTCAATCTGTGAGTCACTTTCTCCTCAGCGTACCAGATGTCATGCATCCCTCTTTACCTCAATCCTGCCATTTCATCAGCCAGTTACCTCTTTCTGTCTTCCTCCCTCGATCCTCCTCGTTCTGTGTTAATAATGTTAACAATGCTCCCTCATGTAAGCATCTAGTTGTTCATCTGTTGTTTATTCAGTGACTATTCTTTTTCTTGTGTTGTATATTTGTTTTCCTACTTTAAACCTGTTTTCATATATTGATAGTTGAGCATATTTACTTCTCATGCATTTTAAGAATTTTCCCAAGGAAATAATTAATCTTAGATATGAAACGATAACTTTCTAAAACTTTTTTCCCTTTAGAAATTAGAAGTCCCCCCCTTGTGTGTTTGTGTGTCCGTCTATTCACTCTTATTGAATACCGATATACTGCACATCTTCACAATCTTAACTGAGCTAGGTTTCTACTTCTCTCTTATGGCCCTGGATTTAAATTTATATTTTACATAATATTTGTTTGATGAGCATAGCTTGTTGTTTTAACCATAATCATTCATTGTTGACCTTTTAGCAGCAGATGAGTCCAATGCCTTGCTCAAGGGCACATTTAGACGTAGTTACCAAAGGAGGAGTGGTCATTTCTTATTTCATTTCCCACGACGTTTGCATCTCGGGACCTTTTGGCGACAGATGCTCTTGTCTGACTTCCAGTTTACCAGCACCTCCACTGACTGGGACTGTTGGTCATTTCAGTGTAGACAAAGTGACTTACAGACTGGTTTATCACATTAAATAACTACTTAATTCAATATCTTGAATAACCATTCTCTCCTTTTATGTAATATTGTGTTAATTTATTTCATTATTATTTCTTTGTTCACTGTTCTGTTTCAGTTTGTGTTTCATTTATTGCCTTTGTTCATGAGGTCATTTATATTCATTTGTGTTATTATGCTATTTGGCTTGTTTAACTTTCCTAACAGGTTTTGCTAGAAATTTGTTGTTGGAAAAACTGGAACGGTTGCTCCTACAAAGTCACTGATTTGTTTTTATCTTTCATTAATTATGTTAAAAATGTAGCGAGCTATTATTTTGTTTGTTGATGTAATAAGCTGTAATTTTGGAAAATCTTTTTTTCTGTATTCTTCACTTAGCCTCTTCTTTTTTTTACACGTCCTTTGGTTGTGTTTTAATTTTGCTGCTGTTTTCTATGTTTCGTTCACTTTTTGCGTGTTTGTTTTCCATGTTGGTCCCATCCTCTTCCATCACCCCTCCCTGGCCCACAGCCCGCGTTGCGCCGTCATCGAAGTCGTAGCATGTCTGTTTGCGTCCCTCCCTCCTCCTACTCCTTTTCCCATGCTCCTCCACCCGTGGCCGTTCGTCCAAAGGAGCCCTCCACCCCTCCTCCAGACCTGTCCTCTTCATCCTCCTACACCACCGCCTCCCCCTGCATGCCTCTCGCAGCTGAGAGGGACACGTTCGCTGGGCGCCTCTCCAAGGCCCTGGAGACGGTCCTACCCATTCACTCGGCCTCCTCTCTGCCCAGGGCCAGGCAGCGGAGGGCCAGCCTACCTGCCCTGTTCTCCACCCCTGTAGGTTCACAGTCCTAAACCCCAAGGCCCACGATGGTTGGTGACAACCAGAGAAGAAGGGAGAGAGAGAAAGATGGCGGATAGGGGCCACACTGGTGTCTGGAAGTAGATAAAGCTGCTTAAACATGTTGTGAAGGCCCAGTGCTCTCACTGCAGGGCTGGATGGCGCAGTGAGTGAAAGGATTCTTAATGAAACAGCTTGTGTTACTCGTGCAGTTTTTTGTCACAGCTTTGAAGAACTAGCCAAATGAGAAATGCATGAACAACCACATGGAATCGGAGAATTTAATTTATTTGCAAGTTCATTGAAAATGCAAGAGGAGATGCACACTTGAGAAGAACATGAATTAATTTAGTCGTACTGTATCCTCCTTTACTAAACATGAATGTGTGTACAGCCTCTGTCCTCTTCACAGTTAACTTAATGATACTTTTTTTTTATACAATATAATCCGAGGTGAGCTAATTGTGTATCTTTAAGAGGCACCCTTGTCTTGATTAGTATGATCTCAGGGTTTACCTTCAGACACCGCTGTGAGTCTCATTCTACCCATCCACCTCTCTTTAACTCTCTCTCTCTCCCTCTGTTCGACCACCATGTGTTCATATTGAATACAGGTTGACTGGCTTTACCGTTAACTTTGCTCTATGATACAAATGTCCAATATCATGTGCATGTGCCATCAGGAAAACTGCTCATTTGACAGGCAAAGTTTTTAGAGCGTACAAAACACTGCCATATAAAACACATTCTCACTCTCAACTTGGGCAGTGTCCGGAGGTCGACGCACTGAGCACCCCTCTAGTGTTAGTTTTGAAAGTGTCCAGATGGTGTGTCAATGTACAGACATAGTATCTTTAAAAAAACAACTTCTGATTTCACAGTAAGTTGGGTTCAGGCAACACAACCACTTGGTTAGGTTTAGGAAACGATCGTGGTTGACGTTAACTGCACTGACTTCACTACTCGCGTGACGAATAACTCACCTGACTAGCAGATCAAGTGACTAATGAGTCACACGACTAACGTGACTAACTTGATTTACTTTACAAGTGCAGACACCAGACCTGTCTAGATAGTCAGGGTGCAGCTACGTAGTTGGATGATCAGTGAAAGAATCTCTGTGTTAAAAGACAGTTTTCCTGAGTGCAGGTGCGTCGGGATATGATTGAGCTTATTTGGCCTTTCTTTTCTTAGTATTATACTACATAAACTACCCCACTGCGTATCTACCTGTGATCTCTGTGTCTCCCACTTTTACTGTCTTGTCCAGTCTGTCACTTGGCCTGTCTGTTCTACTGCAGCTTCGTGTCTTAACATGTTACCTGTTAACGTCATCTCATCACTCCTTTTTTTTTTTACAGCTGTTGGTTATATTCTGTCCTATTTTAAACATCTTTTGTTTCTGATGTGGAGAGAAAATATATCTCCCTTTTTTCTCTTTGTAGTGCTTTGAAATGATGCTCTTTGCTATTTTCTCCATTTCATGTGGGCCTTTGCTGTGGTTCTCTCTCTCATTCTTAAATTCATTGTATCTCATTGTCGCAGCAGCATTCAATGCCGCACCCCTACAGTGGAGGAGGAAGCACAGGAGGAGGAGCAGGGGGGAGCATCCCCCTCCAAACTCTCCCAGAGCCCCCTAATATTTTCTTCCCTGAGCGCCCCATTTCCTTCTCGCCTCCTCCCACTGGGCCTCCTAAGGCCTACAACACCCAGAGACGCAAGAGCACGTCCATTCTCGAGGCACATACCCGCCACTTCCAGCCTGCCTACACTCGCTATGGGAGCAGCCTGCATCCCTTTTCTGGGATGGAGGGTGTTGAGACGCCCTCCCTCTTCATGTTAAATCCCGGTTTTGCAGCAGCCGCTCAAAGACTTGGTGTTGGTGAGCCGCTGCATCTCCAAGGACAATCTGACCCAAGTTTATACGGCTATAAAGACATGAGAGCAGAGCACGAGGAGGCAGTGAGGAGATTAAGTCTAAATCAAGCTGCCTTATTGGACCATTATGAAGCGATGGCTTATGGAGGATACCCAATGACTGCACACCAGCTTGGCCACTTGGGTTTCCATCAGCAGAGGCAAGCAGCAGCAGCAGCTGCAGCCGCTAGTTTCGGTTTCGATCCTGTTCCTCCACCTCAACCAGCGTTCTTGCACGCACACCTCATGCAAAGAATGAGTGCAAACAGCCCAATCCCTCCTCCTTTACCCCCCATGAGTGCGCCCACTGGCGGCTCTTCTTCATCGTCTGATGGATGCTATCCTCCACCACAGCATGCCTCCTCATCGGCTTTCCCGATAACTGCACCTCCAGTTATGGCTGAGGCCCCACCACCGACTGGAAGTGTTTTTGAGTTCCATTTAGCTGCAGCCGCCGCCGCAGCTGCTGCTGGAGACCCAAGCCTCCTGGCATCCAGACTTTACCGGGCCAGAAGGAGCTCCATGGACCTCCCTCTGGAGGACAACACCGGAACTGGATCAGGTGGTTCAGGCACATACAGCCGCCTTCAGCCGGTGACAGAAGAGCTGTATGCATATATGAGTCCCGAGCTCCCCTTACCTCCAGGAAGTCTTCTTCTTCACCACATTGGTTTAGCCACAAGAGACAGAAGCCCAGAACCTTCCAGTGACTCTATGGCCTCCTCTGATGCCGGGGAGTTCCAGTCACCTCCTCTCCCTCCCTTCGACTCCTCCGCTGCTCAGTCCATCCCTCACTCGTCCTCCGCCGCGCTCTACGATTCATCCGGAGGAGTGTTCCCCATAGATCCCCAGGGACATCCACCCTCCATGCAGAGCTTTCTCCCTGCCACTCCGTCCACCGACCCTGGGGGAGCGTCATCAACCCAGCTGGAGTCTCTGATCCAGAGTGCCTGGGCTCGGCATGGAGGGGTGATACCAGCCCAACCCGATATGACATACCATGAGTCATTGCTGGCCATGCAGGCCGCTAACCTTACTCTGGTACTGAGTCTAGACCTTAAAAACACCCCTACACCTCTGGGTCAATTACTAGTGGAAATGACACAAGTTGCTTTTTTAGCAAAGATCTAAAAGCTTTGTAATTATTATGACATTCTACGCATTTTCTTTGTTGTTTGACTGCAAATAGCCAACAACTCATAGATTAAGAATTTCATATCTATTGCCATAGACCTAATTCTTCATGATATTTTGCCCATGAGGTCATTTACATTGGAAAACATCAACAACTTAAAAAAAGTGTTCTCCATCAATTAAAGTGAATCTTTCTATGAAAAGCAGCTGAATTGATTTACGATAGTAATTTGACCCGGACCCTGTTATACCAATCCCTGCTGTGTGGTTTTTTTTGTTTTTGTTTTTTACCCTCCCAACCCAGGAGTCCCAGTTGATGCGTATTGTCATCACGTAGCCTTTGTTTTAATCCTCTCCAGTCACATCAACACGACAGAGAGATTCTCATCGTCTGCCTTCAGAATCTCTCACATTTTGCAATGTGTGCTCATAGCAATACTTAAATAGTTCATAAGAAGTTCTAGATGAGGGCACAACCCAGAGCACATCTGGGTTCAACCAAGACCAGAAGCATTTGATTTGAAACCCGACATAAGACTCAGTGTTGTGAGTTGATTAATAATTATTTTTAAATGCAACATTCAGACGGTAGACTTTGGGACGATCTCTGTTGTGCAAGCTTTATATGCAGTCTAAGCCCCCTCCTGTGTTCATGTTGTGCATTTGATTTCTTTGTAAATATCAGTAAGTAATATGTTGTCTGTATGTTCATATACGAATGTATATGAGAAATGTGTGTTTGTGTCAGCATACTGTATGTATGGTATACTTACATTTTTACTCTTACAAATCCAAAGTCCGTTTGGGCCTCAAATGGGGAAAATTGTATCTTGAAAAACTTCAAATCTATTTATTCTAGACACCTGCACATTGACTAGTGTGTTGCGAATCTAAGAAAATCCTTGACGTGTGATGAAGCTATGAGACTTTGTTGATTTGTATGGACAAACACTCAAACATACAACAAAATCAAAGGGGGCTTAGACCAACCTTCCACTGTAACATGCAGAGAGCCTTTTCATTTGTATATTTCAGATTCTGTTTTGTGTTGTAATTGCTAAAGATCTTGGCTTTAAGTCGGTTCTTTATTATAGCGTATTGTATTGTCGTTTCCTACCCACACTGGAGATCAACTTCCTACACAAGGTTCAAAGGTCACACTTCAAATTCATTAAACCCTTAGAATGCTGATATTATCAGTGTCACCTTTACTTTCTTCATTTTATTTACTTTGAACCATCGCTATGATCACTGGCCCTTCAGTCTTTATCTGTCACTACCTCTGTTTTGTTTTTTTCACGTCATTATCTTTCATCCATCTAAGTCTCCCGTCTTGCCATACATTGTATTTAGTAGATATCGTTGTTGTGAAATTCTTTGTCTCTACGTGACTGCTTATGATGTTAACAAAAGGTAGGTAGCAGTGTGTCTGGTGCGACATACTTGTGCTTCATGACGAGTAAAAAGGGTTCAGTCAATAGAACGGCCATAGCAGTCTGTATGATGTCGTGCTGTAGATTATCTGAAGGATGCCGGTAGGGATCATACAGCTCTGTGTGGCTTAATGCTCACTAGGAATGTACCGGGATTCAATCAATTATACCAAAGTTTAATTTGGCTGGAAATAGAAAGAGAATCTGTAACATGTCAAACCAGTAATGTTTTCTTTAAGGATTCTTTTGAAAAGTATTGAAAGCTTTTTAATAGCAAAACAAACGTGGCGCTCAGGACAGGTTATACAGCATCTGGATGAAATCTCATAAATCTAAACTCACTATAGAATTTGACTAATTATCTGCAAAAACTTCCTGAACGGGATTATATCCGGCAATGTGGCAACTAAACATGACTCAAGGCATGTTTGCAGTTTCAAGCCATCAGGAACAGGCACAGTCACCACGATCATGACTCATATTTTATCATATGCAATACAACAAAAGATGTTAGGGTGTTTTAGGGAGCGGTGAGTTGTTGAAAGGATTTGGTGTCCGTATTCCAGTTTCTACCTTGTGCTTCTTTGATTTAATATCACTACCAATCACTAAGGGTTTGACCTGCATGTAAAAAACCAATCCCTGTACTTACACCCTACCTAACCCCAGTTCTGTGCCTGTACTGTTGTACATGCTACACTACGAACCGTGTATACAGTTGGTATTGGTGTGCATATATCTGTTGCCGTATAGATGGATGTTGTCTGTGTGCATGTGTGCATACACAAGAAGAATATGTAGACTAAAAGCTGATCACTAGAGAACTGCAGAAGTACCTTGTGTTTGCACTAATGTACAGTTTCTGGTTGACAAACTGCGAACATGCTCTGATTTTGTTTTCTCGGTTTTTGTTTTTTCTCCTTATTGCCAATTTCTCTTGATTTCCCGCCCCCTCTCCTCCAACCTTTTATGTCCTTCGACATCTCGTCCTCTCCGTCCACCCTTCTGTCTGTCTTCCTCTAAATCTGTTCCACAGCAACAGGCTCAGACTCCCACCCCCCAGTCCACTCCCCAGGGACCCCCTCTGGTCCCTGTCACCACCCAGCCAGCTCCTCCTGGGGCCCCCCAACAGGTAAGAAAAGCAACCTAAAAAGTCACTTTTTAGACTTCCAGTCTTCTCTCATGTCATCACTTTCCTCTCACTTTTAACACCACCTCCCCTTGATGTCCAAACCCCAAAAAGATTAAAAACAAAAATAACTCCACCCTATTTCGTATGTGCTTATACAGCAATAACTGGTATGTCGGCTTTCACTTTGAAGTTGTTGCCTTTGCTTCAAGGTATCAACTCCCACATTACATTACAGTCATTTAGCAGACGCTTTTATCCAAAGCGACTTAAAATTCAGATTCTACACCGTAGGCTCAGCTACAGGAGCAATTTTGGGGTTAAGTGTCTTGCTCAAGGACACAAGGCTCAAGGACACATCGACATGCGATTAACGGAGCCAGAACCGGGGATTGAACCACCGATCCTCTGATTGAAGGACTGCCCTGCTACCCACTTAGCCACAGTCGCCCCCACAGAGCTGGCACTTTGCCTGCAGTTACACCACAGTCGTTCTGCCCCCAGCACAAGCCACTGCGGTGAACTAATTGCAGCCCTAAACTGATTTGATTGAGCATTAAATTGGATGTTAATCAGAGATCACTATGGACTCGCAAAACAGCCATTCCCCCTTAGTTACATTCAGTGTTTACAAAACACTTGTATTGCAATCATTGACATGATTCATACTTTACTAAATATTTTTACTGGAATATTGTTTGACAACCAATTAGGAAATTAACAACACAGGGGGGTTATAAAAAACTGATTTTAATTTGATAAGATTGGTTTTCCCACCTGGCATTTTCCAACTAATTTTGGTTTCTCATAACTGGGATTTGAGTTTATCCAGGTTATAATAATCAGGATGTGACTGGGAACTGCACTAGCTATAAAAAAGTATCAAACCAAAAAAAGATACTGGCGTGTGTGTATATTCATATTGAGTAGTTCTGTCTCCTCCCTTCTCTCCACTGCTCTCTGTCTCACACTGTTTTCCTTTCTCTCTCCAGGTTGTTTCCTCCAGTCACAGTATTACATCAGTTCAGAGCCCCCCACACACATCTCTGCCACAGGCGTCTTCACAGGTACGTAAAGTAGCACCACTAATGAAATACACTGTACATGTAACACAATACTTCACAAATAAACTCCTAATGGACACAAGCTGGTGCTGGCTCTTTGCAGGCATTTAAACACGGAAACACAGGCACCCAGAGACACACATGGACATCCACATTTACACACAGTTGCCGTCAGTCTTCATATTCAATGCCATTCTTGGTCCATGTGTTATTACTGCATGTTTTGCTCGTCTTTTTTTGCTTCTTTCTTCTTCGTTCAGCTCAAGATTGTTTTTCTTTCCATTCTCTGGCTTGCTGCATGCACTTATCACCGGGTTTGTCCTTATGTGTGTTTATACTTGTCTACTTGTCTGTACAAATGTATGTGGGATTGTGTGTGTGTGTGTGTGTTCAGTTTTTTGACCTCAGCCCGTCTCCCAGTATAGAACATCTTTACTTTCTGTACCAAGCTGCTCGGCTAGCAATAGTTCAGGTACCAGAACATATGCGAGTGTATGTGGCTGTCATGTCCGTACTGTCGGTGCCCTCGTGTATCTGTTAGTGATGGTGTGTAAATCAGTTTGACAATCCTCTTGTTTTGTTGATGCCTATTGTTAATAGAGTTCTCCTTTGTTCACCCCAGATGTAATGCTCCTTCTAACTACCTCATTAAAACATAGATGGCAAATGCATGAAGACATTTTTAGCAGATGAAGATGGGTCATTTCCTGAATCAGAACTGATAAACGGTAAAAGATGAATATTGGTAACTGGGCAGTGGAAAAACCTTGAAAGAGGTGTAGCATCGATGTTCAGGCCAAAATCAAGTATGTTACGGTTTTACACCTAACCTCTTTGGTTTGGATAAAAACGAACACGGGTCGGTTTGCTCCGTTAGTATGGTTCACGTGGGCTGGTGTGAAAGCAAACAACCAAAACGAGACGAGAAAAGGTGGCTCTCGGTTCACGTCTAAGGGAACTCTGGTGCTTTTCATTTGAGGTGTGAAACAAAGGATTTAATGTTGGCAGATATGTGATTTTAGAATTATTTCTAAATTATTATAAAAAGCTCAACTCTGATGAATCCGTCTGTCCCTGAGTCATCAGAATTTAATTTCCCTCGAGGGTCCTGAGGATGCGGGAGGACAATCGCCAAAACTGTCCAATCAAGTCAGTTACCTGTCGGTCCACATAGCTTCATGTTTACTCCTCTTGGTTCACTTATAAAAAGTCAGTGTGAACAGGAGGCAGACCACAACTACAATGCAATAATGTCTCATGCCTCGTCCTGGACAGGAACACCGAGTACCGCCTTCACAGCCTTGTGTATACTTGTGGTCATGTGACCATGGTGTTAACTTCCTGGGTTGGCCTACAAAAATACGTCATCCCTGCAGCACTCTATTGACAGGCGGCTGTGATGTGCCAAGAGACACAGCGATGTGCCAACAGAGGCAGATGGAGGAAGAAGACTGCTCACTAGTAAACACGGACGTAAACTGTGCAGGTTTCACACCTAAGAAAAATCGCCCTTTGCAACAGTTTTATGAGGAAAGTAATGCATTTGACATTTAAACCTCAAGAACACATGCAATGCCTTTAAACTCAATATAGAGACGTACAGCAGCATTAAGTAAAGTGTGAGAACACATCTGTAGGTAGGTTTTATGTCCTGTGTGTTTTAATACGGGGTTAAGAGTGTTGCCCATCTGCATTGCACAGAGACTTTGCCTGCTCTCCTACTACGTGTAAAGCCACAATCTACATTGCCTGTTGAGATATATTTGCGGTTGCATGATCTTAAGAGTCGTGTGTGTTTTACACAAACCTTGGTGTCACAGAGTTTGTTGTTTAATTTCAGATGTTGTCACTAATAGGCTCGATCAATGTCCCAGTGAACTATAGATGGTGTCGTTATTTTTAACATGATTTATCATGGAGATCAATAAAGAACCAGACTCACAAGCTAACAGGGAAGTAGTTTTTCTTTTGATGTGAAGCCTTTAAGGTGAACCGACAGTTATCTCACTGTTCCATTACTCAGGCGATATATATCTGTCCTTGCTCGGGGTTATCTTCTTCCTCATCCTCCCGATGACGTTGCTCCCTCACTTTTCCTCCTGCCCGTCCTCTCGGCCTTATCTACCTTCTTCTCTCTCCCTTCTTTTCCCTTTCTGCCTCCTCCTCTTCCTCCTTCTGGCCCTTCCTCCTCTTCTCAGCCCAGCTTAACTCCATCTTCCGTTTCCTTGGTGACACTGCCCTGTCCATCGCCGTCCCTCCCTGTTACCATGCCGACAGCGGTCGTGGCTTCCCCTCCCTCTCCTCTGCCGCTCCCTGTTGGGGTGGTGCCTACTATTGTTTCTCCTCCTCCTCCTCCTCCTCCTGTGCCCCTACTTGTGCCTCAGCCGTTGGCTATGGTGGTGCCAATCATCAGTGTAGTCACCGCCCCGCCTGATACTCCCATGGAAGCCCCGCCCCAGGTACTGGTTATAGACATTCAGACCCGACACCTGAATGATGTAGTTGTTTGAATCCTTTTCAAGTGCCTGGGATTGTTGGATTTGTTTTTATGGAATTCCTACTTGTCCATGATACACATTTGAAAGAGAGGATGGACTGCATGCTAATGAGATGCAAGAACATTTTCATATTCTTATCCATATACAGTATCTGTGAGGTTTGGAAGTCACATTCACCAAACTCTCTTGACTGCATAAACTTGTGGACCCCGAAGCAATTGAATATAAACAGTACAGCTGTCCACAGCAAAAGTCATCAGGGTAGCATCATACTGTGACAGAAATAAAGATGGTTTAAAATGCTACACATGTTAAAAAAACTGAAGTAATATGTTACACTCGATGATCCTGGACAGGGACCAGCATTAGAACCCAGCGGCAGTTGTTGGAGAATTTTACGACTAGAGAAATGTTTACATTTCTGTGCCAAAATATGCCAATTAGAAGCTAAAAAAAAACTAAATTGGAAAGCCATGATGATGATAATGTGGTGAACAGAAATAGGAATTATGTTTCTGAAGTGGTTCCACTTGTAGAGACAGGCTGACTATCTGCATATGACTCATACAGCGGGTCTGGTTTATCCTGTAAACCTACAATAACTGTTTGTCTTGGACGGTAGTTACATTGTTATACTACAATCTGAACGGTTTCCAGTTGGTGTTTAGTATTTTGCAATGGTATTGCATTTACATTACATTTTTAGTGATTATTAATATGACTGACATCTCATTTAATGTGCCAACATATTCTGATTTGCTTTTACTGCATTGAATAACTAGTCGTTTGTTGAATAGCTTGTGTGGCTTGTTTTGAGTGTAGCAACACTGACTTACTTAGAAAAACACAATCAAGCAATACTTGGTGGAAAGGATTCCTGCGTTGTTGGTGTGACGTCAACAGTTTTGATTGGTCTACAAATAAATAATGTCCACTAGAATCCATGTTTCACTGTCTGCAGATTTCTTTTTGGTCCAAGTGCAAGAGTCTGCTCTTACCATTTTTTCTTCATTTATAGATGTTTATCAATTATGAGGCAGGGTTGCATGTGCAATTGGAGATACCTAATACACCTAATGAATACAATCCTGTTTACGTTCTCTTTTTGGGCAGTTCTTGCTTTGTTACTGTTGTTCCACGCTCTAGTTTTAGTTGTTGTTCGGACCAATTCTGCCTCACGACTGCTCTATATAGTGTTGCTCTAAAATCATGAACCCACTTCTTACTATTTAGTTAGTTTTCTCTCTTATTTTTGTCACACTTTGCTTATATTTTATGCCTTCCTGCTGCATTTTCTTTCCCCAAATGTCCCTGGTGTTTGTGTTGCTAGCGATCATCTTGATTGTGTGTGTACTTGCATTTTCATGTGCCTGTGTGTGTTTCAGTCTGCCTCTCAGTCTTCAGAGCTGTCCCAGTCCCAACTACAGCCACCTCAAGTGCTCTCATCTATAGAGAGGTAATAAATGCGTTAACAAGCACACACAATGTCTGAACTGCTCAAATATTTTCCATCACATTTCATTTTTTTGATGTTATCTCTCACTATTTACCTCTTTGTCTCTTATTAAATTTGACCTCTGTACCTCAGCGGCCACTCTGAGACTTCAGGTCTGAGTGACGGCAACGAGGGAGGAGGCCGCCATGAAGGGCGCTCCACCAAGCGACATCAGAGGCGCTCTGTGCGAAGCCGATCGCGCCATGAGAAGATCTCAAAGGCGAAACTCCATGTCCTCAATGTAATAACACGTCCTATAAACTCATAGTGAAACGATAAATCCTCTTTTGCACTGTACCACTGTTGGTATTTTATTGGTTGTTACAGAGTTACGAGTTTCAATATACGTAATGAGAAACATCTATGAGAGATACTTATCTGTTTACATTCAGTCTTCCATTTCTGATTGATTTTTTTCTTTATGTATGCGTGTGTGTGAGTGTAGATTTCCAACCGAGGAGACAGGGTAGCGGAGTGTCAGCTGGAGACCCACAATAGGAAGATGGTGACTTTCAGATTTGACCTGGATGGAGACAACCCTGAAGAGATCGCCCAGATCATGGTACACACGCCATCATATTCCATCATAATACCTGAATACCTCCTTTAAAAGGCTGGAATATGCTTCACATGCCAGTATGCGTGCCATCTACTCGTTGTCACCCAAAACCACTGAAGTACACATAATTGCTGTGCTCTTGTCCTTTCATTGAGTAATCGGCAGGTTCCCACACAGAGCAAAATTATACCTCAGTGGCCACGCACTGGCATAGGAAGTACAAACCAGCTTTGTTTCTGTCACATATTACAAACGCACATTTTTATCACATTAGGTCCAGAGTGAGTTCATCCTGGAGAGTGAGAGGGAGTCATTCATTGAGCAGGTCCGAGAGGTGATAGAGAACGCAGATGAGAAGGGTCTGGAGAGAGACACAAACAGCCAGGTAAATACAGCACTCATAGTCTATATTTCTTTCTCTCTTTGTGTTTTTTTTTTTTGTGTTTTTCTTTGTTTTTTTGGGGTCGCTGGACTTCTTGATAGACAAAATGCTAAAATAGTTGCTAATATACACACTGTACAGTACACCTCTTATCTCTTTTACACCATCTATCTTTCAGTGTTTATTTCATGTTGTGTTGTTGATCTACAGATGGCAGGTGATATGGCGCAGCAGATTCCTGCCATATCTGTCCCCATGCCAGGTAAAACAAACACAATAAAAAGAATTGGAATAACAACATGCACCGGTTTAAGTGCCAGTCGAGCAACAGGGTGGCAACTGTAATCATCTGTGTCAAGCATTCCCACTGCAGGTGTTTCCTTGAGCACAGCATGAAATTCCCACAGACAGAATATTCACACAGAGATTTTCCGTACTTTCTCTTTGAAGCGTCTATTTTGTATCCACAAAGCTTCCTGTTGTTTATTTAGCGGGTTAGCTGTAGAAAAGAATAGCAGTTTGCATATTATTCTCCCGGAGATTAACCAATAACAATGGTATGTTCTCTCTCCAGACATCCCTCCCAGTGCAACCGCACAAGTGGTCCATTCAGCAGGTCGGAGGTTCATCGTCAGCCCCGTACCTGAAGCCAGGCTGAAGGAACAAATGTTTCCCTCGTCTCCTTCTCCTGCCCGTGCACCTCCTGTTGAAATAGGTTAGGGCTGTGTGTGTGTGTGTGTGTGTGTCACACAAACAGTTCACGCTGTTTCTTTTCCAAAGGAAGGATTTGTTTAAAACCTGTTAATTTATGACCACTAAGTACTTACTTGTTGGACTTCCAGATTATAATGATTGGGAAAAATAGAAATACTAAATTAAGACCCAGGTTGCCCCGTTTTTCTTCAATTTAACTTTAACTAACACTCACACACAATTTTGCACTAAATGACAGTGTACTCACACACTCATCAGATTACGCTGTAATGCTTTAATGTAATGTAATAAGACAATGACATTCATTTGATTTGATACAATAGGATCCTTTAGTAGAACATTGGAATACAAAATGTTTAATTATTCTTAGTCCTTCCCAAATTTCTGAATAATCCAAAGGGGACCAAACGACAAATCCAATCAGGACCACGAGCCTGAAGGTAGCCAAACTTATAAGTGGTTAACCATCTCCCCCCCCCCCCCCCCCCTCCGCACTCTGACCTTGATTCATGCTGAAACATGTCTATCTATACCTGAACATTTTTTAACAAACCAAATACAGTCACTGAATTAACGGTCACAAGACTGTCAATTTTCCCTTCAAAAGAGTATTCCACTGAGTTAGTATAGCACCCCTATAACATTGTTGGAGTGAAGTTCCCCTTTAACTACTGTACCTTTTTTGTCTCCTTTGAAAGTTGAACATATGTACATATGACCTGTCATATGTGGAAAAATACACCCAATTTCAAACAATGAAAATGTACAAGTACGGATAGGTCAAAGATCTTAAAGTGAACACGAAGGACTTTTGGGACTAAAACAGTGTTTCTTTTTTTCCAGTTCCTCCAGCTTCAGCTCCATCTCAGGCTGCGGCCCAAGGGTTGGGGTTGTCCCACTCTGCTGGAGCAATCAGCTTACAACAGGCCTTCTCTGAGCTCAGACGGAACCAGTTTGATGCCGGACCCAGCACCGCCCCAGCTTTAATCCACTCCACCCATCCTCTTCTGCAGCCTGCAGCAGCGTCTCTCCCTTCACAGACTAGCGTAGTCACTCCTACCGTGGATGCTACGGCTGGACTTGTCCCTTCTAATTTGAACCAGGCACAGGAGCAGGCCCCGGATGCCTCTCTTCCTCCCCCTTCCTCCTCCTCCTCCTCCAAGCCCGCTGTCGGTCTCAGCCCCCCTTGTTCCTCTTCCTCCCCTCCTCCTACTATGGTGAATCAGTCCATCCTTCAGTCACAGGTACTACCACAGCCGGGGATACAGGCTGTGTCCCAGCCCCAAGGACAGGTGCAGGTCCAGGGGCAAGCACAAATTCAGCCCCAGGTTTTCACCCAGCCTCAGTCTCAAACTGTCCCTGCTGTCATTGCTACTTCAGTACCCTCCACTTTACCACCTGCCAGCATCTCCAGCATCCCCCCAACAATGCTCACCTCCCCTCCTCCCGCCCAGGCTCTTCCTCTTGTAACCTCCCCTCCTTCCTCCACTCTTCCACCCGGTGAAGTCTCCTCCGATCATCCGTCAGTCTCTCCCCCCTCCTCCTCTACTGCTTCCCTCTCCTCCTCTGTCATCCCTGGCCCCCAGCTCGCTCCCTCTGCCGCCTCACACCCCATCCACTCTCCCCCCTCCTCCTCCTCCTCCTCCTCCGCTGTGGGGCTTCAGCCGGTGACCACCAGTGTTCCCTTAGTCCAACCGACCTCGGTACACTCCCAGCCGCAGACGGCGGCCCTGCCTGGGCAGACGCACACACACTGCGGGGAATGCGATGCAAGGTGAGAGATGGACGATGTGTCTTTATTTAGTCTCCTTAGTTTATTTATTTATTTATTAGGACTTGAGCAGAGTTGCCAAACATTCCTTGATATTTTTCTCAGGTGTGAGGCATTCGCTGAGTCACAAGGCAAACCGGACGACATCCAAGCTCTGGAGAAGAAGCTGCGCTCTCTCTTCATGGATCTCGGTGGAGGGGCGCCAGCCACCCAGGGAGACATCCCAGCTGCTGACCCTGCCTCTGGACCCCCTGTGGCAGGTACCTCGTCTCCATTGGGCCCCTGCTCTGCCTCCAGCACATCTGTCACCACACCTTGCTCCAGTCAGCCAGCCAATCCTCCTCAGCCCCCCTGCAGCCTGTCACTTGGGTCACCTCTTCCCATCCAGGGCCCTGGAACACCGATCTCCACCCCTGCACCGATTGGTATGTAGATTAATATGTTTGTGTGTCGGGTCAGTTAACATGTGTTTTAATAATGCTGCTTACTGACTTTATTTTTTCAGTTTCTACAGTCCTCCCTGCCTCATCCTTTGGCCAGACCACTCCATCCAAACCCCCTTTATCCAGGGCACCGGTAAGTGAGCCAGTCTAGCCGTTGATGGCAATACTAGTTATTTTGATATAGTTAAAGCACTAGTCGTTGTGTTGGTTACTTAATTCTGTGGTCAGCTATCAGACCAGTGTTTTGAAGAGAAACTGCCCAGTTAATTTACAGTACTACACTTTTAAAGGTTAAGAAGCCGCAGATTATTTAATCTTTAAAGATGATAGGTGTTTGAAGATGTTTCTACTTACTTTCCTTACAATTCATCTTGCATGCAAATTTCTTTTAACATTCTCCACAACGAACGCTATTCTTAAACCTCCTCTTCAAACCTTTTCTCTCATTTCTCCCACTCTGTCTTTTCATCGACTCTCCTTCTCTGGGATTAGGCCAGTTCTCCTCCTTCAGAACTCCTGCCGTCCTTCCCTGGACCTTGTCTAATACAGGTGTTTGTTTGTTTTTTGCTCATTTTTAGAGTTTTATTTCCAATGCAATGCAACACTGAATGCAACTGAGCCTGTACTGCATATGATTACAGTTGTGCTGTATCTGCTGTGTATAAATAGTGCTTCTGCTTGTGAAGCCTGAGACCTCAGACGTTATGTTTCATCTCCATCATAAATCTTACTTTTACATCCTAAACAACTAAGAACACATCACAATAAACTCTACAGTGTGTAGTGAGATATGACTTGTAGCTCTTTTATGAAATGTCTGACATTCACTTCTCATCCCTTACCTAACTCTCATGGGCGAGACGTGTCCTGTTTGATTAAGATCATTTTAATTTTAATGATTTATTTTTTAAATTGCAGTTAAAATGCTCGGGAGAATACCGTGCATGCCTTCTACGTCACCTTACCTGATTGTGTGTGGGGGTGTTGGCACAGAAGAGGGATCTGATGAATAGGGATAATGCCTTTTACAATGCGCTGGCTTCTAAAATGTACACACACTCATATCTGCTGAATGGCAATAAAACATAATAGTGAATTATGGTTCAGCTCTAGTAACCATACATGTGTACTTTTGGCTGATCTGTGCTTGTATCGCTAATCAACTTCAGTGGCCGATCCTGGGTGTGTTTGCTTAAATATGTGTGTGTGTGTGTGTGTGTGTGTGTATCTCAGTCTAAGTCTAAGTCTAATCGTATATCTGTCTTCTTCCAGTCCCAGCAGCCTCTGGAGGACCTGGATGCTCAGTTGAGGAGAGCACTGAGCCCAGAGACCGTTCCTGTCACCACACACACACAGGTAAACACACGCGCGCACACACACACACAGGTAAACACACGCGCACACACACACACGTTTGGATATTACTCATACTTGCATTGTATTTCACTGACACTGCTCAGTACTAACTCACTTTCTTCTCTTACAGTCTCACAGTGGCATACCTTCAGCCGGACAACCAAGTATGTATATAAATCTATAAATCTATGTGTCGGTCTCTATAGCTGCTGTTTATCTGTCCGTCTAATATTTTGAACATCTGTCTTTAAGTTCCCTTCTCTCTGGAGGAAGCAACTGGGTCGTCTTCTGGTCCTCCTCATCCTTCAGGTGGAATCAAACTGGGAAGATTTCAGGTAAGATTTCCCTACACTACAGACCATTCATGAACATCTTCGCATTTCCTTTTCAAAGGGTCTAAGGGGGACATAATGAATGTTGTTAGAGGTCTGTTATAAACTTTAATTTCAGGTTGCCTGAATTTGTGGATTTTAAGTTGTATCTGTTGCATTGTCCCCTTTCCCTGACTCCTGTCACCGATTAGGTCTCGTTGGCTACCGAAGCTCCTCCTGTCCAACGACCAGCGTGCACTGAATCTTCCTCCACCCCCTCCTCCTCGTCCTCGTCCTCCTCTTCCTCGTCGTCTTCCTCCAGTCTCTCCAGCCCGGAGAATACACTGCACAAGGATTCCTCGTCTCCTCTGAGAGGGGGAGGAGGACAAGGAGGAGATGTTGTGGACGGACTCCCCCAGCGGACTCTGGGAGGGTCACACCACCCCTCCCCCCTCACCTCACCCTGCCCCTCTCCTAAGCCCACCACGACCATCGGACGCTTCCAGGTATTTCCTGTTTCCTGTTTTTGATCTAGTAGTGTAATGGGTGAGGGGGTTCCTTTGTTTGTCCCGCTATCCATTCATTCATTATTTCATTGAATATTTTGTTCTTTTATTTCAGGTTACCACCAACCCAGAGGCCCGTGTTGGTAGATTCTCAGTCAGTCGTGCCCAGGAGCAGAGCCTCGAGTCCAGGCAGACGCCTCCACCCGCTGCCCAGGCTGCTAATGGACCCAATAATTATGGGCAGTTTTTGAGTCCAGACTCTCCTCTTAAAGCCTCGCTGCCCAGTCTGAACAACTCCTTTAATAACTCCTACATCAGCAGTGACAACGACTCCGAATTTGAGGATGAAGACTTTAAACTGGAAGTCAGCCACCTCAGAGAAAAGTAAGTCATCCCATCCTCTCTTCCGAACCATCTCTGAGAAAAGACAGTTCTGTTCTATCAACCCTCTCCTCTTTCACCTTCCATCACCTCTTATTTAGGTTGAACTGCTTTGAAATACACTAGATTTTGTTTTCTTCTGTCTTCTATTTATGTGCCCCTCAATAATAGAAGGCTGTGCTCTGCTTCCTCTTTCCTCCTCTTCCTCTTTCCTCACCCTCAAGAATGAGGTTAACCACCCATGTTCCATCATTACTTCTTTCTCGTGCTCCTTCCTCTTTTCTTGAAAATTAATGTTCTTCCTTGAACACTTGGCCCTCCTCCTCTCTCCTCGCTTCCTCGCTCTCATTGTCTCTTTCTTTTGCTTGTCAAATTCCTCATATATATTTTTCATTCCCTCTTTCTACCACCAGGCACATGCGTGAGTTTCAGGCCCTGCACTCCCGCCAGAAGGAGGAAATAGACAGTCTCTTTACCAAGCTGGGAAAGGTAACTCACACTGGCTGCATCTGTCCGAACACTACAAACGGTATCTCGTACAGTATATAGCAAGTCACCCCCCTTTCCTGGTACTCTGTGTAGGTCCCTCCAGTTTTAGGCTCGACTGGCAGGAGGAGACGTCCTTCCAAAAGCAAATCCTCCAAATTATCCAGAACCAGCTCCATGCACAGCAGCAAGAGTCCGTTACAGCCAGGTAGGCTCTTGTTTAAACATTTATATTGAAGAGTTGGTTCACCCAAAGCTCAGAGAAGCATGATTTGTTGCTTATTTCTAGTGGTTACTAGCCATGCTGTGGTTGGTTTTATTTGTCCAGGATTTGAGATATTCATCTTTAAGATTTCTGCCTCCACCCTGACACAATGGTGGTACATAAGAGTTGGTGTATGTTGTTCACAGCACCAGATATAACAGCAGCATGTCTTTTCAGAAAGAGAACTGAAAATAGTTGACATTGACACATTTGTTCAAGACTTTCGTTTATGACAAAACCTGCAAAACCAACGACGACATCCTCAATTGTGTTTAGTGCCGATTAGCAAATGTTAGCATGCTAAACATTACCTGATCAACATCAGCATGTTAACATTGGAAGAGTGAGTATGGTAGCATGTTGACGTTAGCATTTAGCTCAAGCAATGCTTTACCCGTAGAATGTCCAATGTCACATAGCTGTAGACTGTTGACCTAGTTTAAATCACATTTCTGAATGTTTTGGGCAATACAAATGAGATTCCACTCATCTCACTAAAGCCTGGACAAATTAAACCACAAAATATCATTATAGCTAGATACCAACAGACCAAAGTGAGACAATGTGTAATTTTTTGTCATTTAGTTAAACTAACATCTTTAGTCCTAAACTTCAGCCAGGATGGTCAAAAGACGTTTACCCTAATGTTACACTGTCTCTCTGTTTATGCATGCATGTGCACGTGTGCGTGTGTGTGTTGATGTGCTTGGTTACACGCTGGTGCAGGCTCAAAGCTTGAACATTTCTGACTGCTTTCACCATCTGTCTCTCTCTGCGTGCTTGTGTGTGTGTGTGGGGGTGTGTCTATGTAAATGTCTACGGTGACTGGTGTCCTATTTGTCCATTATCTTTGTGTTTGTGTGTCTCTGGTCGCTCCGGTGTGTCGTTACTGCCCTGTCCTCTCCTGCCCATGCCTTGTGCTGTCTCCAGGCAGCACTTTATCCGCCCAGAGCGTCCCCGCCATGTACCCCGGCCAGCTGGCTCTGTTAACCCCCGGAGGATTAGCCGATTCGTGCAGCAGTACTCTGCTCCAGCCACTCAAACCCTCTGCCTCCAGCAACAACCTGTGTTCGGCCTACACCAGCGAGGCGGCGCTCTCTCTGCCCAGCCTCTGTGCTCCCACCCCAGGTAGGCACGCAGTCTGCAGCAGGCCTCACGAGCTTCCCCACAACATTAGAAATACTTTGCATAAATGCACGCAGTTGGTTTGTCTTCACTCGCTCACAAATCACATCTTTCTCCATCTGTTTCTCGCTCTGTGTAAAGCAGTGTGATGGCTAACTGACTGTTACATTCTTCCTTTGTATTCCTTCACCTGTGTCTCTCTCCTTCCTTCTCTTCTATACCTTTCTTGTCTTACGTACGTCCTGTCTGTCTCTATGTCCCTGTTTTTCTTTGTCTTTTTGTTGCTCTCCTCATTTTCTCTCCCTTTATCGTCTTCACCTCTACCTTTCTCTTTGTCTCCCCTCTCTTCTTTGCACTCTCCTTTCCTCTCTTCCCTCCTCCCTCTCTTCAGGCTGTGTAAAGTTCAGCTGGGGTTCGGAGCGTTTGGCCTTCAAGCCTGGCGGCAGGAGGACGCGCTTTCTGAGTACGCCCTGCTTGGCTCTTTGTGTGTAACGCTTTATTTCTTTGCTCTTCTCTTTTTACCCGTTGTCCTTACTTACTTTTGTTCTTATTTTTGGACTCTTATATCTGTCAAGTCACAGTCGTCCTGTCTTCCCGTGGGTTTCCTTCTTTGATGGAGGAAGACCCTCTGCTTGTGATATCACAAGTGTCCTGCAGAAAACTGGTGTCTCCAATAAATTCAGCTTTTCAGGCATTAATAGAAAATATGCATGCATGCTAATACTTTTAAACCTGAGAGCTGTCTCACTGCCTCAGTTGGGATTCAAGTTATCTGCTCAAAATTACCAGCCAAACTAAATTTGTTTCTGAAAACATGAAAGAACATCTGCACACTGTAGCTCCCTTAAGTACAATTTGCTGGCACAGCCACAAGAAAATAAGATACAGAGGAACAAGGGAAAATTAGAGATAAGAGCTTGCTGCAGGATACAGACAGTTAGCCTGATGACAAACATCCCAAAACGTCCCATAGTCATCTTCACTTACTTTTTAAAATACTTTTCATTCCACTCTCTCAGTATCCTGTCTTCCTGTCTTTCCTTTGACATAGTCGTCCTTGACAAACGGGTCATTCCCTAACTTGTGCACTTTTAGCTGCAGAGAATAACAGCATTGCCAAAAACAAAATAATAAGCATCATAATTGATAGAAAGGACTCAGCAAAGCATTACCTGTCTAAAAGTAATACTTTAAAAGGCAGTCAACCAATTGCACTGCCATTTTCAGCAAGACCTGTTTGTTTCCAGAGGACATGTGGAATTTACCAGCCAAAACACAGTAAAGCAGCTGTGCGGTTCTATGACATGGAACTTACATTAGTGACTGGGAAGTCGTTGTAATCCTTACGATATCGGTCCTGGTTGATTTGGCGACGAACCGAGGTACTGCTGGTAACATCAAGTGCAGTTAAATACACACTATTTGAGTAATTACTGTGTAATAAAGAGAGAAGAGCAACCGGTGCAACCGGTGCATCGGTTTACAGTCACAAATGAGTGCAATGTAACCAAACAAGTTAGGTCCCTGGGAAATAAAGAAATGCAGCTAAAATGCAAATATTTTCAAATTGCTTCATTGTGCAGCATGTTCACATTTTAGCCAATGAGATAATTCTCCACGGCAACTAGCTTGATAGCGAGCGTTTCGTACGTTTCATCTCTAGTCCTAAGTTAGAATTCGATGATACGGTTTTGTTTGTGCGTCGGTCTGAATTTCGAATCCTGACTGCTTCCATTTCTAACTTTTCCTTCTGTGAAAACAAGCAGACTAACGAGGAAAGACAAGTGGACACCTGATGACTTGAGATTTGTGCCGTACAGTTTTTAATAGATTTATTATTTATTTTGATCAAACTTGGTTAATTGCAATGACTCATTTGTTTAAGCACAGTTCTGTGCATCAGTCTCTTTATTTCGTGATTATCACTTTTCTTTGTCCTAAGTAATATTATAATCAGAATATGTAGTCTTGGGTAAGGTTTATGTGCATCATGAAGACATGTTTATGAATGCTTCTGAACCCTCTGCAGCTCAAACCCTTTCTCTCTCTTCCTTACTCCTTTCCCTCACTCCCTTTCCTCACCCCTCTCTCCCTCACCTGTTCCCTGTCACTGCACAGCCAGGAAGGGAGAGAGACAGACCTGGGTCTTACTGTTCTTGTTCGCAAAGAGGAAGAAAACATTGCATTGATTTGATCATTCATGTAAATGATCCTGACAACAAGGCATTTTGTTTCACCTCATTCTTTTTAAATGGCCAAATCAGAGACGTGTGCAGCAACTCAGAGGTCTGGAAACAGGGTGCTTTGATAAATGTGAATCTTAATTTGGACCCAGATCTGGAACGGCCCTTTGAGCTGTAGAGAGGACTCGGAATCACATGAGAACCGGGGGTTGGTTACCAAAAACGTCTTCACGCCACAGTACACAGACAAGACTTTGAGGCAAAAACTCAGTTTTGATTTGCTGTTAAACACAAGTATTATAACCAAGAACTTTGGTTACAAAATATTAATAATCCAGTATTAACTGCTCTGTTGTTGCTGCAGTAAGTGGGCTTAAAGTTGGTGTCTGCACTTCCTCAGAAGGTTGTCTTCATATCTTTGGCATTGTCTAAAGACAAACATCTGTGGTCAACCTTTCTCACAGTGCAGAGTACAGAACGCTCACCATTTTATACATCTAAAAACTGCACACGAATGCTTCACAGGGCACTGGGCTCAGTGTAAAGATGTTTTTGGGCAACTCAACCCCCAACGTGTTGTTTATTGACAAGTTCAAATAATCCTACTTGGATGCATTGTGTTTGGTTGTCGGGTGTTGTGGTTTAACTCTGACTCTCTCCCAATCCTCCAATCGTTGTCTTCCGGCCGCACAGGGAAGATGGTGAAAAAAGTCTGCCCCTGCAACCAGCTCTGTAGTAATTATCTCTCTTTTTGGTCTTTCCTCCCTCCATCGATGTCCTCTTCCATCCTTGCACTTGCTCTCCCACGCTTCCTCCTGCTCTCTAATGTCCTTTAGATTCCCACTTTGATCCTCTGCCAGATTTGAGATCAGTTCGATTCAGTTATTTCAGCTACTGAAACGTTGTATTTTCAATGTAGACGTTTTGACACCCACTTTGAAGACTGAAATTACTGAATTGACCAGCCATCACAGATTCAAGCTGACAGTGCATGCACCTGCAAGCTCACACACACACACACACACACACATACACACATGTTCAAACACACACTAGCACATCTGAACAGCTGTTCGCTACTCTGTCCGCTCCCTTTTCCTCTCCTCCCTCGTCATAAATTGTGGTCTTGACTACATTGCCCAGAATTCCATTCTGCTGCAGCCAGTCATGACTCAGCGTCTCCTCATTCTTATTTTCCTCCATTTTATTTAGCATGACATGCCAGTTTTCTGTCAGACCAACTGTAATCCCTGCATATTATCTCTTTTCTCGTGTAATATCTGACACAAACAGATCTGTGTAGTGTGATTACAGCCTGGATTAAAGCTATAGTAAAGGAATGATGATAAAGAAACTACATACAGGGGGGAATTATTTTGTGGTATTCATTATTCATGAGTAAAGTCACAATAGCAAATCCTATTAATCCTAATGTTTGATGCTTGAGTGCCATCTTATGGTCAAACAACAGACACGAGATCAGCGATACACGGGGAAACTGATCGACAGCAGGCCTGCCTCAGCATTGATTCTTTCGTGTTGGAGCGTCTTGAGGGTGAATGCTGCTGCTGGGCATGTCGGCTTTAAAGGTTGCCCAGTGTACCACTAACCCGAAGCAATGGGACTCTTGAGAGAACGCCATGTTTCATATTCTGAAACAGGCTTAGTTTTGGACACATACAAGTGTCCATGGTGTGTTTTAATATGCTGCTCTAGTATCATTATTTCTACCATTACAACTAAACAATATAACGAACATGTCGACATGCTGACCTACCCTAAAAACTCTGTCCCGACCATGCAACGCCCTTTTCATGGTCAAGACAGGAAGTGCATTCTCATTCATTCAGATAACATCAATTGTCATCTTCTATTTTGAACAAATATCTCACATCCTTTGCTCTTCTCCTCCTCTCTCTCCACCTCCCTCCACAGGGACTAATAGCACCAATGCAGTGAGCGGTTCAGGCGCTTTGGGTCACAGCCAGGGGGGTTCTCAGTGTCTGCCCCCAAACATATCAGCCCCCCACCAGAGGAAAGGAACCTTCACCGATGACCTCCATAAACTGGTGGACAACTGGGCCAGAGATGCCATGAACCTCTCACAGGTTTACTGCCGTTTTATGGTTCAATTTATTTGACACACAAAATGTTTCTTCAGCAATGGCTCACACATTCTAGTGACTAGTTCAAAGCTGAAGGACAAAGACGGCAAATGCTTAAGTCTTCCAAGCTCTGGGAGCATCCAGTAGTAGATTGTTCCAGGCTGCTTTTTAAGAAATGTGAAACATGAAACACGAGGGCCTTAAACTCTCCCGCTGTCTTTCTATATTGATCCTTGAGGAAAAATAAATGTGTGTTTGATAAAGTAATGCACAGATGAGTAAACTGAAGTAACTTTTTTTCAGGGGAAGAGGAGTGCCAAACAGCTGCAGCAGGCCCCAGTACAGGGACATAGCTACGAGGTTAGTTTAAGATTTCACATCTTCATGACATCATGACATTAACCTGCTAGAAGGGCTAGTTGATTGTTTCCCTGAGATACATGTCTTCCAAATTTACATTTTTAAAATAATCTTGAATTTGTGTCTTAGTCTAATAATTATTCCTTGAGGGACACACAGATACCTACCAAATGAGAATAAGATTATTGGAAAGGTCTTTGAAAAATAAACATGTGCTTGACCGAGCAAGTCTAAAATGTAAAGTGTCCATCTCTCCAGGTCATCCAGTCAGCCAGTCTGGGCAGGAAGTTCTCTGCTCCCAGCCAGCTGTGTCCCAGCAGCATTGGAGGTTCAGCCCACCTCTCTACAAACTCCACCACTGCTACCTCTCTGGCCCCCCGCAAGGGCTCCCTGTGCCACCCCCCTGCCTCCTCCGCCCCACCTCAACCCCAACCTCCCCAGTTCAGCCACTACACCCCCACTGCCGCCTACAGCGCTCAATGGTCCGGTCCGGCTCACGGCCTGTCAAACCCAAACCAGGCCCCAGCACAGCCTGGGCCTCTACTGGTCAGCACCTCCCAGCCGCTGGGCCCCTACCCCACCACGGTTGGTGGACAGGGCCAGATTCCCGGGCAGGGGCCCCACCAGGCTTTCCATCTGACCAACTCTCTCCACAAGTCAGTCAGCAACCCAGGAGGACCCAACATGAGGACCACGTAGGACTGGGGGAGAGGGCTGGTTTGAATCACGGCCCGACTGGACCGGACTGGTGTGGAACAGAGTGTTGCGGGCTTGATCGGCTGGGGAGGACGGAAGAACTGGAGGAGCGTGGAGAGCGAGGAGTTTGAAGTGACAGAAGCTGACCTGTTCCAAGAATAGAAAAGAGAAAAAAAGGAAATGAAGAGGAGCGAAGAAATCAGGAGTGCGTTGAGGCCAACTCGCCAAAGTTTGTGTGATGCGTCTCACCTCTGCATCCATCCATGTCTGTGTGTGAGAAGCTGTCACAGACACAAATGCAGTCACTCTGTTTGACTGTGGGTTTGTGGCAGAAAGCCAAATGCTCCAGGGTAACGGAGAAGACTCATGAGTGCAATGTTAAAAAGGCCAAAGAGGTTTTGACAGGGTGCCGGATTGGCGTTAATTACTGTTGGTGTGTGAGGTGTTGTGTATGCGCACTCATGGCTCGGTCACACTTGTTCCATTTCATGCTGAGTATCAAGATAATCTCAAGCACTTAAAGACAACAGTAACATGCAAACATGCAGTTTTTCCAAATTTAATACAGAAAAGAGATAACTGGTGGATGCAGAGGGGAGCATGGCTGGCCATCGCGTTAAGTGTTCAGTGTCGACATCAAACGATGCACAAGAGGCTCTGAAATGGAGCACTGGCCGGGTTTCATCCAGCTGTTTGCATCCCTTAAATGTATGCTTTAAAGGACGGAGGCACATAGCGGCAGGTAAAAGCTTTAATTTCAGATAAGAGCCTCATTGAGAGATGTTCAGGGTGTTTAGGAAGTGTTTTTTCTTCAGTATTCAGAATTTGGAAATGTTTTCTCAATTCAAAGCACAAAAGAAAATCAAGAACAAATCAAAGACATATTGAGAAATCAAAACGCCTCAAACTGAGCCTGGTTCAGAGTCGATGCAGTCCGGCGCTCGGTGGTGTTTTGACTCGTCGGCTTGAGGAAAAGTCGTGACAGCTACTCCTCTGTTACCTTCTGTGTCTTGTTCCTCCCTTGTTCTGACGAGCCGTTCAGACGGAGAGAGATGGAGGAAGAAGGAGAGCAGCGAGAGAATGTTTGCATTAAATAACAGTCAAACACCTCATCTGTTTCCCAGTCCACTGCTTGCTTTAGCAGCACGCTGGCTGTGTGTGCGCCGCGACTGAAGTACCGAACGGACTGGACAGATGCCTCTGCACATCGAGCGCCTCTTCACTGTCACGACTCCACCTCTCCCTCCATCCCTCTCTCCGCCTCTCTGTTGCCATTTGAAGCAATAACAGCAGAAACCTTTTAGAGAAACAAAACAAAAAAAAGCCCAAACATGAGAGAACTCAACGTGAAAAAGTGGCCTTGTTAACAGAATAATATCAGAGTCCCTGTACAGTTTGTGTCTCTGTTTACTTTTTAGAATTTTTTAGCCATGATGATTCCATTTCGTTGTTTTATTTTGGTTTTGTTTCGTTGGGTTTGTTCTGCTTGCTGCCCCCGGCTAGCAATCTTGACACACACACACACACACACACATAATACACGACATTCACATAAATACACACCCCTGCATACACAGCCAGACTTGTGTAAATACACACACATTGTTGGAGGCGTAGCAGCCGTTTAACAGACGCTCGCAGACTAATGCCTCAGTTCTTTGTGTCATTAGGGTGGTTTCAACATTTGTGTTGAAATGATTGCAATGTACATTGTTGTTAATGATAATTATTCTATTTAAAAAGAAACAAAAACGTGTTCTGTTGATGGACCTGTTATACGCGCACATCGGTGTACGATGTGGAAACACTGTGATTATTGTTTATTATTAGCAAATGTTGTTGGGCGACATAAGTTTTAGGGTGAAATATCACAAATAAAAAACGTTTAAAAAGCTTACAGAGAAACGGTTCGGGGTCCTTTCACTTTCAATTCACTGCTTTCAGCGAATGGATTCTCAGAGATGTGAAGATTGAGAACGCCTCTGTTCAGTAATCGTCCTCACACTCTGTGACGGAGGACTCGCGCTGAAACAAACGCCTTACCAACAGCTAATCAACCGCAGTGTCGGTTCCTTTTTTGATACTGATTGAATTGAAAGTCGAAACTGACCTCCAAGCCTGATTATAAGTGACCGGCAGGATAGTTGATATTTAGATAATAAAGTAATGCTAGCTATTTTTTTTTTTTCTTAATCCAGTACTTGTATATCAGACACTTTAAATCGCCCTCCTCTTCCCTTTCGTCCCTGTTTTTGTTAGATGAATGTGAATGTATAAACCAATGGTGTCCATTTGTATGTACTTGAAGAAAAGAAAAAAAAAAAAGTCTGTCTGTTATCTTTGCTCTCCCCCCCCCCCCCCCCCCCCCCCCAGAGCCTCCGGCGAACACTGGAGGAACTTACTAGTGCCTTGCATCCTTCCTGTTGCTTGTTTATTTCGGGGTTGAGGACTTGGGGTTAAAGTAAGCACACGCGACAGCATGTGTGGAGAGTTTTTTTTTCCGGGGGTGTCACTGTGAAGACAGTGGTGATGATTGGACCTGGTGTGAGTGGAGCCGGCAATGCAGTAGATTGGTGCAGATGCAGTATTAATGGCTGCTGTTAGCTGCTACTGTGTGTGTGCTCTTCAGCTGGTTTGTGGTTCATTCTTTTCGATTTCAGCTAATTGAGTGTGTTCTCCCCAAAACGCGAGAGTTGTTCCCCGACTTATCTCTTTGAATTGATAGCGAGATGAATTGACCCCAACTCAAAATAAACCAGTGAGATTGTCCACTTAAGATAGAAAAAGGGCCACCATTTGAAGTCCGTGTTTCTGTGGAGTGAGGCCCGTTGCTGTGCTTCACACGAGGCCCGTTACACCACCAACATGATGAAAGATGGAGGGAACATTAGAGGTGTTCAGTGACATTTTTATTTTCAGGGTTTTAAATGTAGATAGAGGGGAGAAGTGGGCAGGAATGTCTTGTTTTCAGTTTGAAGGAGGGAGTTGTTGAAGATTGTTTGAAGCTTGGACCACTCTGTATTTTAGAGGCACAGGTGCAGCATAAAGTCAGCAGACGACACATTGATACAGTGAGCTAAGGTTGATGCATCTCTAGTGTAGATTTAGTTTTTACCAAAAGTCCAGTTGGCTTGTAAAATGGTGCGAGTAGCTACCATCGGATTCTGAGTCAAAGGTTGCTGAATCCTGATTGGTGCGACCCAACTGAGCCGAGAAGAGAACACGGAAACACAGAAACCTCTCCAGTAAAATAACCAAAACTGTCCAAACTCTGGCATGAACTAGTGTTTTCATGTCCGAACCCATCACTCATACTTAGTGTAAACCTTTGTTATCCAATTAGGAAAGACGTCGGCTATCTAATCATTCAATAATCCAAAACACATTTACAAAGCCAGCAGAACTTTACTGTCTTTCCAACAGATGTGGTTGGGAATGCCTCCTCATCTGAGAATCGCTGCTATCGAGCAGAAAAGGTCTGAATATTGTCTCATTCGCGGCTATCCTCACCGTAGGTTTCTGAAGCGGCACCGTTGGGGGGGAATAACAGGTTTTACTCACTGAAACGTCGAAGCCAAACATTGAAGCATTTAGACGTATTTGCGCGTCACAGCTGTAGAGGTGTCGGTGGTGGTGAGAATGACTGAGAGCACGGCGGTGGTTATGATGGTTGTGCTGGTAGTGATGATGACGGTTGAAACGATGGAAGTGATGATGGCGGTTTTTAGATTCAAGGCCTTTGACACCCTGTCCTCTTTTCTCTTTTCATTTGTCCGTGCAGGTGAAACATATCTGGTACAAACTTTGTTACTTTGTACAAACAATACACACATTGCTTTTGCTCATTTATTGGGGATATTTTCAGTTTCTCATGAATAATAATGCAACAATTTTACTACTAGGCAAGTTTGGTTGAAGCTGTGAATACTAATTGAGCCACTTTGCTTTAGTTCTGTCAAAAGAAGTCAAACCTTTAACGACGCCACCCACTCGGTGCCATGTCGCTTTTCTTGCCAGTGGAGTGAAAACATCAGAGGTAAAGAATTTAGAAAAAGTAAATTCAGTGTATTTTTTACTGCTTTTACTCACTGGAGCTCTTTTAGTTGCCAGGTTTGCAGTTGCTCGAGCCTCAAATGATTTCCACAGTACAAGTTTGATCCTATTTTGCCGTGTCTCTACTACATGATTACTATGAAAGAAATGCCTACTGTGCAGTGGCTACAATGCAATATTATTTAAAGTTACAGTACGCTGTCGAGCTCTGAGGTTACAGTTTGGTTTGACAGTTATGTCCCCTGCTGGAGGACTCCTTTTCTTTTCTTTTGTTTTAAAGCTCTAGATTTAAACATCAGTGGGTGCAATTATTGTGAAGTTTCCTTTGTTGAGTTGTGGTGTAAGGACTCTTACTGTGAAAGGCTTGAGAGTTATCCAGTGTGGGCACACTTATTGTGAAGTTTCCTGAATTTCAAAGTGGGAAGGTAGGATTCCTTTTCTGGCGACACACACACACACACACACAGTTTAGCAATACTTGCTTCAAACTTGCTCACTTTCGACTCAGTTTGTGTTTTCACAGTTTTCGAGTGGTTAGCACTTGCTAACCTTTATGCTTTTTTACTGTAGAAGTGCCCACGTGTAAAAAAACAACAAAAAGCCTTTCAGTGCACCAACAGATCCAGACACACACACACACACACACCCCGATGGATTCAGTGCATCTCCTTGCTGTTTCATGTAGCTTGCTCCTGTGGAATAATGTCGAGTCTCAAGCACAGCAACGGTTTCTCTGACTGTTACTGAAAACCATTTTCTCAACATGTTAATTAAATATGTTTCTGGTTTCTCTGATGCTCTTCTGTTTTGTTTTTTTTGTTGTTTTTCTCTCACTTATTCTCACTTATCAGCAGTTTTAATGTCTGTAGCGGCGCCACTCTTAATTCAGTGGTTTCATTATTCTGTATCGTGTGGTGGGATTAAAAAACAAAACAATGAATGAATGAAAGAAAAAACAACAAAATACATGTAAAGAATCATCGGCAGACTTTAACGGTATGTTTTGCACTAAGTATAGAGTGTTCAAGCTTCATATTAAAAAAAACCTTTGCGCTACAATACAATGAAATTTGTTACTTTATTTGTAAAAACTTAATAAATAAAAGTTGTTTTAAATGAATTGGAGTGGCTGGACTATAAATCAATATGACGGTTGGAATGAAATTAAATCATGCATCTCTGCTGTTACTACCCCGTCAATAAGAGAAGACAAACAGCTTTGTCTCATCTTTTTGTTGCAGTTACTTATCCGTTCCACTTGGCTGCAGCACGTATCTTTGGTAACTGTATAACCTGCAGGCCTCTTGCCTCGGGGCTAATTAGGAAACAGTTGTGAGGTGTGAATCTGTGCTTATTATCCGTCACCATGGAGAGAATTGAAAATAACGTCAGTCCAGAGAAAAAGAGGCCCGAGGGAAGGAAGGGAGGAAGGAAAAGGAGACTTCCCGGTACATTAAAACAATACATTTCCATCATTCAGTTTTCCTGCTGGGATACGAACACTACACTGCAAAAACATTGCACACTTTGGGATTGGGATGTTAATCTGCACTGAGCCTTGTCAAACTCGGGGGAAGGTATTTTGTCAAGTTAAGTATAAATGTATATGTTTAAAAACATATTTTTACTTAATACTGAGGAATTTACTCGTCCTGGCGATACAAAAAAAATAACTGAAAGATATTTAGGACTTTCATAGCATGTAATAAAGTTGATGGGCCTGAATATAAAACACAATATTTTTTTATTTTAATTCTATTTGTGTTGCAGTGTAGGGCTTTGTTTTCAGGCTGAACCACGGCCAAGTGCAGCGTTTACAGGTGAACTCGCACAAGATCCAGAGGTCCGATTACTCGAGCTTAGTTGACAGTTGTTATTGTTCTGGTCATGTTTTTTATTTAATGACTATGCTATCTGAAATAATAATAATAATGCTCATAAAATGCTTCTCTGTTCTGGTAGATTCCTTGAAGATTCATGTGGATGACAAGACAAATGTACACACACACACACACACACACAAACTGTTCACACCATAAACTACAATGTCTCACATTACCCTTTCAACGCAGACCTCCCACATATATCTGTCGTCTTTAAGCTTGTGTAAAATAAACGTATCTCGATAAGTCCAAGACGCGGACAGAGTGAGAAAGCATGATCACGCACCCCATGCTGGTACATTGTTATTTTTACTACAACTGATGACAGTGTGATGCTTTTCTGATTCATGTATATTCCTCTTTTTTTTTGGGCTTCCCAATCTTACAGGAAACCACCAACATTTAGGTTCCTGTTTAGCTGAATTTTGGGAGTTACCCTTCAATGTGGCCTGAGGACAAGAATGACCCTGCTGCTTACACAAGGTGAGTAATTAAGAAAGTCACTGAGCATTGATGCCAAGGTCTGTTGTCCACAAAGGTCTTTATTGATTAGCTCGCATGTGACTTGAGGTGATGTAAGACGACTTTTTTTCTAAAGTAGAGCCCATCTGATAAACTGTCTGGGACGATGTATCATCTGATTTTATCTCATTTTAGAAATTAAGAAAACGAGGTAATGAAGAAACTGTTATTACATAGTTTGTCCACCAGAGAGCACTGACAAGTCGATTTTTCAGCTGTAAAATCAATAGACTCATTTTCAGATGTATTATCGTTATTAATATCATATCCAATAGTGACTGTGAGCTGTATAAAGGACTCCAAAGTCCTGAAGTAGATTTGAGTTGGAATTAATTGCATCTGGTCACAGAACAAGGGCCAATGTGGCATTCTGACTAACTGTCAGCGCCCAAGGTGATGACCATCTATTGTTTATAAGAAAGACATGCAACACACACACACACACACACACACGTAAACAGTCTTGCACAACATAATTATACATAAATACAGGAAGTGACCCCTTTCAGTTCTGCAGTCACACACACACACACACACCTCCACAAGGATTAACCTGCATATAAAAAAAAAGTGATTGAGCAAATTTTGAAAAGCTAAAACGAGATAAACAAATCTGCTTAAATGGGATTTTTTGTTGTGTAGAGTATGTGACGCCTCCATTTGTTCATCCTGTTGTTGTGACCAATTAGTCGACTTACATCACAATGGCCGTTTTTTCTGCGGCTGCATGAATTAAAAGAACACTGAGAAAGAGAGAGAGAGAGGGAGAGAAATGTGGTGAGGCAGACGGATACAGAGGTCTTCAGGTGTCATGTGTGTGGGAGAAGTGCACAGACAGAGAACAGACAGTTCCATGCTTCAGTTTATGTAAATGGTACAAGCTGTAGAAACTATTTCGCTCTATGAATCTATTTATGAATAGAAGACTTCTTATCCTGACATAACCCTATAACCCCATTCAGAATATTTAGGAAAAGACAGAATCTTGGATTTTTTAAAATCTCAAATTCATGTTTTGTGATAACAACTAGTGTGTGTTGCCGTGTGTAATATTTTAGCATCGGGAAGTAATTATCATAAATACTTCAAAGCATGGCTGAGAGGATTGGTATCCTCTTCTTGACACACTCTTTGGTCCAACATACCTTAAACATACAGCCAACTCTCTCCAGTCCAATCTGGAAATCTGGCAGCCCAGTCAGTGGTCTACTGAACAAATATTTAACAGTAAGAATCACACTGGAATGACTTATTCAAGAAATGATCAACCTGCCCAGTTATTGCTGAGACATTTGAATTAAAACCACAAAAATCAACTCATGGTGACGCTAGAGAAGCAAGCATTTAGAGAATGATAAGCTCTTATAACCTGACCTATCTGCACCGCAGGTGAACCACAGGGACCACAGATAGCAAGTCAGACAGCATTACACCATTACGATTTACACACGGTGCAAACCAGTCACATTTTTATGGAAACTCTGCTGGGTTGTTTTACGGAACGAAACAGGAAGTGGTCAATGTCCCTCCAGCTTTAACCAGAGTAAAAAGTTTTCAGACTTTCTCACAATGTCAAGGGCAGCAAATAAAACACACAGTGATGACTTCCTCTTCAGCAGAGCAAACGGTAAGACAAACACGTACTGAGGAATCCAAGCTATGGGATAAGAAACTGCATCTTCTTTGAGCCAGTGTTTACGGGGAAATGTAGTCTTTAAATCAACACGTGACAATTCATTTGACAATGATGTAGCACTGTTTAACAACACGACACAAACATATTGTAATAGTCTGCCATGAGGTGTTGTGTGCAACTTTGAAACATCTCCATTGTCAGCCAAACAGAAATAGCAGGAGACCAAGTAATGGTGATATTATCACTACATGGGTATCTTATGTCTAAACTGGTTGTTATTGCAGTTGAAAGACCATCCACAGATTTCTCTAATATAAACATGGATAGATACCTATTACATAACCTTTAGCTGACTGAGAGTTTCCATATGGGCCTCGTGAAGGTGTGTGTGTGTGTGTGTGTGTGTGTTTTTACTAAACAGTGGTCACCCTTGTATATGTGGTCCCCCTGCAAACACACCCTTCGGATTTGGACTCAAGTATGTTTCTCTGATAGTTTGTGTCTTTCAAATGATCATCTGATGGCAAAAAGTTGTTGTTTTTGCATTTAATGAAATGATATAGTTACAGAGTATAGAGGAAAAAGAGATAAGATAAAATAAGCTAATGAACAACAAGACAGAAGAAAGAAAAAAGGATATAAAAGAACCTGTGTGTCCCTCCTTGTCCCTCCCCTGTTTCTGTCTACTTCCTCATGTATTCACTCAGTAATACATTTGTAGCTTTCCCGCTGACTTCAGCTGCAATTGAATGAAGCATCTGACCTTCACCTGCAGCTGTGGACCAGGATGCTACTGGAGCGGAACACTTGTGATCTGGGTAAATACAGGTTAGTACTGACTTTGCTCAGTACTCAAAATATTTGGTGTTAAATGGTGTGAGATCACTGACACGACACATATGTGTGTGTTTCAACGCAAAAAATAAAAAAAGATAATGAGCTGGATGTTTGCCGTTGGATAACTTAAAGGAAAGTCCCAGCCCTCCTCTATGCAGTAGCAGTGATGTAGCAACCTTGCCGTGTCTAGTGTAATCATGTAGCCGTGCAAGCAAAGGGCTCCTGAGTCATTACAGGTTCCTGCTGCTCCTTCTTTCGGCCTGAGAGCAGCTTTTCTCCCCTCGTCTGTTTACACAGCCCAGATTAAAGCGGCACTCATTTGAAATGATACCAGTTTGCCTGCGGGCGAGCGTGTGTGCATTTGTCCACGCAGACGTGTATTTCAGGACGTTTTTTGGTAAAAAGCGTGTGTCCACTGGAGTGCTTTTCCTGTCCACAAGTATAGTCTTGACTGCATGCGTTTGTTTGTGTCCCCCATAATGTGACTTTGTGTGTGTTTAAAGTAGACTGGAGGAGATGGAGTGGAGCTGAACACAAACAAACACTGTTTATCTCTATACAGATCATCCGTCTTGCGGCCGAAAGGTCACCGCTAACAGACACTTTGCGCTGCACCGCTACCTGCACCTCTCTTTTCACTGACAAAACCTTTGTCTTAATGAAATAAACTGTATCTATCTCGAATGATCGTGTTCCCTCTTGCAGTGTGCTTTGTGGTTTTTGAACCTACAGTTTCCTTTTTAAAATCAACTTCAAAGTCTGCTGTAAAAGTGGACTAAAAGCGGAACTAAATGAGCATCAGAATTCAAATGAACTGCTTTTTCACTTTCGGGGGTTAACCTTTGACCTTGTGCTGTTGCCATTTAAGTGTAGCGAGGGATGGACTGTATCAAAGAGAACAGTCCCAGCGGTTAGGCAAATGAAAGGCATAATATTAAATTATCTCAACTGATAGGTTCAGCTATCATTAAATAAATTACAGAATAATGTGGATGTTCAAAATAATGTTGTGTTCAGTTACAGAGGGAATGCAGGTTCATCCTGTATTTCCTGATATTAAGATGCACGCTTGCATACACATTATTCAAACACACACACACACACACATACAGTCCTGTTTTCATGACTTTTAGGGACATCCTGAACCTAACCTCAAACCAAGTCTTCATGCTAGAATGTAATGATTTACATTATGGTGACGTGCATTTGTCCCCATTTTGTTTCGCAAATAAAGGCGAGTGCCTACACACACACACACACACACACACACGCTAGTTGTTAGCCAGTTTCTCTTCAAGTCTCAAGCATGAAAGAATGTCCCTGAACCAACACTCGCTAACTGCAAGAAAAACTCACATCACTCATTTACTGCAGGTTTTTGCTGGTCACATGATCAAACACGCACACACACATATCAGAGTCTAGAAACCGATTATTATGTGGTGTGCCGTGTGTGCGCAGAGACATTAGTAACACTCTGTTTATATGATGTTAAGTGATTAGTGAACTCTGGGCGAGCTGTATTTTTCCAGGTGCCTGTGTGTGGGTGTGTGCGTGTGTGTGTGTGTGTGTGGGTGTTTTATGGTCCTGAGAACTTTTAAGATACAATCTGGCCTTGACCATGGACTTTGCTATTACAAACCTGTTCCTTATTACCGACATTGTTGTGTGTGTGGCTGTGTGTACTGCTCTAATTGCATATGCAGTGTGCAGACCGAGTGCAGTTTGTCTGATGTGACACACTGAGCTCTGTGGTTAATGCGGAGATCAGTGCATTAGATAGTGTGTGTGTGCAGTGTAAAGTTGATCACTTGTGCAAAAATGCAAGTTTTGGCTCACAGAAGTGAGCAACACACACATAGAAGGCTGTGTAGCTGCTCAGTGGCCTTCTCCTCCGGCAGTAAAAGCACTCAGTGTATTGTCCAGTGTTTTGAGTGGGCTGCTGCTGCTGCTGTATCGGTTTGGCCATGAATTATTTCATTATGAATTAAACATGATGAGAGTCCACTGTGCTGTCAACTAAGACTCCTTTTGTTTTAAAACCCGCTGACAAAGCTGCTCTCATCTGCCTCAAAAACTCTGGCTAGTTGAAATGATTAAGAAGTAAAAAGTAGCACAAAGTCAACATATTTTCTTTCTTTATTGCTCTTTATCCTCTTAACTGTTATGCATGCTGTAATATACACGACCCACAAACACACACACACACTAAACCACCAACACTTTCCATAGGCTGCTAGGCTACATCTCTCACCCACCGACCCCTGCAAACGCGCGCGCGCGCACACACACACACCAACACCATCATGATCTCTCTCTCTCTCTGCTTCACCTCCCTCACTTCCTCCCTCTCTCTCTGACGCTCGCGGACAGTCCTGAAAGCTGCGCTGACAGATCGCTGCCGCTGCTCACGCGGGTCCAAGACGGCTCCTAACATCGGATCTTTTCAGGGGAAACGTGCGCAGTCCTCGCGCGCTGTTATCGGCGCTCAAGAACTGTGAAGGTGGACTTTTCGGCGCCGCGTAAACCTCCATCCTTCACCCAAATAAAAGGAGTTATTTGAGGCTTTTTTTTTTTTTTTTTTGGTGCGGGAATTAAACACAGAGAACACTTAAAAGGGAGCGAGGAAGACTTCTGAAAAAGTGAGTATAGGAGCCGATGTATGAAAATGATCAACTCAGTCCTGGCGTCAGTTGTACACCGATAGAAAAACTTTAAGCTTTTACTATAAAAAAATATGACTTAAATTGCTCATACTTCTTCCATTTTTACTCCATATAGCATTATGATTTGTCCGAAGATGAAGTTCCTCTCCAAAGTGTTATGATTTGTACGCCACGGGAGAACGTCCAACTCGTGGTTTGGTCTTCTGCCAGAGGTAGAGCAGACAAACCTGCTGCAAGACTCAGGCAACATTACTCTAGCAGTCTGGTGCAGGGTGGTAATTTCCCTGTTGTGCTGCCAGTCTGCAGAATGGTGTGTGTGTGTGTAGGTGTGTGCGTGTGTGTGTTGAAGCAGATTATGGCTGTTATTTTTTTTGCAGTTTAGTCCCAGATATCTACTTACGATGTAAACTGTCTGCTGAGAGAGAGGAGGGAGGGGGGGGGGGGCTTCACACTCAGAGAAGTCAGGATTCTAAATGAGTGGGAGCTCACTGGTTTAACATCCTGCACTGCTCATGAAAATTGAGCCAGAGGCTGTATGAGAAACACTTTCAAGCTCCCAAAACCACAATCCTTGAAACTACAAGAGCCCTTAAGCAAGGCATTGAACCACACTGAAGGGGGGCATGGGAATGAATTCGTCAGGCATTTCCCTCTGCAGAGCCAAGTGTGATTGACCATAGTCACGGTGACGTTTATCTAGGCAAATATCATTCACTGTTTTTTTTTTTTACCATAAACAAACACCACATTATTCTTGAAAGTGTTGCCTTTCTGGTCTCAAATCAGACCCTCTTCTGCAGAGTCCTTATTCCAATAGAAGGTTAAAATCTGTCTCATGCCGTGAGGTCTAGTCAATTTATTTCGAAACCACATTGATCAACAGAAATGTGCTTCACAGAGAAAACTAGAAAAACTGGATGATAAAAAAGTAAATGGATATATAGGATAAACTGGTATAACTGTAGCCGCCAGGCAACAGCAGGTCAACGTTTATATTTGACAAATACAACTTCCAGCAAGTAAAGCCTGAACCACTGGAGACTCTTCACCAGCAGACAAACACATGACAGGTTTGATTCTCTATCGTGACCTCAACTTCACCAGGGTTTTAACAAAGTAAAGCTTTCAGTGAGGTGACTTTGATTGCAAAAGTCTAAAACCATCGCTGGAACTGTTGAATTAATAATTCACCGACACGGAAACGCAGATTTTATTTTTTTATGTTGTTACAAGTCAAATATGAATATGAGGAGCAGCCATGTTGCCTTAAATATGACAGTGACACCGGTCAGGAGGAAGCCTCAGCTTTACCTTAGTTGGCCCTGACAAACCTGCCTGATGTTTGTCATTCTATCTCTGTGTGTGTGTGTGTCTGTGTATAAGGGCATTTGAGTTTGTGGTAGGATCAAATTTCTGTCTCACCCACTTTAGTGTAATTAGATTAGATTACAGTGTCTAGTTAGCTAGACGCTGAGTAGAGTCACCTGTCTGTGAATATCTGTCTGACTTTAAGTGTTTTACTCCACAAGTAAATGAGCACTTTGGAGCTTGTCATATATTTTGTTTATTATTGTGGGAGCTTTGTGCCTTTATTTGATAGTGACAGTGGCTATACAGACAGGAAATTCAAGGATGGGAAGTTAGAAATTTCAAACGCTACTCAGAGCTGCTTCTTAAAGCCACGCAGCTCTATTTGTCTTTACGGGTATATTTATCCATGCAAAACTCTTCCACTTTAAAATCATCAAGATGTTTTTTTCAGGTTTCATGAGGGTTGTTTACTTAATTAAAATGTGCAGTGTGCATGTCATAGACATCACAGACATCACAGGTGTTACTGATAACATTAACGGTGGCTCCGCTCTGTTCCAGGGAGCCTGAAAACTGAAGCAGCTAAATCAAATTCCACCACAATCATTTTTATTGTTTACACCTGTGCTTTTCGTGCTGTGACGTTTAAAAAGTCTCCCGGGAAGAAGGTTGATTCACTCGGGGTTCAAACGAGAAAATCGTCTCTACAAAAGCCCGTTAAGTTTGTTACTTCAGGTGGTTTTGTTTGAAATGAAGATGATTTTTCTCTGCCACTAATTCTACCTGTTTCAGATGCTGATTCGTCAGTGGTGGTTGCTGGGCGGTCCCTAAGTAGCAGCTGTCTGTTTAGGCTAACATGGAACGAGAAGGCTCATTTAGGAGGTAAAAACGCACACACACACACACACACACACCTACACACACTTTCACATCAGCCAGCAGGTCTCATTCAGAGAGTTTCACGGCATCTCCAATACTCTGTTCCCTTTTCTCTCTTTGTCCCCGGTCTTTGGGACACAAAAAGGTAGATGAAAGTGACTCACACACATTCCTCGATGACCTCATTCATTCTTTCAGTCATGCAAACATCCCCCTTATCCTCCTTTGTTCAGTAATTAGACGGCAGCATTTTCTCTCACAACTCTTCCTGTTGTATCAGCGCCACAAACAAAGAGTATCTAACTTCCGGGTTGCATCACTAATCTTTAATTTACTAAATTTAGAACCCTTTTTTTCCATCACGCTGACAACTCAGTGTTTCCTCTGAGTCTCTGTATCTTCTGCTCTGCATCATCCACTCTTCACTGCACCTTTTCTGAGAGAATTTGGAAATGCATCCTTACTTTGACAAAAGTTGTGTGTGTGTCTATCTGAAGGCTTGACAGACGGACCAAACACACACACACACACACACACACACACACACACCGTCTCCCCTGCCACATTCTTTTACATGCTCCTGATTTCCTTTTTTTTCATCTCCTTTCAGCCCTTTTTTCCTCTTTCTTCTTCCTTTTGTGTCCAAATTCAATTAAATTCAGTTGGGCATGGATCATTACAAAGGTATTAAAAACAAAGAAGAAAAGAGAATAATTCCACAGCAGATGACAGTAAAAAGCAGACGCAGACAAACTGAATGTGATGAATCAAGCCAACATGTGATTACAGCTTGAACACAACTTCTATCTGTCCTGGGCCCCACACAGACAGAAAAGGAGGAGGAGGAAGTGAAATGTGTGTCACCTTTAAATCCTTCCTCTCCCTCTTGGCAGCTCCTGAACCTCAAAGGGTTCCTTTGTTCGCCTGGCACAAAAGCTCACATAGCATGGTCACAGACTGGCACAGACTGGAGAGAGAGAGAGAGAAGAGGGCAGAGAAGAAAAAAGTTAAAGTAAAAGAAGTAGGAGGGAGAGAAGGGACATGAGAGAGAAAGGGCAGAAAGGGCATGTGAAAGAGTGAGATAGAGACCCATGAGGACAGAGACACCTGCTGTCTTCCACATCTTCATCCTTTCTTTCATCAAACTCTCGTTCTGTTCAGTGTGACACACACACACACTCATGGAGTGGGGATATGTGGTACCTTTTCAGTTACTGGAGTAAGTACATAGTGTGTGTGTGTGTGTGTGTGGAGGGAGGTTTGTCGTATGTTTTCAACTTTTGCAGAAAGTGCTGGTTTAGTCATTTGAATGAATAAATGACTGTGAAAGTATTTTTGATTCATTTTACAGTAGAGACACTGCAGAAACATAAAGAACAGTGTTTGTAGTGTGTAAGTTAATATTTGCCTTACATGCAGATTACACTTATGTATACACACACACACATACACACATATGCTGTACATGCCTGTGAGAGAGAACACTGTTTCATTACCTGTTCCTGACATATTAAGCAGCTTTATACTAGTTTCTGTCTAGTTGAGTTTCAGCTTTAACACCACATTTTTACTTCGTTCCTCTTCTTCTGTACCTTTTAGAGCCCTCACTGACATAATGCATTCCTTCACTGCTAATCCTAACAACCATAAGTACATTCCCAACCTCAACAGAGATCCTAAACTAAAACTAACGATTATTACTTCCACATGTTTAAATCTAGGTATTCAATAGAATCTGTAGTTTTATTTTTCCCCTGCACCACTCTGAACTGAACTCACTGTTTGTTTCTCCTCCATGGACCAACCTGTGAATATTTAGCCTGCCTGTACCTCCTTCTCTCTCCTCTTTTTTCCTCTTAGTGTCTCTATTCCTCACTTCACTTTCTCTTACAAAATTCACTGTACTTACAAAAACATTTAGCTTTTGAGGGGAAAATAAAACTCCTGTTATTGTCTTTGGATGACGTTTACACTTTATGTACTGTCACTAGGTTCCACTAGCGTAAGTGGAAAGTGGGTTTGGCTGCACCGGTTTCATCCAGTAACACGTTGTACTGCAGTTTCTTCTTATAATTACTTCTCTCTTTCTATCTTTTGGATTTCGAGGAGTCTCCACAACAAGCTGAGGTTGGGTAACAGCTCATTCTCCAGTCTGACCGACCTCTCGCAGGCGAAAACCCAAGGAGGAGGAGGAGGAGGAGGAGGGGGGGGGAGGAGGAGGGGAGAAGGGAGGACTGGCTGAGGAGTGCAGCAGGGACAGAGGGACCCAGCAGAGAAGGGCCGGGGCCAACGCTACTTGGAACAGGTTAGTGTGTGAGCCGTGGCCTGAAGCATGAGCCATGTTGGTTCACTTGGGGGGGGGGCATGAACAACATGAGCTGGACCGGAACCTACAGTAAACAAAACGTTCATGCCCCCCCCTAACGTTTTTATGTTTAACTCTCCTTACTTGTTTTCTGCTGTCTTTTATTTTGTTTACACTTCATATTGTGCGGCTTCTTTGTGCAAATTCACAGGTTGCACAATTTTATTTAGTATTTATGTTGCAAATCTACGATGTATCTCGATTTGAAGCAATGGAAATCATCTTTTTTCTGTGTGAAATGCTGCCTCTCAGCAGCTAGTCATGTTGTGATCATGCATATTGTTGATTAATGTAATATTATTCTATCATTCTACACATGAGTCTTTGTGAATATTCGTGCACTAAATGCTTCTGTGTGCTTCTACTCAGCATCCACAACGCAGTGATATCAGTTTTCCAGAAGAAGGATCTGGGGGAAAATGAACTCTACACCCTGAACGAAGGTGTCAGGTAAGCTCTCCGTCTCTTTGTGTTTTATTTGACTTCTCTCGCTGACTTTCTCACAAACACGGCGAATGTTGAGCTTGAGCTGGTTTCCAGGAAGAAGGATTTCAGGAAGAAGTGTGACTAAATTGTAGTGTTACTAAATTGTAGTGTTATACTCTGTAATTTCCCACCTTCCCTTGCTCCCTTATACAGACAATGGCAGCTTCAGCGTGCTAAATTTAGCCTTTAATGACACATTAACACATGGCCAGTAACTGTTTTTGTTGTTGCGTCTCTCTCAGCTACTCCGTCTTTCTCCTGCTGTTTCTCGGCTGCAAACTTGTCCACTGAACCAGAAACGCCTTCAAGTGAATGACAGGGGGAGGTTACAGAGGGGTCGCGGTGTGTTTAATTACAGTTTAGCCGAGGGCAGTTGACACAGGGCTGTCAAAACTCCAGTCATGTACAGTAAATATCACACATGCACACACTGTACATGCACGCACGCTGACTCAAGCCGCTGTAATGAACTTGAACAACATGAAAGCTTCACATCACGTTGCAGAAACCCGGCAGTAGTCATGACGAAGATTAGATAAAGATTAAAGGTCAAGTGTTCTCTTCCTGTAATAACAGCAAAGTGAGCTGTCGTGCTAATCTCTACATGTGTTCTCTCCGGTTCATCGGTGGAAAATCCTGTTGTTGACATGTTTTTTTGTTTTCAGTGTGATCAACGTCTTTTCTCATTTCCTGAGCCTGCTGCTGTTTAAACACCACAGCTTTCCAGTTCACTAGAACTAATTAGTCCGCTTACAGTATACACACGCACTCATTTGCACTTTTTTTTTTTTTATACAGGCAGCTGCTGAAGACGGAGCTGGGCTCCTTCTTCACTGAGTACCTTCAGAACCAGCTGCTCACTAAAGGCATGGTGATACTGAGAGACAAGATCCACTTCTATGAAGGTGAGCAGAACTCTGCACGATATAAGCGACGCCAAAAACTACCAAGACCTTTTAGTTTGCTGGTGCCTTCTGGCTTTGGTGAAGAATGTTCACAGAGCCAGTGAGTCACTGCAGGGAAACTGAATGGAGACATGATTTAGAGTTTTTACCTAAAACTGAAATGTCGGACGCCAGGTTGACCCTTGAACTATTTGTTTGAACTGTGATGGACCTTTTTCTACTGTACCCACCTGTATGTACACACACGCAGAGACACACACTCACACACACACACACACACACACACACAGTCAGTGATAACGAGCCATTGAGGAGAGAAAAGACTCTGAAATCAATTTGTTCTCTTTGTTGTGGCAAATGTGTGACCTTTATTTGAAGCACCTTTGACACACACACACACACTGACTCGATTGTCAGTGCTGTCGTCACAGCAACCAGATAGGAAGTGATGAAAAACATCACACAACACATAACATCCAGTCAGTGAGAAATTTTAGATGAGCCAGAAACCACTGCGGTACATGCAATGACTCACAGACCCATTGTTCTGGCTCACTCAATAGTGTATGTGTGTGTGTGTGTGTGCGTGTGCGCGCGCACATGCATGCACAGACCTATGCTGCAAATTGTGAAGCCTCGAGAATATCTGGTCATTGCAAAGCACAGGCTCTGTCATGTCCATCATTACAGAATTGTCTTCATGCAATTGTGTGTTATAGGTCAGAAGTTGCTGGACTCTCTGGCCGACACATGGGACTTCTTCTTCTGTGATGTTCTGTCCATGCTGCAGGCCATCTTCTATCCTGTACAGGTACACACACACACACGCACACACACAACTATACTCGCACTCACATGCTTATATTTCCATTACAAAACTGTGTGTTGACACGTGTGTCCACAGGGAAAGGAGCCGTCAGTGCGTCAGTTGGCTCTCCTCCACTTCAGGAACATCATCGCCCTCAACCTGAAACTGGACGAGGCTCTGTGTCGACCCCGAGCCAGAGTTCCCCCTTCCATCATACAGATGCTGCTAATACTACAGGTACACACACACACACACACACACTCTCTCTCTCTTTATCTTTTCCTTTCCTTGTCATCCTCTTTGGCTTACAATCTCTCACCCTATATCCCCACACACACACACGGCTCGCACAGACAAGCTGAGGGAAGAGGGTAAGTGACAACAGATGGAGGATCAGAGGGTACAGAGAGCAGCTGACTTTTTTTTTTTTTTTCTTGCAAAGGGATCTCACGGGAAGTAATCTCAGAGGAGATACAGAGTCGTCTTCCCATGACCGCTCAGTACCCTCTGCACCCTGCCTGTGTGAATTAACCATGTTTACACTGTCCTCTTAAGATCCTTTTGTTCTCACAAAAACAGGAAATTCAGCAAGTCAATCATCAAAATAATCATTTAGGATTAGTGACCTCATTATCAAAAACTTTACAGAAGTAAATGGTCGAAGAATTATGTGAATTTCTATCTTGTTTTACTAGATGAGAGGGCAGACATTCATGTGTCTGTGGACAAGAATAGACAACTGGACATGTTTATTTTCCCGTTTTATCTGCTGTGTACAGATGCTGCAGAGTCATTTTAAATGGTCTCTCTGTGTTTGCCCACAATGAATATCAAACCAACAGGTCGAGTTGAGGATATATAAAGCAGGGCAGCTACGACAAGAGGTCAGGGGTAAGAGAGGTACAACTCAGCACTGAATGTTTGCTGTTTTTGCGACTTCTTGTTTCATCTGTTAGTAATTTCCCTTCCGTTCTGTGACGCCAATTCGCCGAAGTCTGGTCTATTGATGTGGTTCGTCTCTGTGCTGCGGTTTCGATGCATATGCTCAACGATTCAGAGAACTGAAACAATGATTGATCTCTCTATTGTGATTTGAAGACTCTGGGGTAAGGTCTCCGGGCCCACATGTATCACACCCCTCAGCGGGAAAATTTGGTTTCAAGGTTTTTAAAAGTTGTGGAGTCGATTCCAACTATTATGGAAACAAAGAGCCTGAACCTTTCAAACAGAAAAGATGTACTTTGTTGAGGGCAATGAGGGCTCAACACATGCAGAGTGGATGCATGGTGAAGCGGGATGAATGCAAAGTGTCCCGTCGTGGGGAGAAACGGCCCCTTTATTCCCATTCAGGAAATTGGTTGTGATTGCGCTGTGATGGCAGATGGAAATCATTTTCTTACTCATGTTCTCAGTTTGTAGTAAAGTTCCCTGTTGACCTAAAACCAACACCCAAATATGGCCCGTTCTCTTTTAAGCTGTTTTAATCAATATTTTGATCACAACAACGAATCGGATGACAGTGTAATGTGAAATATCCACTCTTTGCAGTGATTGCATTATTTAATTTGACATCTGTGTGTGTGTGTGTGTGTGTGTGTGTCTGATGCAGGGAGTCCATGAATCCAAAGGTGTAACAGACGACTACCTTCGTCTGGAGGCTCTCATCCAGAAGGTGGTCTCTCCATACCTCGGCACTCATGGGTTATATTCCAGAGATGGATCTTCCAATTTGCACTGCTCCTCCTGTGTTGTAGGTATGTACATGTTTAAATGTGTTTACACATGACGAACCATGGAAGTGCTTTTAAAAGTTACAAGCGCCACGTTCGCCTATGTGTTCGTGTGTTCTCCTGCACTTGCACTCTGTGGTGTTTTTTGCGTGTTTTCAATGATAAAGTAATCAAATTTATAAAGCAGTCTTTCTTTACTTTCTCGCTCCTTCTCTCCCCAGAAAAGCGTTTGCAGCGCTCCTGGCCCTCCAAACCAGGAAACTCCCCCATCGCCAAGAACCTAGTGGTCCGCTCTCAGAGCTACAACATTCCCATGCTGACCCCTGTGGGGGAGTACGACACCGACTCTTCCGCAGGAGGTGGCACAGGTATCAGACGGCACTCCGTCTCTGAGATGACGTCCTGCTTGGAGGAGAGCAGCTCTTTGGCTGAATCCACTGCGACCAGCAACACCAGCGCATCCAGCCTCGCCAACCACTCTCCAGCTTCCACGGCCTCCGCTGCACTTTCAGGTACGGCTGCCCCGGTAATAAACAACCTAACAAATCATTGGCATCAGCAAATTTCAAAATGGCAAGACGCTATTATTGCTGGAGTGATCAATGGTTCAGATTACTCTTTAAACAGTGTGTTCTGGTGCTGAATCTCAGACCTTTTAAATGTACCTTTTTAAGACTGTCCAACATTGCACAACCCCATCTTTTTAGTCTTAAAATGCTTATTTTGCTTAACTCTAAAACCTCTGTTGGTCTCCGTTCAGGTCCCCACCCTCTCCAGCCACAGAATCACTCCCCCTGCATCCTCCCACAGCCTTCCCCAGGCGAGGACACACACTGCGCTGGCTCGCTGGTGTCAGACTCCCCCGCATCCTCCAGAGCGCTGGCTCAAGACACGAGCTCCAGTCCTTCGTCCAGTCTGGAGATCATGACGGACGTGCCGGAGTCTTTGGACTCGGAGCCGGAGCACAACGGCATCTTTCTGGACTTCTCGCGACGTTGCTCTGGAGGGTCGAACGGACAGCAGAGACACACTGATGCAGAGACGTGTGCAAACGACGCTGAGCCATGACGACATTCCTGACACCCAGTGACACTTGGTGCTGTGTTATGGAGACTCAAGATCATTAGGGATCTGTTTAAACAAAATTATTTTTTTAGAAGATGTGGTCACCCATCCCTAGAAACAAGTCTCACCTCATGCTGACTGGTAAAAAAATATGAATTTGGGCTTTTTTTTGAGTGTATGCTCCCAGCTGGAAACATCATCACTGGCTTATTTGGGAAGAGAAACCTTTTCCCTGTTTTTTCTTTTGAACGACACACAGTGATGATAACACATCGTAGGTGCACATGCTGAAGAAATGTTTTAGAATTGTCAAATATCTCTCTTTTTTTTAACACTTTGAATGTAAAAGAAACTCTCCAACTCTGTCGGTTGGAGCTCAACTTATTTTATTAATGGATGATAAAAATAATAATTTGAATTTGAACTCTGTCTCGCTCTATATTCAAACCTAAAGCTGTATCTCTGGTGTACTGACAGAGATTTGCATTCAAGGGAAGAAGGCACTAGAAATGGTTCCACTGTATTTCAAATCTTCTGCTTGATAATATCAAGCAATATTTTGGTTGAAGTCCATATTTTTATGAGAAAACGTAGCAGACACTGCCATCTTGTGTCATTCTTGCACAGTGCAAGGTGTGCAGTGCAGGAGAGGGGAGTCATTAGAGACACCTGTGCGCGCGGGGAGGGAGCACAAACAAACAGCATGGAGGAGAACAGAAAGGAGGAGCGAGCGTGTTAAAGAAAATACGTTTTAAAGACTTTAACCAGTTTCTAACTGTCCACTAAAAGAGCAGTGCTGTAGTAGAGTGCACTATAAACAGTTTTGTGGCAGAAGTTTCAAGAAGCGGTTGGATTTTCTGGACATCCTGGACCACATGCTGCTGGCTGAACGCCGATCAGCGGAGCAGGTATGAATGGAACCACTAACGTTAACTCTGGTAGTGCTGCCCAACACACCAGCCCGCCGACATTACATGTGTCATGTACATCAACGCAATACTAATCAGTCGGATGCAGAATCGAAACACCAGCATAATTGGATTTGTAAGAGGCAAATACTTTTAGAATAGTATACTAACAGTATTTTTTATGCATTTAAATAAATTGCTCTGATGTTCAATATATATACTGTGACTTTTTCGAGATATTATTCTATTACTTTTTTCGACATGCTATATACTATGATCTTATGACTTTTCTTTGACGTACAGTACTTACTTTATTCGACATGACTACGATTTTTTGCCATACTATAGTATGGCTCTTTCCCTTATTCTAGATAGTTCTGTTGACGTGTTGTACTCTGGCTTTTTTGACATGTTTATAACTGTTGACAAGAAAGAAACACATTTTAAATGCAAGTTATATTTAATGGGAGAATCAGTGAAATGGAACAAGTCTAAGCCACGTTCATTCAGCGTTAACATAAAAAAAATAAATCACTTTAACAGCGAGTACTAAAATGATTCTACTTTTGCTGTGAAGCAAATACATCCGTTTACTTGCGTTCTAAGAAGTGAAAACGATCACACTAAAGCACTATTTAAGACATGAAGGTGAACCCAGCTCAACTTCAGTCTGCGTCTGACAGTTCTTTCACAAAGCTTTCTATTGAAATACAGTGGTTGGGAATTCATTTCACAGGCAAATCGATTTCTTCTTACACTTCTGCATCTCATGTTGGCCAGTGTACATTCAGAAAAGCAATACCTTTTTGTATTGTGGCATCAGCTAGCACCAACCTAAATAACCTGATTGTTTTCTGTTCTATTACAGCTCACAGGAACGTCAAAGTCCAGCTGTGTGTGACCATGAAGCTGCATCTTTCTCCCGTCCAGTTTCATACTCAAGGTTTGTGGTTCAATTCCACCTTGTTCCCTGCACCAGTTACTCCATGTGAGTTTCATTTATTCTTGACCAGATAGTTTACACCAACCGATAACATTAGCATGAGACATTGTTTCAGTGGTTGAACACACGTCACTGCTCTGGTCTCAGGGCTGAAAGCTTCCTGAAGCGTCTCCAAATATGAGTTATGTGAAATTGGCAATTATACTTCTTAGGATAACAAAAAAGAAGTCTGATTTTTGTGCTTTGTTACACAGATACAAATATTTGTGACTTGAATTTCATATTAAAATGTTTCTCACGAGGAAAGAATTACAAACGATATTTTTCTTCTCTGGTGGAGATACAGCATTGTAGAACATTTTAATTCTGTTTTAAAACTTCTGTAGACCATCAAATATGATAAACATTTTCTGCACTTTGTTACAGAGAGGATCAGTCAAAGACGTCTCCTTCCTGTGACGCTAAAAGGCGGGACTCCCCGTGATGTAGAGTGAAAAAGGATTCTTGCTTCAGTCCTTTCTGTTCCATGGCCTCTCTGAGACGAACCGGTGGCTCCAGGTAGTACTGATGATGAAGGGATGAAATGTTAATTGAGAAAAAGTGATTTGTTTTTTACTTTGTCAGCTCTAACTTTCAAAGTGCGGCAGCAAGCCGGAGATTGTATTAAACTGAGTTAGCGAACAATGACACCTTGTTACCAGAATGGGTATGCTATGATGAGTCAGCTGTTTCTGGAAAATTTTTTATTAAACATTTCTTATGGTTGATTTAACTTCGCAGTACTTTCCACAGAGATGTTTCTGTTATTTAGCCGACCCTGGCCTCAGTCTTGTGGATATAAAAATAGAAACACCTGTCAGACTAACACGGTCCAGTTCAGCAGAACCTAATAAACTGGGTGCTGTTGATTAAGCTAGTAGGACACATTTATCCTCATTGTAGCCGAGTCATCGTGTCACACTAAGCAAGAGTTTGATGCCAGTAGATGTGGGCTACGTCTTTCAGAGAGAAACCACATTTGATTGCCACGGTGTTTTTGAAGCGGGTCAAACTATTCATTTAAACCACAACTAATTAACTGCACATTGTACCTCATAGGCAAGAGCAAAGGTTCCCCAGTGAATGGCCACGGAGTGTTTGGCCTGAAGGTCTTGGTGGATCCGAACAGCCTCTTCTGGATCTACATGCTGCCCCTGCATCATATCCCTGAAAAACAAAGTTCATTTTTGTGTCTGTTTTAAAGCTATATCATCTTTTAAAATGTACTCTAGTCTACTTTTACAAAGGGTGTAGGGCTTAGATTTTGTTGACATTGTCATATTTAGGTGGAGTTAAACTTTATTGAAGTGGACACAGTATGTACAGAACCTGGGCAGGTAAGCGCCAATGGGGATTGCTGCGAGGTCAAATGGTCCGAAGCGCCGGCCAATCTCCTGGAAGGAAGTGCAGTAGCCGGTATCGCCAGCAAAGAAGAATCGATGATCCGGGCCTAAAATAGACCAGCTGCCCCATAGAGACTGAGAGAAACGGCAAACAATATGAAAAGTTACATTCATATGCTTTCAACTCAAAATAAAAAATGAAACCCTCTTTGTGCTGTATTGAATTATTTGCCTCATTCGCCCTCTACTCTTATAGTGATTGATTTAATACATTAAAGGTAATGAATTACTACCTTGTTATCGTCCAGCGCTGTGCGTTTGCTCCAGTGTTGAGAGGGTGTGCAGACGAAGGTAACATCATCATGACCCGGGACACAATTCTCCTCCCACCAATCCAGCTCCATCACATTCTCACAGCCCATCTTTACCAGCCAGTCCATCAGACCCAGGGGCACGAACCTGTGCAACACATTTTTCAATGGCATACTTTAATTATTCCAAAATCATGGAAGACTCTAATAGTGCTCTTTGGTTGAGAGTGTAAGCTTAAGACTGGATCTCAAAACATTATTGTTGACAATAGTTCAACACTTACCAGCGTAGCTCCCCTCCAAAGCGTGCATTAAGACTGGCCACGGAGCCAGCATCCAGATGGTCATAATGAGAATGACTGATGACAACCGCATCGATCCTGGGCAGCTGTTGGCAGAAGGGTTAAAACATGAAACCCTGGTAATGATGGTAGCAGCCAAAGAAACGAGGCTTAGAAGAAATAATATGATTGAGGACGTAGCGTTTCCCTAAAGATAAATTAAAAACAAAAAGTACTACACCTGTTCCACAGTGCAGGGGGGTCCTCTGTACCTTTTGGGACCCATGAACTGGAACAGTGAGGCCCTTTGACTAAATATTGGGTCTGTCAGAATATTCAGCCCGTCCATTTCAACCATAACTGTGGCGTGACCCAGCCAGGTGACTCTCAGACCCGGACCAGAGTCAGAGAGGTCTGGGCTCTGGACAAAGTACGGTTCCATCACTGGGAGCTCACTGTCCAGAGCCTTCACAGGAAGGAGAAAGGGACAAAGAGAAGGAGGAACGAAGGGAAGAGGGAAGGATACAGTAGGGAGACGAAGGACGGGGATAGAAAGAAACAATCACATATTCATTATGAGGAATACAACGTTTCAGTCTTATGACTTCATTTGATCAGTAATCCCCAGTCACTCTTTTAACAGACTCACTGTTTGCTCCTCTCCAAACACGCTTCAGTTGCTGCTTGCAGGATTTATTTTTAATAAAAAAAATAGCTCTGGTCAACTTCCTTTTGTGTACCTTGAAGTTTCATCTCTGTTAAGTATTTATGCATGAACTTCACAAGGCAACATCCTAACACACATTATTATTACAAAAATGTTGCGAGCTTACGTTCCATCATTAAACTTTTGATCTATGACCTCTCTGGTTGTTGGTCTGTGCAATTAAGGGGTTAAACATGTTTCTGTGTGAGAGCAGTCAGCCTGCAAAGCTCTTACTGAGCTCAGCAAGGTTTCAACTAGAAACTATAAATACTGTGTGTGTTTGGAGAGCTGACAAAGAGCAATAATACTACTAAGAGAGGCGGGAAACACTGTATATGAACTCTAATACTGATCCGACACCTACTGGGAATAATATGAAACAAAGCCAAGACTGTAGTTAATGGCTTTAAAAGTTTACTATAATAATAACACACCTCTTTAGTAGTTGGTATATTGCTGTGATTTTTATCAAATAACAGGAATCTGAGCAGGGTGGTGTAGGAGGGGAACCGCCATGTGGGCCAGGGGTTGGTCCAGCGGCCATGTTTGTCCCGGCAGGACTTTGTTACTTCCTCCTAGAATCAAAGTAAACCGTGACATTTTAGCCATTTATTTTAGGCTTAAAGAATGGCATTTCAAACAACGTCAGGTTGAAACACAATACACAACAGTTAGAGAACTGGAAGGGTGGCATGTTGAAGGAAGGGGGTTATGGAAATGATGATTGATGTGTGTGTTTCAAGTAGAAGAGGAGGTTTTGCTGGTCAGGGGGATTATGGGAAGTGAGGTTTTACCTCTAGCCGGTAGTCCAAGCGGAAGCTCTTGCGGGAGGAGCGAGACGAGCTGCTCTTCCTCGGGGTCCGAGCGTCCACCTTTCCACCCTCGGCCCCTCTCAGCATCCCATCATCCTTGAGTACAGGTACAAACACAGACGCACAGTGATGGAGTCAATTTTGCATTCTCCAAGGCATTTCAAACAGGATGGGAAATTAGCACCATCAACCAAATAACCAACCATGATTAAGACACCCTCTTGGGCCAGCAAATTGAAAGAAATATGAATTTGGAATATATTTTCAGCTTCTGGTTGCTTTGTAACAATCTGGCCCAGAGTTCTGGACTGATTTAGCGTCGCGCTCCGACACACAATGGGCAGTTTAATTTTTTTTTTAAAAAGGGTCAAAATCGATGCAGCAGAAGCAATGATCTGTTTTGACAAGGAAGAAGAATGCATGGAATACAAACAGATGCCGCTTGATGCAGTAGTACCCCCAAAACCTGTAAACAGACTTCTGCAACGTTCCCCTTGAACAGCTGGTGCACGAGTCAAGAAAGTCAACATCAGTGACCGTGAAGAGAACTTTTCACAATTGAAAGAATGTGAGGACATTTTGACACAGTATGAAAAGTACAATAACACTGATAACAACTGCATTCCAAAATGTCTGCAGTGAAAACGTGCGACCACATTTGAACAGCAGAAACTCATATTTGTTAGTATTGAAGTTAGAATTGACCACATATCACATGTTGTGCAGGCTGCTTACCTCCACCAGGCCATGTCTCTCCTCCAGAGCTGCTCTGCCTGAAGATGACGGCTTCTCCATGGGCTCACCACCACACCTAGCGCGCAAACACACACACAGTTTTTGACTGTTAGCTCACACGTCATGTCACATGCCTTGCTTGAAGGTGAAGCAGCTGAGGAGGACAGCGTTACATTCATACAACAGAGCATATTTAACAGCTGAGAGTGAAACATAGTAGTTTGCATATGAGAAAAAAAACAACGATAATCAGACACGCAGCAAGATCGATTTCCCTGTATTCAACTGACACTATGTGAAATAGTGCTACCACAGAGCACCACGTACTAACCCTGGGTCTCAGTATCTTATCTTCTAACATCTTGTTGGCAGGAAAACCTATGACACAAGTTGCTTAGTGAGGGCGACGGATAAAAACACACAAAGAGCTGTTTTTACTCTTGTGTAATACTGATTGGTAAGTAACTGATGCATGACACAAAGATAATGAAGGCCACATAAAAAAAAAGCCAAATTAACTATAAATATGAAGTGATTATGCCAAACTAGGATCTAACTGAATCATATTGACACTTCATTACAGGCCCAGTGCAACAGTTGAAACTGCTCCGACTAATTTCTTCTATCTACCGAGGCTCAAGCTGTGAGTTGAGCCCTACTCTGTGCTACAGGTCTGGTTTCAGCTGACTCAGGTAAAATAAAAGGAGGACCGACTGTGTGACTAAATGAAATCACCACTTTTGTCGAAAAAGTTGCAACATACGAGTGAATTTGACATCTTAGTTTAGGGTTAGGAGACGAAACACCTACATTTACACTCCATAGCCAGCAAGTCTACTCACAGGCCTTCCTTATCCTGCTATTATGCACAGCACAGTGCAGCACACACCCTTACTAACTACTATCCACTTGTAACCGATTCCTCCGTGCACTTATGAGGAAATGCACTCGAGGGTGGCCTTCTTTGCTATCCCGTATTGATTGAAGATAATTGTAAGTCACGGGTCCTGGGTAGCACGATATTGTGGATCCTCTGTTGTGCCAATAGACACAGCCCCACAAACGCACCGGTCCTCTTTTGGGGGAACGCCACACATTAAAGCTACGGGAGTGCTGATGATGCACTCGGGACGCGTGAATAGACTTTAAAATGCACAGAAACACAGACTCTCTGGGACAACAATAGAGCTCTGACAAGCAAACAAAGATACATGGAGCCAGCCAGCGTGCCCGATGTGGTCACATAAGCAACACATCTAGCCTGAAGAGAGTTTCTCTTCTTTTCTGTCGTCAGGTTAAATTCAATATTGCCATTTACATGATCAGACATGAGGAAAAACACAGGCTGTAGGCCACACTATTTGTGCATGCCGCTTAAATGCTGATAACCATATTTACCTAGCAGTTGGGTGTCACTCAGACTGAGCAAACAACATTTTATGATAGCCATTATCATGATCACGCACAAATCGGAACATGAATGAGTCTAGCTGTGAAACTAACTGCCCAACCATTTAATAAGCAGCCTCAACATGTTTAGATATCTTCAAATATCTCCCGTTTACAATGTGTGGCCAGACATTGACACAGACAGGAAACACAGCAGCAACAATAACACTGGCCGTGTTATTAACTTCTTTGCCAAATACAAGAAGGAAATTGAGTAACGCTTGCTGAGTTACACTGTAGCAGATTTAAAGGGGAAACTAGCCCAGCTGAACGTGTCCCTCGGGTAAAACGACAGTGATAGTATGTAACAGATTTAAACCGCGGGCCACCATGCACTCACTGTCGAGGAACACGAGCATCGCTACGGGCTACAAAACATGCCAGTTGTTGCTATTTTCAGCCAACTCACCTGGAAACTTGAACGCAACAGAATAGCACCAGTTGTTTTCTTAGCGGGGAGACATGTTGGTTGCGTTTACGTCAGCCATATACATGTTAATGCGAGCTGGGTAACATTATTAGGAGCTATGCGGTTCCCTGAGCGTCTCCAATGCAGCTGTACATGAGTGTAATGCGCCTTTGAGTCACCAGCGAGAGGGAAGTCAAACAGTCACTGCCGTTGGAGGAAGATGTCTTTCAGAAGGTAAGTCGTGGAGTTTAAATGCAGCAGGACGGCGAGGATCATTAGTCGGCACCAGCTCGACTTCTCTGACGTAGGGTGCAAAGCCCTCTGATCACGTGACCGCCTCTAAAAACTCTGCCTGTGACCGCGGGCTGTTTTATAAATAACTAAAAACGCACTTAAATAGAAATAAGGGTGAATTAATGTTTAGGACTAAAAAAAATAAAAGTCTTGCTTACAAAATATTTGTAAGAGTTGTATCTTATTATTATTGCAACTAGTACAGGAACGCTTTCTATGTCTGTCTGTTATATTATGCTTAATCATTTAGTAGAAATAACTACCAACAATAATAATTATAATACAAATACATAAATAGAACAGCAATATCAATTTAATCCATGCAATCATATTTATCTATTTTCTTTTTAACATATTGGTTACTTTGTCAATTATCTCATTGTTTATTTATTATCATCATACTTTCAACCCAACTACTTGCACACAAATAGAATGTGGGGCCTGTGCTGTATATTCAACATTTAATATTTAGAACTAGATTGAAACGTGATCCCTTTCAATAAAATGACAGTTGAATACTTTTTGACCACCAATCATCATCATCATCATTCATCTACCTGGAAAATAATGGTGCTCAAACTAATAATCATTAATTTACTAGAAGTGGACTAATAATCCGTACACTCTCCCTGACACACATTTATATTAACAGCTCAAAACCTATGCACTACTTGAACGTGTAGTATACAGGCTTACCTTGAATTGCTCCTCCTAATGAAGGACACCTGGGGACAGTTGAACCCTGACACACAAACTGTTAGTCGCTCGTGGCGTTTACTAAACTTACGTCCACACGCCCGAAACAAATGCAACGGCCTGCACAACACTGTCTCCATTTTAGCCCTTTGCATTGGACCATATTTGCTTTGGAGTTTTAGTAAAGAACACAAAGGAGCATTTGTCTGCAGCTTAAGAAAAAGTTGTTCAGCGTCCGGAGAGCTAAAGTTTGAACTTCCTGCCAGATGCGTTCAAGGACTCTCGGAAATTTCATAATTCATAGCTAGGCTTTTAATGAAACTCTTTCTTTAACTCCCTTTAGATACAAAAACATTTAGATTTGTTATGTAAAACATACAAAAGCTTCTTCTTAAATCTGTAAATGTTTCAAACTGTTTTTGTACATTTATTCTGGAGGTAGTCAATAGAATATGCACCCACAGAATGTTTGAGTATAAGTTCATGGTGATGCTTTAATAGTCTTTGCAGAAACGTTTTTAATAACTGTCACCACATCTTGCATAGTAGTGGCTATGCCCATCTTTGAACAGTACATCTGACTCCACACGGATTATAGTGGGTGCAAACTTCATGACTGGTTGCAGTGCAACGCCTGTATTTCATCATGTTTTATGAATCAACACTCATCAAACCCTAATGGTTACAACAGAAGAGACATTTACCGGCAATCCTGAAAACATTTTAACTTTATATAGAAAAAACAACAACATATGAGCTATTCGTATTCAAAGCCGTCCACACAAATGTGGATATCTCATCAGGTAGGTGTGAATACTTAACAGCCAGGTGATCCAGCAATGTTTGGGTAGAAAAGAACACCATGAAAGGTGAATCATAAAATCCTCGTTTCAACACCGCTAACAAAACACAACACAGTTCAGATTTTCTTTTTGTGTTTTTAGTTCTGCAGTAAAAACACATTATGGTAAATTGTGGGGAAATCATTCTTATGTCTTCTTTGAGCTTTGTAATATTGAGTGTAAAAGAAAAAAAAAGATCATAAAATATATCACAATGAGGGCTTTTTTTTTTTTTTTAAATCACTGTGTGTGTTTGTCCATGTCTCAGTGCTCCTTGTGGTCTCCGTCCTCCTCCAGCTTCCTGATCTCTGCCTTCAGCTGGTTGATGTTTTCTCTGCTGGCCTTTAGCTTGTCTTTCAGCTCCGTGATCTCCAGGCTGGTTCTCTTCTTTGCCGTCTCCATTTTCTCCTTGGTCCTCTGTTCTAGCTCATTGACTGCAAACACACATAAGCACGATGACAGTAACTCAAACTATGTCCATGCTGCTCTTCTGTACAGATGCATAAACATCGTTTTTCCACTTTATGCAGGGCAGCGATGTTAAAGTAAAAGAAATGGGGCGTACTAGTCTGTATATGCGTCTCGTGTTCATTGTGTGTGTACATACATTCGGTCTCGTGCTTGTAAGCACCCAGGGTGAGTTGTCTCGATGTGGTCAGAAGCTGCTGCATCATGGCCGTAGGATCCTGGAAGATCTGAAAACAGAGTCGGGTGCATCACTCCCAGTTCCACACAATTCCAAATTTACATGTAATTGATGGTGGCAAGATTAAATATTAGTAGGTAGTAATAACAATGAAGATAAATAGATGCAGTGGAGTAACTGTGGAGACAAGCTACCAGACGTACCATTTCATCATAGAATTCAGAGACGACCGTCTTCTTAGGTATTGCACTGGTGTCTGACTGGAACAGCTTCAACAGATGGTACAGAGTCACCTGAGACACACACACACACACACACACAAATCAATACAAGCATACATACAAGGAGGTAAAGCTCAAAATCCCTGTGTTACGTATTTAGTATTGAGATGCTCATGTTAGGCTCTCACAGGTCTCTCATTGGGGTCAATGAAGAAGATCTTGATGATGATCTCAAACTCCCCCCAGCCCGTCTCTGTAATCTCATACGGAGGCTTGGTCACCACTGGAAGGAAGAGAAACACAGTGAGCCTCTACACACCTGCCTGTACGCTTATATGACGTACCAACTGTATCAACCCCCATTAACACATTCCTCTACAGATAATAATAATAATGCATCCCGACAACAGGAGCGGATTCCTCATCCCATACTCACCTCTCAGAGGGTTACCATAGCTCTCATGCAGCTTGAACTGGATCTTCTTCACATAGGCAGACATATCCTGGAAGAACAATGTTACGTATATTTATGTATACAATTTAAAAAGCTTTGCGAAGGCCTTGCTGTGACTTGGCTGTCTCACCTCGTTTCTGTAAGGCTTCACGTAGACGGACCACTGGTGCGTGTGTCCATCCTCCTCTCGCTTCTTCCCAAAGTAACGGGCAACGTTCCCAAACACAATGGGCTTCACGATGGTTATTCCCTGCACATAAGAGGGAGAAGCATAAATAATCATATGAATGTAGTTCCTGTTAAAACACTCCCAATTACAAGGTGGGTAACGTTACATGAATTCTGACTAGAGATGCTATTAATTAACATTTTCGTTGTTTAATTGTTGAACTACTGTAATAATACAATGAGCTCATATTTTCAATAACACAAGACTGCTGCAGTGTAACGTTACCTTAACTCGCCCCCCGGAATCTGGACCAAATTCGGTCATCTTTTTAAACATAGTCCGGTAGAAGGAGTGAAGTTGATCCCGCGCTACACTCTATAGGACTCTTCTTGTTCCCCCGCGTGTATCCTCATTGAATAAACCTGCCATTCAGGCATTAAAAGTATGCTTCATTCAGCCAGCCTTCTCATTTCAAACAACCAGCCAAAACAAGAGCCGGAAGTGACAAGTGTAACGTCTTAAATTGCCCGGTGGGAGCGAAACATGGAGACGTTAAAGGTTCCGGCTGATGGAGGAAGCGTCGGACAAGGAGCGTAGAATTATGTAATACGGTTTTGTAATAATTAGTATCATAATTTCTTTGTTGGCTCAAACACACTGCAAACGCTATATTACGTTTCTTTAAGTCTGTCAACATTGCAAAATAAGTTACTGTACTGATACCGTAGTTTATTATAATTCAAAATCCCAGTTTAAATCAATTGTATGGGTGTTTATAACTATATTTGAAAACACCAGTTAACCGTAGTGATTTTTTAATGATCAGTTGAAGTACAACTTTCCTTGTTCAACTCGCGTCAAATGTGAATGCACTAGATAAGCAATAAGATAGCACTATTATAATACATTTAGTCCAAGAATTTAGTCATTTAATGACATGACTCTACTCATTTCTACACACTTGCACTCTTAATTTAGTATTTGGTAGACGTTTTTAACTACAAACTAATAAATACAATCATCTCTACTTTCAATGTTTGCTAGTTTGTTTTTGCACCTTCATCAAAACTAAAATAAAATTGATAATTTGTGGACCAAATTGATATGGAAATCTCATTCACATTGGTAGGCTTGAAGTCATTTATATAGTCTACCTTTACCTGATGCCCACTAACGAGACTAATTAGATGCATCATGTACAAAGGAAAACCACAAAACCAAATTTACAAATGTTTTATTTATTTCTTTTAAGTGCACCCACTGTAAATAATCTAGACGTGACTTTTAATCTAGAAACTCAACTTCTCATGCATTTCTGCTCTTCACTGGGCAAGTCTCATGTATTTCTGCTCTTTTCTGATCAATTACATTTACAGGCAGAACATCTCAATTGTAACCAGTTATATAATAAAGTTACGTTTTCACCACGTTACACCTTTGGTGGGTTTCAGGTTGGGTCAAACAAAGATGAATCTCTTCAAACATTCACATTATCTGTTACAGTGAAAAAGCATCTGCAGCTCAGGTTATGTCTAGTAAAAATATATCCTACCATTTTACTTTAAGTCAAATACTGAAGACACAAAAAAAAGATACTTTCCAGCTGCTTGTGTGAGGTACTATCTTGATGCAGCAGAGTCAGCCAGACTTCCACTGGACTGGACCGCTTGGTCTTCTGTGGTGACGTAGACCTGAAAACACTTACCTCCAGCGCTGTGGAGAGAAGTCAGCACAAGGCAAATACAACGAGACGCCCGAGTATCGTTACTGAAAGCCCTGCACAGACATGTTCTTATTCTCGCTCATTAGACCTCGGTTTAGGATGACATGGAGTGGCACTTTGCTGTTCAGATCACAACAGTCAATGTACCTTAAGGACTCAAAGTGCGAAGGCATAAAGCCTTTAAAGGTGCAACTGAAGAGGCAAAGCAGCGTCAATCTAGCATGACCCAAACACATTTAACAGTTAAAAGGCAGAATGTCCCACTTTTTCCACATGGTTTTTGGTACAAAAACCCAATTTACAATGCTTCATTACTCGTTTACAAGTTTATGGGATCACATGGATTATCTGTGAATATATAACACTCTTTTTAAAGTCAACGGTAAAAAATAATACATAGCAGGAGCATCATTAGGGTTTTCAAAATGTTTGGATGCCTTCACAGTCTGATTACCATCTTTTCATCAAAGTTCAGAGTGATAGCTTTAGCCATTTTGGAGACTAGGGTCCACAATCTTTACAATCAAACACCTTTGAACATGGGATATTTTTGCAGCACCACAAAAAAAAATCCCCCTCTATTTTATTTACTGCAGTCTAACTGGTCTGTTCTTATGATCAAAGGTCAAATATTAGGACATCTAGGCCTAATATATGTTGTAATCGAAAATATCAGAGATAGTAAAAAAACAGACATGTAAGTAAGTGCATATTTGCCAAAACGATCATTTTAAATACTACAAAATAAAAGCTCTGGATCACAAAGTGTTGAAAATCAGTCTATAAAAACAAACAGCCATGAACATGATGGTGGCTTCCTTGCATATGATGACAAAGTTAATGTTATGGTGCACATGACATATTAAACAAAGTGCATATGAAGAACCAGTTTAACTGAATTTGTTCCGCATGTTGTGTCGATATATCGTATCTATGGTGTGACAGAGGAAAAGTGTTTAACATGAACACAAACAGGTTAGGTGTGAGACACAGGAGCAAAAAAAAAAAAAAAATAAAGTAATTTTCTTTAAATGGCAAATCACCAAATGGGATGAACTAAAATATAAAGAATGACCAACTCCATGCAAGTTTGAACTACAATGGCTGCTTGAATTAACATGGATTACTAAATATAAGAATGATATAATTTCACATTAACAAAACAAAGAAACAATTTGGATTGGAAGTGTTCTTGGCAATATCTATTCAGTGTGTTACACACAATGGAACCCCCTTTGTGAACAGTATCGAGTATTCTTCTGGGTTTACTGTGAAGCTGCCCACAAGCGTTCAAAGAGCTGCATGTACACGTTTCCCTTCAACTAGTTCAACGTTGACATACCCTTCCATCAATGCACATTGCAAAAAAAGTACATTCATTTAAATTCTTACCTTGTAAAAGTTTTATCCATTTGAATAAAATAACAAAAAATACTTTTTTAAACCATAAAGCTGCTCGCTAATACAGCCCAAAAAAAAAAAAAAAAAACCTCACACAAATTCAATATGAAAAACAATCTAAAATACACATTTAATATAAATGAGCCAAACGTAGAGGAATTCACCAAATGCATCGAGTACCTCAGTAAACATTTTTTATTACAACACCATCTAGTTTTTAATCAAAAGCAGAGAGACATTTACAAACATTCTAACGAAAGGAAGAAGTGAGAATGAGGGGTGGGGAGAACACATCAAACATGTACCCTATAAAAACTGATCTCTAAACTGAATGTACACAGTACAGCGAGCCAAGGAAAAATAAAAAAACAAAACAAATAGGATGTAATGTTTGTGTCTTCTAATTAGGGATTTTGTGGGCCATTTTATTGTTTCTTTGCAAAAAAAGCATCACACTTCATGTCAAATAAAACATCATAAAAATAAAAGAACTGCTTGGAAAGTTTCTTTTCTTTCATCTTTAGTTACCATGAGTACAGATGTTGGGAACACATAGCCTTACACAGGTCAGGGTCTTCCATCCACTGCTCTTAATCAGGCAGACAAGATGAACAGACAGAGAGAAGGATGGGTGGAGACCGAGAGGAGAGATGGAGGAAGAGGTGGTGCTGGTATTCCTGTCCGGTCATGCAGGGTGGGGAGGTGGTGGCGAACTGAAACTCTTCCTCCCTTTTCTTCCATCCATCCTTGATCCTCGTTAGCTGAAAGGTGTCAAAACGAAGGGTGGAGTTTGGTTTCGAGGCAGCCCAACAGTGAACACTCTCTCTCTCCCCCCCTCATCATTAAACCTCTAGACTACACGTGCATAGTGCACACCAGGGCTGGGCTCAATTCACTGTCACTTTGAGTCACAGGGCTGGAGTTCTTCCAAATCCACTTACTGAACAAGTTACTGTGACAAAGGGGTCTGTAGGGGGGGGGGGTCAGAAAACGGGGCATCTAAATGGCAGAATTTCCTGTTAGGACTCCGTTGACTGAATTGCACCCAACCCGGGCACAGACACAAACATGGTCATGCAAACTTGAACAGGAAATATCCAAGAAGCAAATCTGAAGTTTATCAGTATGTACACACACAGAGCATAACAATAATACAATATGCAGCTGAATTTATGCCTAAATGCACTTTATCCCATGGATTTGAAATTGTTTAAATAAGCGTGAAGGAATTCTTATATACGTAGATGCTTGCATGTTACATAAGCTACTTGACATCCATATAAAAATATATAAAATATAGTATATCTAAAGACTTGGGGCAGTGAATTTGGACATTTTTGTTACATGATTTCCAATTCAGGGATGGACACGAGGGGAAATGAATAAAATCTTAAAGGTAAAGAACATTCTAGGGAATCGCAGTCCTACAGCGCGCACCTGGCTGGCTTTAAAGGATCCATTCTGCACAGTGTAGCATATTTTCTGCTTTGTGTGGTTTGCAAAAAGTGTAAAACTTTCTTGGTAAATTGTTCATTTTCTTTTTTAAAGACTTGCCTCCTCCCCTTAAAAAAAGTACCAATGACCTATAAACATCTAGTGGATTATAGATTACTTTTATTTAGCCATAGTAAACCGTTTATCATTCAGCTATTTCAAAAACACATTTCCCTTACAACCAGCTAGTGCTGGTGAGCTTTAGGTACAGACCTACAAACTGAACCAATGGGACATGTTACATAGAAACAGTGCATGACCGGTTGTGACACAACCAGTTTGTCATTAAATTCAGCAATATCGGAGTTAAAGACACAGAAAAGACAAAAGAGCCATAGATAAAAACATAAAACTACAGAGAGGAAGGCACGCATCTGACTCAGACACAGTAGCTGATACTTTGTTACAACCGCCCAGTTATATAAATATTATTTTATTTTTTTTACATTTAATTTAGTTGATACCTTTATGGCCTAGTAAACACTATGCCAGCATTTAAGCTGCAATATTTAGTTTTTAGAATTGAGAAAGACAAAGTGCAGCATGCGAGGAACAGCAAACTGGAGGGACTGGAGTTTATGGTAATTATTAATGACAGCAGCTATGAACAGTTACACTGTCAATAACGCTCCACTACCCGCATTACATTCTGACCCAATTTAAAGCACCTCTTAACAGAAACATTACAGTTATCAGGTGAAACGACAACACTTCTGATACAGAAAGTCATTTCAAATTTGTCAGCTCTTGTAATTATGTAAAATGGGATTAATAAATGGTGATGCAAGGTTTTGATTTACAGGGTGACTTACAGCTGGTGTATCTGCACCAAAAAGGCCTCAAATGAGTACAGAGGATTTCACATGACTCAGAGATTCAAATGCATGTTCAAACGTGATACGTTTTTTTGCTGTAGAAAACGGTTTACATGGTGCATGGCTACAGACAAAAACAGTTAAACCGACAATAACAATATAGTTTACAACACAGTGGTCAAACTCAATGATACTCCTCGTCACACTGTCATTCATAAGGGACTTTAACATCCAGTACAAGTGGGAAGGGGTTGAACTTTGTCAACAGTCAAATCACAGATCAAATAGACTAAAAAATATGCCTTGAACCTATGTTCTCTGTAGAATATTCTAGTTCATAGAACATATTAAAATATGTAACAGGACAGAGTCGAACCAGGGTCAGCCAGTCCATGAACTCTGAGATCTTTAACTTGTTGTGTGATACGGAACATTTAAATATTCATATTTTACAGATTACATTCTGACAAGCAAGCTGTGGGCCCACTCTCATTAATCATCATGTCTTCAGAAACTGTTTGACCCTGGTTCAACATGAGCAAATAGTATGCCTGTTTGAAAAGGACATCAGGCCTGTGACTGTGAGCATGCAGCCTGTTGCACACAGTGTACATCCCCCCCATGTCAATATGAACAGATACAAGAGCTTTAAAGCATATCTGTGGACACAACAAATAGCCATCCCACCATCAGGATTAACAGCAATATGCTTCATTCCCCCCCCCCCCCTAATGACCATGCTCCAAGATATCACACTGAATGCAAAGGTAGATTTACACCGAGAAACATTTGTTGAAAATATACTCAACAAATGCATCTAACCAAAAGTCCTAAGGCCCTGTGCCCACTGGGGATCTCTTATCCAACAGAGATAACAACATGAAATGTGTTGGAGGAGACTGCAGCTCTACTGTTGATGAGGAGTGATTGTTTTAAAGAGGCATCTTTTGGTAAGAGGTTCCCAGTGGACACAAAGTCTTTAGTAAAAGAACTGGTTTGTATTTGGACTGTTAGCTCTAACATATAAGATCTATTTAGCTTGGGCTGACGGATAAGGGAGACGGTAAGTTAAATTATTTTGGTCTGAGTTTTGCCTGCTTTTCAAAATTCAGCAACCCCACAAGCAAAACCACCCCAATTAATATTTCTCAGTGTGGGAGACATATATGAAATAGTGCACGTATAACATATGTGTATGTTTATATCAAGACAACACGGTCTCAAGAGTGAATGTAGTTCATGTCTGAAAGCTAGTGAAATATTATTTGGGGTGATGCACACCTGCACAGGGATGTTAAAGGGTCCAAGTAACCTACTGGACTCTTCTCTCCAAGGACTGGTTTATATACCATTAACATCTTAAGTGCTTTGGCAGTGAAGGACATGAGAACGACACACAGAAATCCATCAAACCAGATATTTCAACTGCAGTTCCAAAACGTTACACAAGTAGCGCATGGAAACCTAACACCAAGCCAGACAATCAGCCTACAGAAGATTTACCTCAAAGGATTTAAGAGCAACAAACCATTTGCAACATGGTATTGATATTTGTTGTGCACCAGCTGGTGTTGTATCGCTTTAACTGCAACTCATCCATAACATGACTCAACACCCTAAAAGCCAGCAGAAAACACAACGCTATGAGCCAAATGATCTCCTGCCAACCGATGACGGGTTATCATTAAAAATCTACACCGCAGTCTAAGTGGGAATCATTTCAATGTACATACAAGTCACATAAAATACAAATGTAAAATGTATACTATGTATCAGTCAATGACAAATAACAATTAGCATAGAGTCATGAATCTGCTGCATTGACATAAAAATAGTTCTATACCTTCAATTATATTGACAGATAACTCAACTAGAAACCGTATTATTATTCAATGTGTACATGTAAATTACTCTTGCCAATCATATCTGTAAGACACTGCAATTAATCGTGCACTGGTCCTGAATGTTAACCAATTCTGACAATTAGAAAATTACAAAAAATGTCAATGCGAAGCCATTGATTAACTCAAGCAGAACTTCAAATTTAGTTTTGTTTTTAAAAAAATGGTGTATTAGGGCATTAAGATCTTATGTTTTTTTCTTAAATTGAGGAGCAATGGTTCATAAGTGAGTAATACGAGGCTACAAAACATTCAATTCGACAAAAGTAAAATGTCAGGCAATATTAATGCAAATATGGCACAATAACATTCTGTGTCCAAAAGCAGTTATCAACACTGTTTGATAAATGAATGTTCATCTTCCCATGACAATTATATAAATTCAACTGAAATGGTAATACGTATACAACATGACTGTGAATGGAACATTTACAAAGTGTAGATTGAGCTATCGACAAGTTCAACATTGTCATTTTTTTGTTCTTCTAAAAATACAATTTGAACAGACCCAAAAATGCTGACTCTGTACCAAGTATTATAAAAAATGATCGGGGAATACTTTGACTATTATTACAAGCACACTGACAAACCAAGCCACAATACACTTCAATTAAACTCACATATAATAAAATGGCAATTAAGTATTGAATCTTCATATTAAAGGCAGAAAAAATATTGTTTTTGGTCCACTGGCCATAGCTGCTGGTAAAAACAAAATTTTGATAAATTTCACTGTTTAGGAGCCAAACCGATGTTTAGATTAGTTAAGGATCAGCTAAGGAGAGTCTCTGAAGTAGTTCACAGGTTTACCCGCCCCAGCAATAAATAAAGTGTACAAGCAATACGGCTTTGTTACAGAATTCAGCATTTTGGTTTGAAATCTATTTGGCAGAATACAAAAAGTGGCTGACAAATTTTGCACATTGCCAGCCTCAGAGGCATGTAGACCAAAAAGTAACAATACATCCACATAGTCAATTGCCAGTAATTATCAGTGTCTTTTCTGATTTGGGGAGAACCACAGCATAGATACAACTCTTACAAACCCCTTTGTGGAATGTAGCAGGGTGAATACAGCAAGTGACATATTGTCTGAAAGACCAGATACACGACACAACTGTGATGACTAATTAGGACATTTGAAGAGAAGCAGACTTACCGTACCTTACCTGAAACCAAAGGAGTATTTTCCATTGCTTACCTCCTCTCTCCTTGTCTACTTCCTCATATATTCATAGAGGGAGATTTAAATTTGTCGCTCTCTACTGTAAATAATTATTTCAAAAGTTTTTAAAATGCCCAAAAGCCTTTTATGACGTATGACTGACTGTATCAATGAGGACCAGAGGCAACACTTCCTTGATAATTTGTTATCCTGGGTGTCACACAACACCCTCTGTAGATTATTTTGGCCAAATAGGATATAGGCACAGAAAATCCTAAACTTAACCGAAGCCTTTAATCCAATGAAGAAGAGAGGAGGGGAGCGCGCAGCGAACGCATCTTCTGCCTCGATCCAGGTCTAAAAAGTGCAGTGATGAAGAAGACAGAAAAGAGCTTATGACGGAAGTAAATGACTCTGGAAATGTGGTACCCACCTCCCTTCTCGTCTAGCGGTGTCGGTACTCCCTCTCCCTCTCTCTTTCCCGGTCTCGGTCGCGGTCCCTCTCACGATGGCGGTCCCGCTCCCGGCTGCGTTCTCGGTAATAGTCCTCATGCCTGTCACGACTGCGGGACTTGTGACGTCGGCTCTTTTCTCTGGAGCGACTGTGGTCCCGTTCCCTGGAACGTTCTCGCCTGGCATGGACAAGCATCATTGGACTGTGTACAAGGGGTTCAAAGTTTCAAATACCAAATGTTCCAGGGCCAATTCCCAATTGGAAGAAATTGTTTAGATACAGACACAATTACAGTACATACAGGCAAGAAATAGTCCACACTTCAAATCTGGCTAACTCACATTTTTTTCAAGTTATTCTATATAGATATATATCCAAAATATTCTCAAGATAAGCAATCTGACAAGTGGTTCTGTGTCTTTTTAGCTTTAAAAAAAACGTGTGTCACATTTAATGGCTAATGCGCAAAACCAGAATCTTACCTGGAGGCGGAACCGTAGCTTTTTGACTCAATGCCGTGGAGACAGTCCTGCAGGGAACTGATTAGGACCTTACAGCGGTCGTCTGCTGACACTTTGGACTGCTTAATCAGACTGATAGCTGTCACCAGGGTCTCTATAGCACTGCCATAGTCAGCTAAGGAGAACACAAGGTTGCATTAGGTTTTAATAGGCTCTCAGTGTTTTGTCTTGTTGACATTAAATGTGTGCACGTCTGTATTCTGATGTGTGTTACCTGCACTGGCATCAGACACTGCTCTAGATATGGCGCTGGAGGAGATGGCTCTGTTCCTGTTCATGATCTCCTCAAACTCTGCCTCGCTCAGAGGGGTCCGAGAAGCCTCCATCTCACTATAAATACACACAAACGTCAATGCATGAGTTCAATTACAAAAGACACTGTTATCTTTGAAAACAATCTAAATGAGGTTCAACAACAAAAGAACATTTAAGTGTAAATCAGCAACTACCTATGCACGTTCAGAATTCTTGAACTTATACAATGTGCAAAACCTCCATTATCTGAACTACTATGTTCAATATTTGTTTCACCTCCACCACCCATTCTTACCGGCCTCCAGGACCGTAGTCCCCTCTTTCATATGGTGGTGGGCGTCCGTATGGGTCGTTTGGTCCAGGGGGTCCTCGGTTGTCATTAGGGGGCATGTTGTTGTTGCCAGGTGGGGGGAAGAAGGCAGGGTTGACATGGGGTGCTGGTGGTGGTCCACCCGGCGGGGGACCCGGCATGTGTGGAGGTGGAGCCAAAGCCATGGGGGGCCCAAGGGGGCCTGGGGGACGTAAAGGGAAGGGCCCCGGGGGTGGCGGGCCCTGCTGAGGGGGTGGGGGACCGGGAGGAGGGCCGTAACCTGGAGGAGGGGGACCTGGGGGCAGGGGTCCCATTGGAGGCTGGCCAAACTGACCAGGGAATAGAACAGGGGGAGGAGGCCTATCGCCTCGATTTGGAGGACCAGAAAGGGGAGGGGGGCCCTGGCCAGGAAGTGGAGGTCCTGGTGGACCAGGTGGACCAAGAGGACCAAGAGGAGGACGTGGGGGACCCTGCATCCCACCTAGAAGAGAACACAAGGGACAAAACAGAAGTGCATTAGACAAAGATCTTGTAAACACTTTATCTTTTGTTTATGTTATAGCAGGTAGAGTTCTCCCCAACATTTGAGTATCATGGGGAAAAAACAACACTAAGCCTTTTCTACTTGAAATTATAATTGGCTGGTTGAAAATAATTTATCGGCCGATCTATCGGTCAAGCTCTAATTTTAATATCCTGAAGTAGCCGGTATTTCACATGATTTCCTTGAAAAAGCCAGTTCAAATCAGGGACAATAACAGAGACAGATAAAGAGCAAGTCATAGCGACAGGGAACTAAAAATGTCAAAAGGGCAAATAATAAAAAAATAATGCTGCAAATGAAACCAGAAGGCAACAGAACAGATGATGAGATACACTTGAGGCAAATTGTTTCAAGCAGGCTTTTTTAAACCACAGGCCGTGCATTCACTGCTCTTTTTCCTAAACGCTTCACTGAGAGGGAGCATTCCTATACGCTGCCAAGACTTCAGCATGACAAGCTCATACATATTTGAGATAGTGTACGTACTGCAGTTATCAGAATGATCATCCACATCAACTCATGAGACGTCATTTAAGGCAAATAAGACCTACAAGGCTTCGCCGGATGCATTTGGTTTTCTCATGCAGCTACACGTGTAAAGGGAAGCCTTTGTTGACATTGAGCCATAGAGGAGCAAAAGAGGAACATACGTCCTGTATATACCTCTTTTGCTCCACAAACTTGTTTTTATAGTTTATGGGGATGCTTTTTAAAACCAATTGTGAATTTTTGATCTGAAGTAACTGACTTTAAAAGAACAAAGCACATCTCTAAAATGTTTTAGTTTGAACACTGTTATCCCGGCCTTATGTACAGCTATTAGCATTTTGTGGAAACGATATATTAAGGGATTAAGAGAATGAGAAATTCAGCTGTTTTTAATGGTATAACTCCCACCAATAAACAGCTGAGGGTTAGGATAAAAAGGTGATCGATAGATTCAATCAGATCAATTGAGGTGTTTCACCTCTGCCACGCCAGTTCCCGTTCCTGCCCCCCGGCGGGAAGGGATTGAAACTCATATCCATCAGAGGGCCATCTTGGTGCCTAATCAGATCTGGTCTCATGCCCGGGCCTGATGGGGAAGAAAGCAAACCAATCACAACTCTCCCCGTCGTAAACTTCCCCCTACTAACCGAAGGCCTGTCACAGCCCAGCAGCACGGGGCACCAGCCACTAAGCAAAAGAAGAGATGTGAAAAAAAGGTGGGATGGAGAGGAAAAGACGCAAAAATAGGAAAAGAAAGAAAAGAAAAGCTGGCAGCTCCACTCTCTCCTACCATGTGTGTGAGACGGCCAATCCGAGATTTGCAAGGAATTTAAAGTTGGCAGCTTGCCGAGTAAAGCTTTGAGCAAACTGCTTCTCAAGCAACGGTGTTGGAAATTGTTAGTGAGCCGAAAAGTGCAGCCAGGGAAGGATTATTTGTTCAACTGGAGGTGAACGACAGAACAAACCAGATTTGGGGGGGGGGGGGGGGGGGGGGGGCATGCAAAGACCAAGTCCTGCCAGGGGAGACTTAATAGTTGGAAGATTGCACACAATAGACTAGCAGCAAAGCCTGGACTGTGCTTACAGAGCAGCACCGTCAGACAGAAAGCAAGATTTCACTTCATCTCATGTTAAGTTTTCATTTGTCACATTATGGTGATTATGTCAATCTGTTGCAATGCTATATTGTTTAAAAAATGTTTAATAAACCTGCTATAGCATAAACTGTTCTTAATTACTCACAATCACTAACCACTTCATGTGATTTTTGCAGTTTATAAATATTATCTGTGAACAGAACAGATTTGGTACAAACACGTGTTACCAAACTAACCAGGGAAGTGTGGGGGTGGTCCTCCAGGTCCAACGGGACCAGGGAAGCGGTCTCCACCGGGGCCGGGTGGTCCAGGGAACCTGCCTCTGCCTCGACCCATGGGGAACCCTCCTCGAGGAGCACCAGGGGGACCAGCTTTTCCTTCCCCAGACATCTGGCCTGACTGGGTACCTGAGAAATTACCTGAATAGTAACTCAAGTTTCCATTTAATATGCAATAAATGTTGTGTTTTTATACACATTTAAACATGAGATCAATCACTGAATTTGTCTGATAAGTGTACTTGTGCATTTGACTGCACATGCACATTTCAGGGCATTTGCAAATATCTTTTACATGACATTTTTAAGCATGCAAGTTAAATGATCAAAATGAGTTGAGTGCTTTTAAAATACAAAGATTCCAAATGTGCATTTATCCTGCTTACTTGTTAAATTATCACAATTAGTTGAGTGCTTTCAAAATACAAAGATTCCAAATGTGCATTTATCCTGCTTACTTTTGCGTGACTGCATCTCAAACTGGCTGAGGGACTGTTTGTTGCACGCCGTGACGATGGGATTCTGACCATGGAGCTCCCTCTTTGACAGCAGCTCCATTAATTTCCTAGATGATGCCTCTGAGCCCACGCACACCAGCGCAAACCTGGAAGATGAACGCAGAGGATAAACACAATCAGATTCATGCAAAAACATTCTGACACTGTATTTCTTTCAATGTAAAGAATTCTCTCATTTCTTGTGACTAATAATAATAATAATAATCTTTATCTATAACAGGCTACAATTTAGTTTAATCATGTCAAAAACAGCTCACCCCTTTGACTGGCCATTGGCTCTGTTTTCAAAGAATTTGATCTCCAGCACATCCGTGATGCCCACCGACCGGATAGCTTCCGTCAGGTCCTCGTCTGTCGTCCACTGCATAACAAAAGAAGGCGTCATCAGCATATTTGTGCTGACTTGCTTAATTTGATATTCATAATGTAAAGTGTCACAATGTGCAGACAAATGTGTGGGTCAACATTTGGCATTGCATTAGAATACCGTATTTACAGGACTGTCTTAAATGTATTTAAAGATAATGGTGCTACTATATATTCATGCTCTTAAAACTGGAATTTTCCTCTACGGGCCTAAATAGCCCGAGCAGGATTCTCAAGATACCCACCCATGTGAGGTTTCCTATGTACAGGGCAATCCGTTTGCCTGTGTAGGTGTAGACCACGTTGGGTTGGGAACTCTTCCCTCCCTCTGAGCCACCTGCTGTAGGCAGCGTGTCCAGGTAGTCACGGTCTTCTGGAGCGTCGCCATTGTTGGCTGATGGGGATATTACATCATCATATAGGTCGATCTGATCGTGGACCGGGTAGTCGGCTTCCTGTTGAGCATGACAGCAACAGTTCAGTCAAACGAGAGTGAGACTTTCAGAACACAGAGTCTGATGCCTTTGTCAATGTGCTCTGAGCTGGTGAGCGGGGGCGGCGGCTCTGTGCGCTGCAGCATGGAGGGAAGACGGTTGCCATTCATCTGCATGTACTACCCGGTGCCCATGCTGCAGTGACACGCAGCGGGTGTGTTATGGTGATTTATGCTGCCGTGTCAATTTTTCATCGATTTTACAAACAGCTCTAAGTGTACTGTAAAAACATGCAGAACATATTTTGATGATTTTTCAGTACATCAGTAACACAATGTAGGGATATATTTTTGACTTTTAGTTTTATTATTTGATTTGATTGCAGAAGTAAACTGGTGATACAGGAAATCCTGATTTATTTTTTAACTTTATTCACTAGTCCCCTGCCTTTATCAGTTCAACCAGGCTAGTGGTATGCTTTTAATGTGTGCTGTGTACAGCTCATAGATATAAAGGCAATAATTGTTTCTTACTGATATGAGTATTGGTGTATATGTTGGCAGACAGGCAAAAATCGCAGCAGTACATTGACACATTTCACAACGACTTGCTGTGATGTTTACTGCTCATACGGACAGATGTTAAATGATCTTTACATTGTGTTGTTACATTACAGTCCTACCTACACTATGGGAGACAGATGTTGGCGCAGATAACGTTACCTCTAACTGGTCTACAAACACAAAATATCTGCATCACAGGTTTGGATATTTGGAAAAGGGGCGTGTGTGGAGGGAGAAAACATCAGCGGACACATAACATGGTAACACCACATTAAGCTAACAATCCATAATGTTACATCTATTAAAATACGTTTATAATTCATACAATAAACGTTTCATACCAAACCACATTTACATTAGTTTCCAGAGTCTGCTGAAATGAACTGAAAACACAAACTTCAAAAGAGACTTACTAAACATAATATGTTTGGGAAGCAGCTAACGCTAGCTAGCTAGCTAACGAAACTACGTTTGTTATGCTCGATAGCCCGCCACAGGCAGCCATGCAAAAAAGGCCTGAAACTGTGCGTGCTGAACAATAGAAGTGATTGCTTTTTGCTTTCACCTAAACACATGTTTTAATTTGCGCCGTGCATGCCCATTACTACTTGCATCACACGCCGTCCTAACTGTCGACAAAACCTCAAAATGCAGCATTTCGAGCCGAAAAAGATAACCGAGGATGCAGGCTTGCATCATGGTGGAAAGAGGGGCCTGTATGCGAGGGAACCCGTTTACCCAGCAGAACACACCATTCTACGAAAAATACTAACAACGGTGGATAACGTGCATATAAAGAAAATACCACCGTCCGTCGAAGTGTGGTGAATGCGTATTTAATACCTGGTTGAATTCCTCCTCTACGTCGGCGTAGATATCGATGTGATCCACACCGTCCGCCATTTTCCTCTGACCCGTCGCTCTCTCCGCCCGGCGGTGCAAAGCAACGCTGAGCCGCAAAACAATGAGACAGAGAGGGACAACTAGCGCCTCTGCTGGTCCACTTCACTAATTACACACATGCTGGAGACCGTGTAAACACGATACGAGTCAAACAAGAGCTAGGGTACTTTAGGGAGTTTATTAGGAGGCAATTTTGTAAGAAGAAAAGATGAAATATTGACTTTCTCGTAAATTGAAATACATTTATCTCATAAGAATGACCGAGTTAGTAGGCCTAGGTCAACATTTTGACTGTTTCTCATAACATAGACATACAACGTTGACCATGGATTATTTTAATCCCTTATTTTCTTTCCCTCTCATAAGTATGTTTGTCTATTGTTTACATGAATTGTGGTGACATCCTGTCAAGGAGCCAAGATGAAAGGAAGCATCCCTGAATACAGAAATCTGAAACTGTAAACTACTATACTGGATGATGCTCCCAGTGAGTCATTTGTCATTTATAGTCTACAGCAGCATCTGAAAATGAGACAAAATAATCTGATGCACGAGTGCAATCTGAGTGCACTGTTGTTCATAATTTCAGTGGAAGAATATAGTAATACTGGATTCAGATTGCATGACACAAGTTAAGATGAATAACCATCACACTACATACAGCTTTTCTGTAAAGCATCACACAGCAAGTGTCTCATGCGGATATTTTGCAGTTGCATTATTCCTGTTACTGGTGCAATACAAAGAATATTCAAGCACATTATGTAACACATTCTTTTTACAGGGAGCGCAAAAGTTCAGTTATCAATTGAATTCCAGTTAGATGAAAATATTGAAAAATGTAGGGTGTTTATTGTTAATTGACAGATGTTATTAGGATTTAATCCACTTCTTTAGTAAATTCTAGATTAAAGGTTCAAGGAAGTCAGAAATTAGATCACCATGATTTATGATACATTTATGATATACATCTCTTTGTGAGTGTTAGTAGAATTCCTTGACTGATGCTCTGTTTTAGCCTGTGAATAATGTTAGTATCTTTATGTGTGCAATGAATTTAATCACTGACAAACAAAACAGAACACTCAGTCACAACAAATACAGTACAAAAACCATAGGGATCATTTAATTGAGTTGCTCAAATCATGATTTCAGTCAGTCAACATACAACTTGGTCACATGTCAACCACACAATATACAGAATATTGTACAGTGGAAATTACGAACAAAACCGAGACAAATTAATAAAATTACTCAGATCGTCTCAGCAAGACACAACATACTGTAATGATGCACACTCACAAACAATATGTATCTGAATCTATGACATAAACAGGCAAATTCTCAGGCAATTTTGTCATCATAGTAAGCTCAACGTAAAGACATGCTTTGTAGGATGATTCAGAAATACTATTAAAAAAAGCTACAGGGACACTCACAGCCCAAAATACAATGAAATGCAGACGTTCAAAATATGAAACACAAGCAAATACAAAAATACCCTATTGAATTAGATTTACACTGTTAATTTACATTGTCACATGTGACAATCTTGTTTGCCAGAGTAAGCGCTTCCCTTTTTTTCTCTTATCATGAATTTTTAAAATCTGTAATTTATGCCAAGTAATAAGTAGTTGCATGACCCTGGGGCCCAAGTAACCACAGTCTATGAAATCCATAGTTCACCACCATAAAAATTAATTTCAGAAAAATTACCTAGATATTCCGTGAAACCATAATTGCATAAATCAAACAAAAATAAATCTGATCAAAACAGTTTGAATCCATCATTGTGTTTCTGATTGTAGATCTGCATCCTTAAGAGTTCCAGTTTCCACAGTGATGTCCAGCCAAGCATAATTACATACAGTATGTACAAACACACAGAAAGACACAGCTGATAAAGACAGAAAGGCAGAGTCAAAAATAAAAAAAGATATGTCACGAAACAAATATTGTTGGGATGCAAAAAACTCAAAAATAAGAGAGTGAAGGGACTTCCCATTCTGATTTCATAATTATCTTTATTACATTTTATTACATTTTTATCAGTACGTACTTGGCACCGAGCCATCACCCTTTGAGATTTGCAGAAGATTCAGAGAAACTAATATTGCAAACAACCGTGTAAAACACAACTTTCAGCAGCAAAACTGATGTTACACAACAACCATATACTGCTGCAGCCCTTCTCTTATTCAATATTTTAAAAAGCATGTAGGATAGACAGTAGATGAAGCACTCAGGGTGACAAAGTATTGCATGCTTGCAGCTGCATATATAATATGCATGTGTGTTTGCAATTTTAAGTTCTGTGGGATTTGGGAAATGACAAACACATTTCCCCCCCCCTGGACTTTTTAATGTTGCATCTTGTGACTCATAATCCTCTTCTATCAATGCACGTCATAGCCACCACCACTCCACCACTCTTTAGTCCCTTTTCATTTTGAGATGCAAAGTGGTGTGTGAGAAAGCTACTAATGGAAAAGTATCCATGGCAACAACAGCCCATTAACTTGCCTTCTTTGCAGTTCAAACATAATAATTGCCAAGAGTTAACTAAAAACTGCTCAAAAACGACATCATAGGTCCATCATTAGAGACTATAGGTTTGTGGTTGCCATGAGAAAATGAGCAAAATGTGCAACATTAGTTTTTAAAAAATCCGCTTGAGGTGTCCAGTGTCCAAACACATCTCTTGATTCATTCCAATCTCCTCCTTCACATTCAAATTGGGTAAAATAGCAAAGTTGTCCATCATCAGGAGACAAGTGTCGAGAAGGAGAGGCAGGTGAGGAAGAGAGAGGCAGAGAGAGATATAACAGAAGCTCCTCCACAGTCATTGGCGTTCTCCTAAACAGAGAAAAAAAGAGAGAGAGTACAATCAAGCTAAATATGACAGCAGATATAGAAGCTAGGTTTGTATTACTAGGATTGTACACTATTTGCTGCAACGGGGTGGACCAATTAGAAGCTGACCTGTGCGTGGTAGGCGTGGCAGGACTCGGGGCGTCGGCGAATCTTCTGGGACCTCATCCTGTCACACTTCACCGAGGCGTTATGTGCTGCAGCGTTAAGGAGCAACAACATGAACAGGCGTCTCTTGAATTCTCATTCAAATATCAATACACTGGCATATTTAACAAATCAGAATCTGAGTGAGTGGAGCAAGCGTGGGCCAAGGGGGAAAATCAAAACACAATTATAGAGTTCACTGGTGGGAAGCTGGTAAAGATTCTAGACAACAACAACTCCTGCTTGTTGGTCTGTGTACAGCCTCTCCAGAGCAACTGGGACTGCAGCACAAAGGGAATTCATTTGGGAGAAAGTTGAAAAGGTCAGCAAACCGATTATGTAGACCAAACTATAACAACATCCAATTTTGTATGTGAGTTAAGGAGAGATAACTAATTCATAGTAATTAATACGTCAATGAAGACCAAAATATCAAAGGATATATTTGACTTCCTCGGGCTCCATGGTGATGGGTGGGTACTGTCTGGAGCAGTCACAGTCGGCCTGCACCACCAACATCAACAGGTTGCTCTCTGGGATCTGCTGCACCACAAACATCCTGACACACACAAACACACATTACATTAAACGTGTCAGCATGTGCACAGAGATAAAAGCAGAGAGAAAGAAAACCTCTCATGTATTGTATGACATTTAACACTTTGTCAAGGTATAATTGTATGCAAAACTACAAACAATGTTTCATATAATCATTTTAGAGGCTTATTTTTATGGGAAAATACTTGCATTTTTATACTGACCCACTGCATGGGTTGGCAGAACTGGGTAATAAACATTTTAAAAGCCAATAATCTTTCCCAGTAGTGTTACTGTTGGCAGTGTTCATGCTGCTTTATGCCTCTTTTGGCCTCACGAGGGCGCTCACACTCAACGTATAATCACAAACCTGCTGAAATATTACCACAGTGTCTCTCTCCCTTTTCTTTGTGGTCTCTCTCTCTCTCTCTCTCTCTCTCTCTTTTTAAACAAACACACAGATACGCATACATATGCTAAGATGCTTCCCTCTCTTTCACCTCTTGTCTCCCACTGTTTTTCCATTTCTGTTTCTGTCACCCTCTCTCCCCATCACTGTTTTTTCATTTACATCTCTTAATACTTTCTCTCAGTTTTCCAGTCTCTCTCTCTCTCTCTCTCTCTCTCTCTCTCTCTCTCTCTTGCTCCATGTATGCTTCTCGGTTTTTCTATCACCACATGCACCCAGATCTAATTCCGTTTCTTTCTACTTATTTCCCCCTTCCTGATACTCTTGTATAAACACACACTGCTCTCAGAGCAGAGCAAAGCCGTAGAAAATGGATTTGGGGAGGACAATTTAATATGACTGGTCCAGGGCTTAGAGGGGACTGCACTGCAGGCGTGTGTGTGTGTGCATGAGTGTGTATGAGTGTGTGCTTACTTCTGGCAGCGTCCACACTTAATAATGCTGTTGGTCTCTTTGACTGACGGCTCGTAGACGAAGCTGGGGTACTCGGTGTCACATGGCTGCAGGAGGTCCCCTCTTTTCTTATGAGCTGAGGCTAATAGAGAAATAGATACGGGTCATGTTTCCAGGTTGGGAATTAGAATAAGTGTGTGTGAAGTTTTGTTGATGACTGACAGGCTAAGAGTCTATGACGGGGAAATGCTGGGTGCTATTTTAATGCTTCACACTTGAGCCACTTATTGCTCTTTCTACCACGACCAGGGGTACTCTACCTTGCTGTGTAAACAAAATTGAATTTGGTATCTTTGAACGGGTAAAATGATGGGTTTTAAAACCAGAACGAAGAAAGAGCCATAATGACTTGCTTTCACTTTCACGTCTGCCTTTCTCAGAATTACATTAGTTTCAGCGTAACAATATGCTTACGGTCTTGTTTTGTAGAATTTGCCAGTTGTGCCTGTTCCTACTGAAAGCTACTTACATAATCAGAGACATCACATTTTTATTTTGTTGGAAGTATACTACAAAAACACTACACCACACACATAATAGAGAAGACGGATCTTCCAGAAAAACACTTCAAGACAGATACTCACACACGCTGAAAGATGCCTTGGCTGAATGAAGGGATGATGATGATGATGATGATGACAACGCGGAGCAGGAGGAAGAGTGGATGATTGACAGGTGGAGTAATGAGGAAGAGAATGTGTGATTGATGGAAAGACAGATGTAGATGAGAGGTGAGGGGATCCGAGGACGCGATGTTCCATAATGACTTTGTTATTAATTAACACAACTTACAGTAAACACTCCTGGTCTGACACACATGTGTGTAAATACCCCGTGATTAAAATATGTAATGATCTCATGTGTGCTATATCAAAAGAATTTACGCTAAGGTACATATTGAATATCTGCTCTGAAGCTTGTGATGATTGACAGAATATACATGATTTATGCACATGGAGGGACATTTCTTAGCACATATAAAAGGGACATTTGTCACAAAGATGGATTGAGTTTGTGTGTTTTCTTGTAGAGCTCACCATCAGCGAAATGCTCCGTGTGCCAGAAGCCGCAGATATTAAACTCCAGGAGAAACCTTGTGAGGAAGAGAGGAGAGGAGAGTGGACAGACAGAGGGAGTCAATTAGCCGGCCATCATTATAGACCAAAGCAGATTGCGAGCAGATTGCATTCAGCGTTCAAAAACTGGGCCAGGACCCAAAGTTGTGTCATGGGAATATGAAAATGGGTCCTCAAATTATTCAGCAGTAATTGGTAGCAGTTTTTTGGATAGCTAGATAAGCCTTACCAAGTCACTACAGTCAAAACTGAAATGTTTTCAGTCCAGCACATGACTTCCCGTTAAACAGCCAATTATTGTTTTTACTATTCGATTTTTCTTTTAACAGATTAAACTAACAAGATCTAATATGTCAGTGAACTTCAGAGATGCCGGTTGGCGGATTTTAGCAACACTTACAGTAGGAAGTTGGAGAGGAACCACTTGAGGGCTGAAGCCAAACCATAGAACGGCTGAAGAGATAAACAGATATAGATTATAGTTACTGCAGAATTGACTGGACCGTTTATGGTAATAATATTGTATACAGAGTGAGTACACTGTGCATACACTGAGGAGTGGACGGGCGCTGCTGACAGAGTGCAGGTTCATCTTACACATGGCCTGGTAGTCGAACAGGGACACCCTGAGGAAACACACACAGACACAAAAGCATGTGGTGTTGGTCTTCAGGCAGTATTTCACTAACTTACATCGATTCCTTGACCTCCTGAAGACTATTACGCACAGTGTTGTGTAGCTAAGCTTAACCTTTGGAGAAACCCTGATCCCTAACTTAACTTAGAAAAGACAGAAACCAGAGAAAAATGCATCCCAGGGCTAGAATTACTTTCCTTTTTAAAAAGAGGATTGACCCAGTGGTCCTCTATGGAGGAAGAAGCACAAGAACACATACACACACACACACACGTTTGCAGATATAAGTGCAAGTGTGAGTGCACAGCCACTGAAGTTCATGCATGCTCTAAACCAGTTATGTAATATCCTGTGTCAAATGAAACATGACAAAATCTTTTAGCTGTATAAAAATAGCACATCGCTGATGAGAATCCAAACATAAAAGACGGGAAAAAAGTAAGAGGAAAAAAAAAATCCAGAGCTCAAATGGGAGCAAAGGGGAAAAGCAGGAACATCTCTACCGCATATACAAAGATAGGTGAGTTAGCTACCCTTAGCATGTAGAGAGTACAACACAGGGCAGAGACTATACCATTATGTAGCAATCAAAGCAAAGCTTTTGAGTATCTATAATGACAGTAAACACGCCCTCCAGGCTTTGAGATGCATATGCATACTGATGCAGGTGTATAAGAACAAAAAGGGAAACGGAAAACATTTACAAGCCACTCTCCCGGTTAACACAAGCCTCCGCAGCAACCGCGTCTGTTTGTGATATAGCATGAGGGTGACATGTAATCCAATTAATATGTCAATTTGCTGTGCAATGTGGGGGTACTGTCACTTCTTGCCTTATTGATTTAGAGAAGTTCACAGTAAGTCTAACATGCTGCGGCTCTTGCAGGCCAAGTCAGGACTCGGTGACCACCTGACCTTTGCTAACAGACACACCGACCATACAGGGAAGCAGACGGACACACAAATATCTTATCAAACAGTCAGGCAGTGACAACCACAGCCCCTTACCTTTTAAACATGCCCATTCTGATAAGTGTTGTCATCACTGATCCGTCAATCTCACCAAAAAAGTTTCCCGCCTATTAGAAGAGAAAAAGGGCACAAAAAAAAGCACTGTGTGAAACCCTCTGTGTGGCTGAACACATTGAGCTCATGTCACGATGAACTGACAGAGGGAATTCATCCTCTCAATTTTCACCACAATGTGAACTGTATGATCAGTGGTGTATAAAGTACCCAAAAGCCATACTTGAGTAAAAGTAAAGATACCTTACTGGAAAATTACTCCAGTAAAAGTAAAAGTCACCTATTAGAATACTACTTGAGTAAAAGTCTTAAAGTATCTGATATTTATTGTACTTAAGTATCAAAAGTAATTTTCTGATATTAAATGTACTTAAGTATTGAAAGTAAAAGTACAAGTAAATGCTGTTAATAAAAAAGCAAAGGGTCAGAATTATGAGAATTATGAAGTTTATTGTGCTGTGGCACCATGACCAAGGACATGGAGCTGTGTTGAAAATAATTGGGTTGGCTGTGATCCATCCAGGAGCAACAATGTTCAACATAATATATTGTACATAAGTATACTTTTGCATCTACTATGAACTTATCATCATAATTCTCCGAAAAGCAATATGACACTATGAAGGAGTTGTAACAGTGTGTTTATAAGTATGCTCATTCCGACTAGAGGATGTAGAGGGCAAATGCATAATATTATGTTCAGCAAAGAATATCAACTTGATGCATCAGGTCAGTGTTTTGAGAAAGGACACCTGCCTTGTAAACTCCTATGGGCCTGATTTGAACACAATAGGCAAAGGTTTTGTTCAAGCTGAATCTGCAATTGGGCGACTGCTACCATCATAACTCCATCTGATCATCCACAAAATGACTCAAATATCAAAACATGATCAATACTAAAGCAGCACCGAAATTAACAACCCAGTCATTACTTGAAACTGAAAAATGTCCTGTTCATCTTCAGAAGACAATTCTAATAGCATGTAACTTCTTTACATGCTATTAGAATGTAAATAACTTCAATAGAATGATTCTTTACAATGTAGCTTCTTTACATTCTAATAGAATGTAGAATGTAGAATGTAGAATGTAAAGAAGCTACAATGTAGCTTCTTTACATTCTAATAGAATGTAAAGAAGCTACATTGTATTAGAATGATTCTATTGAAGTTATTCCTTTTTTAAATGCTTTAGACGAGTCACTAATCACTTTAAAAGAGTGATTATAGCTGATTTAACTTACAGACATGAGATTGATCTTCTCATGTCACTCTCTTTATACAATGATATAAATTCATCCCCGTTTTATTGATATCTTACGAAAAGTTACTCCTCATTTTTCGTGCGTTTTTCCTGCAAAAGTCCAGCAACATGAGTCTGTTTTCGCTTGTTACACGCATACTGTCTTTTCAAAATAAACTTCCATCTTCACAGGAAACAACTAAGGTTTAGGCGATGAAACTACTTAGTTAGCTTTAGGAAAAGATCGTGGTTTGCGTTAAAATATCTACGGAAGTGGCGTTGCTTAAGTACGGAAGTCACGTCACAAATAAATCAACATTGGCTTCTCGTTTCACACACGGCACAAACTGCGGCCTCCTGGAGGAAACACCAGTGTTTGTTTGACCCATCCACCTCTCCTCATCCCACCGTCCTGTGTGGAGTTCTACTCGTGTTGTCGCTCGCTAGCTATAGCATGTAGCATCCTGGGCATCACTGGGAATCTAAACACCGCGGCTTTGAGAGCGCTTGTTTTGCGCATTAACGTGATTAACCAATGATTTAACTGATTCACCAAACCTGCTTGCTTGCAGTCTCTGTTCCACCACAGTCCCCGACGTTGGTCTCATGATTCATTTTGTTTCTAAAGATAGATTTGATTTTGTAGCGAGTAACGAAGGTTTCAGGGGAAATGTATCGGAGTAAAAGTATCAGTTTTCTTTGCAAAATGTAGTGAAGTAAAAGTAAAAGTCAACAGAAATATAAATAGTAAAGTAAAGTACAGATATCCAAAAAAACGACTTAAGTACAGTAACGAAGTATTTGTACTTCGTTACTATACACCACTGTGTATGATCAATTATTCATGTTATATCTCATCACACAAGGTAAATGTGAAGCTAGGGCCAACAGCTAGTTAGCTTAGCTTAGCATAAAGCCTGGAAACAGGGAGAAGCAGCCTGGCCAAAGGTAACAAATGAAATTGGCAATTGAATTAGGCTCCCTTGATATCTTCACTGCTGGTTAAATGGCAATTTTGGCACACTCTTCCTGTGTTTAAGTTACTAAGATTTTAATGGGGACAACAATTTTTTTAATTTGTCCAGTATTGAGCGAGAGCGCTCTAGACGGAAGCCACTAAATGGGCTGCGATGTAATCACTAAAAGTGCTTATTTTTGACAGGCTCAAATTGCTGTCCAACCAAGTCTCGCTCGGAGAAGTCTCGTGAAATCTTGCATCGCATCCACATTGTCGAAATCAGCTAAATATTCATCCACGATGTTGAAAAACTTTTGGAAAACACCTAAGCTACGCTTTCTTTACTCCAACACAACAAACTCTGAAAACACAGGCTATCCTCTCCTCACATTTCAGACCGGATCAAGCGAAAGGTAATAATCAGATCGGATAACAATCTGAACCTGTCAATGGCAGAAACAAGCACTTTTGTTTGACGTACATTGACGGTGGGCAATTTCCCCGAGTAGTTACATCCAAGCCCGTTTAGTGGCTGCTGGCTGCAGCGCTCTCGCTCAATACTGGACCAATTTCAAAAATAGGGTCCAGGATGAAAAAAAAACCCTTAGTTACCGCTTTACAAAAGGTTCACAGAATGAGAAGTGGGACTGGTAACTGACTCGCAAGGAAATTTAAGTGATTCTATTTCTAAGTATTAGGAAGAGAATGTTTTGGATATTCTGAGTGTGTTTCTTTTCTTGTTAGTTAATAGAAATTGAAAGGCGAAAGAGCACTCAAATAATCAAGTAAAGCACTAGAAAGTCTGGAAAGCACATTTTGTGTGTGTGTGTGTGTGTGTGTGTGTGTGTGAACTCACATCTTTGCGCTGTTTGGAAATTAGGACAAAGCCATTATTATCAATCACGTAGCATGCAATATCCTGAGACGAGAGACAGAGACAGAGAAAGCACTTATTACTTATGTAGGGAAAGATCTGTGACAAACACCCACAACAAAGATAACAAAGTGAAACATAATTCAAATAATTAAAGTTATGATGTGACTCAAAATTAAAGCTGTACGAGTCAAATTCTTACTTTTGTGGCTCCATACAATAGCGCAAGATACAAATATTTGAACTCACTTGAGAATTGACATTCACTACATATCAGACAGACAGCAATATATACTCACAAAGCTGTCACACCGAAGAGGACAAATCCCATCCGTATTAGAGCACTGGAGGACAGACAGGCAGACAGAGAGAAAGGAAAATAAGTGTTTTGCCATTAATAGATTAAGGAAGGATTCAAAAATATAGGTGGAAGTGACTGGAAGTGTAACGTGTTGTTATCTAATGAGTATTTATATAAAGGAGGGCATGTTTGTGTATCTGAGTAGATGATTTGAACACATTTTCTGTCGGTCTTCTCAGCGGAGGTGTTATGCTTGAACATGTGTCAGTGTCGACGAGTGCATGTGTGTGAAACGACGTGTCAGTGCTGGTGAGAAAGTGTTAATTTATGTGCGATATCTACCTGCGATCGGCTTCTGAGTGTCTTGTTTGCGAGATGTCTGTGACTGTGTGTGTATACGTGTGTGAAATTTGTTTTAACTGGAGTGTGAAGCTGACTTCACAAAGCTCAGCAGGTGCTGAAGATGTTAAATCTGGTTCAGTGCAAAAAGTAAAAAGAGAAGACAAAAAAATAAGTCGAGTGATTTTTTTGAAAAATGAGGAGAGGGGGGGGGGGGGACTTATGCATACTTACATCTGTGTCATTTGGCTGAGAAGACACGAAAAGAGGAACAAAGAGAGAGAGAGAGAGAGAACATGAAGAAGAGAGGAGCATTACTTCAGTTAATGATGTGTAAGCCAATGCACTGACTAGACGGTCTCACTCTGTTGCTGTTAGAACGCTGTTGACAAAGCCATACATCATCTCAGAGCACTTTGTTGGGAAAAGACAAAAGACTGCAAATATGTTTTTTCCATGAATGCCAGTTTTTGTAGATTTAATTACGGTTTTTAACAGATTTTTAAGCAGTCATTTAACAAATCAATGAACATTTGAATCAAAGTATGAAAATGAAAAACGTGTAATTAGGTGTTTAGGGCTTCTTCCAGAATAATAAAAATAGGATTTGTGTATCAGCCTTTGAAGGTGGAAAGTGGAAGTTCTCTATCAGCACTGTCTGTAAATTTCACCTCCAAACACTTTCCCTCATCAGCGGAAGGGTCACGAGTCAACATGTCATTTGTTGTCCTTGTGACTTTATGACCACATCTTGTGTCCAGCGTTTGTGTGGATTGGCGTCTGTGGACAATATGTCTTTAGGATCATGGTCAGGCTATATAGAGCGCGTCGAAGTGCGAATGAGACAATCTATCATCCTTTTCAATCCTATTACAGCAAAGTGTCAGTCTTTCTCTCCGCTTCCCAACACTGCCTCCTGAAATAAACTCCAATTCATTGAGTGGACTGACAGAAATGATGAGCCTTCCACACATGCTGTCGGTACCATAGCATGGCTGGATGAGAGATAAAATGTATAGAAAACTCTTGGAAACTAGATTCAATTAAAAAAAACTACATTCTAAAGATTGTTTATCCTTGTAGCTTTGGCCAGAAATGGAGCAGAAAATAGAATTTTGTCATGATTAGTGGCACTGGGAAAAAGGCATAGGGCCCTTGAAATCAAAAGGGTTAGTTTGCTGAGCAAATTTATTGGAAATCTGCCCTATAGATCATTTTATTTTGTGTGCACGTTTGCTATTTTGGTCTAATGAAGTGTCCAAAGTAGAAAAGGTTCACCTTCAGGGGAGCATGAATGTGCACAGTAGAATTTAATGGAAAAGTGTCTGTTACATTATGATATTTCCTGCTGACAAATAGAATTTACTCATATCAGGTCATCACAAAAACTTAATTCTATTCTGCATGGCCAGATGGACTGATTAACTGTCCTCACCATCCGCAATCACGCCGCAAACGATTTAAAATCAAAACTGACAATTTGTTCATCACAGCTCACTGCCTTGGACCATATCTTTGTGTAAATGTTTCTCCTCTATTAGCACCACTTCTCTGTCTCATCCAGCCTCTTTACCTCTAACACCAGAGCCAGATTTCTAAATCGGGGCAGCATGTAAGAGGCTCTTCCTGTGTTGGTAAATGTGTCACATCTGGAAGCTGCAGGAGGCGTCACGGTGATGGTGAGAGCATCAATTATCACTCTCATTCCCTGAACCTCAATCGAACAGTTTCTCGCTGTGACTGATGATCCTGCTGTCAACTCACGTATACACTTGAACTCAAACTAAGCAACGCACCACAGTATTATAACCATGATCCACTCTTCCATATTCAGCTTTGCTGTGCCATAAAGCCTGATTTTACAAATTGTATAAATATTATCATATATATCAAATATAATCATTAAGAAAGCTGCTCCATTTCTGACGATTTCTGTTATAAAACAATCAAATATTAATGACAACCAAAGTAAATTTGATTCTGTGGTTGCATTAATTACAGTACTTACTGATATACTTTTATTTCATATTTCAAAAGTTGTGGTGCAGTGCTATCACACACACAGAAGGAAAGTAATACATATGGGATTATAGAGAAGGGAAGACCAGCTGAGTCTTGTCCACGAGATAAAGAGCTGGCCAAGATGTGCACGGCGAAAAGAATCTATCATCTTTTGATTCTCATTACCATCACCTCACAGTCTCTCACTGCATCTCCACTCGATCCTTACACTGCGGAAATTCACACTGTATATTTTAATGGATAATTGCGGCTTTGCAGGTTTAGACAAGGTGTCAGTGGAGAAACGCAATTCCTTTTTTGTTCTGTCGTAATTTCTACTTGTTTCTTTCTCTTTTACTGTTTGTCGCCCTTTCAAAGCATACGCAACTCTTAAACACCATGGATTTAGACGCACGCACACACACGCACACACACTGAGACAGTATACAAGACAGAGTGTGCTGTGCAGAGATGTCAGAACATTTTCCTACTAATATTCTGACTCATTCCTATTAGATGGGAGCTCATGCTTTATTCCTCCCCCCCACTAATTCATAATTCATCAACTAATACCATCTTACTTTAAAAGGAACTCGAGCTTATACTGAAGCTATCGGATCAGACGGGGTTTCCCTCACTGATGTAACTCTTCCCTGAGATCTGAGAACTACGCAGAGTTCCTTGCAATGATCATTTCAAGTATTAGTTAATTGTGACTGAAATATTTCTCTTATTAACACCTAATGATGGAGTAGTGTGAAAACTTGAGTAAATCAATATTTATTAATAGATCCATTAATCATACCCAATACATAAACACGATAAATAAAATAAAATGAGATGCTTGCAACACCTTTACTGCACACCCATGCATGGATGGACACACATGAACATACACAGTCAGGACAAGCGCAGACTGTGAGTGCATGCACACACAAACGACTATTAAATAAAGATGCTTGACAGTGGATACATGACAGGAAGATGATTACGTAACCTATCTGAGAAGAGGGAGGGTTGAGGAGAGGAGACGAGGGAAGAAGGAGGGAGTATAGGAGATGGAAAGGGAAGAACTGAGAAGAAGGAGGGGACATGAGAGGAGAGAAAATTGAGAATTCAGGCAGTAGAAGAGAAAGTCAAAGGTGCAGTGAGTAAGAGTGGGAGTTACTTTGAGCATAAAGCATAACCCGAGTGGATAACAAGGCTACTGCACGTGCTGCTAATGAGCTGCTAGTTGATGATTACGGACACAACAACACACTTGTGCACAGATGGTCATGCATATGGTCCCTGTCAACATGACACGCATTAACATTAACAAACACATACGCATATACGGTACTCTCTTCTTCACACCTCCACAGACACACACAGAAACAAGCACACACTTAGGAGTTGCTGAGCCTAGCCGTGGTAGCGATCCATCATTTAATGGCTAGCCAGCAGCCCGAATGCCCTTTTAACCGCTGTCATTTACAGCCATGGGAGCAGAGGAAGGGAATGGACAAGCTATCAAACACCTGCTACGGCAAAGACGTTACGGCAAATTAGGCAAGTTGCCCCGTATAAAATGTTTTCTTGAAGGTGTGGAAGAACTCAAAGGATGCCAAGCTCCTCCACTGAAAGTAGTACGGCAGGGTAAGCTCTCCTTTAATGGTGGTTGCAGTGATATCGAAAACAATGCATTAAGCTTTGAATCAAACAAAGCTTTAATTACCAACTAATGGAGCAGAAAAAGAACCTTTAATCATCATTGACTCCTTGTCACACAGTAATAAATGGTGTCAGAACGGCCTGGTGGTCGAAAGGCATATTCCTGAATACAGGACGGAGGCCACGGGTTAAACCTACATACAGCAGGAGTCATTAGTTCGGGAGGGTGGTGTTATCCCTCGGTAACAAAAAACACAGCATGATTATTTTGTTTCTAATCCACAAGCACTGTTCAATATAACAGCTATAACCATAAATACAAAGAGACATTTCTCATTAGTGCCAGTGTAGTGCTACAATTAACTTGTTTTATGGTGGGCATTAAAAAATAAAAACAATGAATCTCACATGGAAAAAACTAACGCAATAGTACTCCATTCACAGGGTTTAGTTCCCCAAGAAATTGCTCAGTGGTACCTGACATTAATGATTCATCCATTAAATGCCTCTGTTTTGGAAGCAAGACGTCGTAAATAGCTGACAACTAAACTAGAAGTCAGCTTTTTGTTTATAGAGGGTTTGATCTAATATGAAGGACTCATTAAGTGAAATGTCCACGGGACGATGAGCTGTCTCTGCACTACCGTAGATTCACACACGAAATACCGTAGTAGAGGAGAACACACTGAGTCTGTATATGCTTACCTGTGATGCAATAGCCCAGAATTTAGACTCAATCAGATCCAGAGTCATCTGGACACCGATGGCTGCAGAGAGAGAGAGGGGGAGAGAGAGAGAGAGAAAGAGAGAGAGAGAGAGAGAGGGAGAGAGACAGGGAGAGTGATAGGTGAATTAAGTACAATAGAATATAAGCCTGTACATCAAATGAAGTTAAATGGATAAGTCGGAAGAGAGAATGAGCAGGGGGAAGAGAAAGGGAAGTGGAACGGCGAAGAGGCAGATTTGGACCGTGCCTGTCTCTAGGAAAGGCACATTTCTACTGCAAACAATATTAGCCCATGCTGACAGTGTCATGGTAACGACATAGAGGCACGAAGAAAACAATGTACACCAGCTGTGGCTGCACAGCATGATCCGTCGAGTGTTATCATCTCAATATTGTATTGCATCCTCTACCTTTGTATCCATTCTCTGTTCTTTGAATTGCAGGCTTGTATGTTCTCAAGATGAACAGCAGATAGATTTAGATCAACTCTCTTGACCGGAAGTAAAAGGTTGAGAAATTATGACCTCTAGATTGTTTATTAGTGTACATGTTTGTTTTTTTCTTCCTTTTTTGCCAAAATCCCTCTCACTAGCCTGCTTTTTGCGGCTGTCAAAAGCTAAAAAGTGGATGTTTCTTTTTCTTTTTTTTGGTCAAACTTCCATTTCCAGGGATATTTGGACACTTTTTTGATGAAGACCATGTGATACTGTTGACAAATGTAATCCTACAATCCCTTCTCTCCGATGTAAAGACTGTACAGCAGTGAGTACTGTGTGGTAAAATGTGTGATAACAGTTGTGATATTGCAGTAGGACTAGTAGAAATACATAAATTGTATTAGCAACAGCATTGGTGGTCACACTGCTGCGATAACATTTTCAGTTTATGTAGTGATTCCTTTAGAAGTAATACAGCCATTACTTATAATAGTAGGCTGTAAATGGAGGAGGGAACTTTAATTCCAGCGGTTTTGAAGAAAGAGCACTTAATGAGCCGGTTAATGTCTCAGGGTGAGAGACTATATATCTCTCTCTCTCTCTCTCTCTCTCTCTCTCGGCTCTCAGGCTGGAGGAGTAGAAGAGGACCTGCTGTACAGATCAGCTCTGCCTTCAGAACTCAACTTATGAAAATCCTTTTACAGTAACTGGCCTTCTGAGCCCCAGTGCCGCTGTGTGAACTGACTATTCATAGACAGTGTGTGTGTGTGTGTGTGTGTGTGTGTGTGTACGCGTAACACAGCACTCTCAGTCACAAAACATTAAGCCAAGAGTTAGTGTACATGTATCGCACACGCACATGAACACACACGGCGGAGGAGTGATTGCTTGTGTCAGCTTAGGGCTGTACGTCCATCAGCATTTTGGTCAGCGTGGTAATGCAAAAAGAAACTGTAATTGTATAAGTTCTCAGGGCACACATACTGTATATATACACACACACGCGCATGCACACACAACAAATACGCACCCACTGCGAGGTAAGATATGACACTTCATATTAGCATCAAAGACTCAATGTTTTTTTTTTTCTCCCAGCGAGCCTTTTACAGCGACACAGGGAAAGCCTCCGTGGGGCTCACAATACACAAACACAAATAGAATGAACACACACCCACCTACCCTCCCACCTCCCACATATATGTAAACATTCTGTTTATAGCGTGTCCTAATACCCAACCACACACATGCACGTCACGTACTGTAATCATTCTGAAAGCAGAATAATTACTGTAACGGAGTTAGCGGCAAAAAGGCTTTATTAAGAGGGCTATTAGTCTATTATGGGCTGGTCATTTACAGGTGTGGTTGCGGAAGAGAAAGAGTAAGGGACAGACTAAGTGGGAGGAAAGAAGAGAGTAGAGGGAGAGAGCCAAGCCCTCGATCATCCTAATCCATCACAGTGAACATCAAGACTGCAATAGTTTTTGTTTAAATTAGATTAACTTGTTGAAATGAAAGAAAACCAATGGCTGCCGTAGAAAAAGTACATAAGAAATATAATAATAAAAATAATACATTTTATTTGTATAGCGCTTTGAAAGGTACCCAAAGGCACTTTACATGGTACAAACAGAAACATATAAAACTGTATAGCATAACTTTAAAAACAGCCAGCAAAAATGTAAGGAATATATTGGTCATAGTCATAAATCATAGTATATTATATTCACTGGAATTTCATCTCAGCACATAGGCTGAAAAGTTCAATACAGCTCACTCAATTATGCTTGTAAAATGCTATTAGGGATGAATTATCGATTGCTGAGGATAAGAATAAACCCTGAGCTGTATGTACTCATGGGGATCAGTCTGGATATTATAAGGAAAAGGCTCTGACATTTTCTGCCTGAGGGTGTGTGTTTCAGTTTGTGAGTGTCTGTGTGTGTGTGTGTGTGTGTGCGACATGGATTCCGTCCAATCTCTTGAAAATCAGTTGTGATGCTGAATCCGGCTGTAATCAGCCTGTAATCAGTCATGTACAGAGACAACTTTGTTTAGCTGATTGGGGAGTTGTTAATACAGCTCATGTGACTCCAGGACGGCTGTTCAGAAATTGACAAAGTGTTAAAGTCGACTTACTACAACGGGTATGGACAAACCAGATAACTGTGTTGCTTTTCAATAATGATGATTTTTCTGTGAATATGTAGAAATTCCAGCAACACATTTTCATATGTGACCGGCCATTTTGAACAAGAAGAAATATCACAGGATGCCAAATCAATGCTCTTTCATTTGTACCAAAATCACAGCTGACTTTCCAGGTGGTATTCTAACACTCTCACACACATCTCTTCTCCTTAATAGCGCTATTGACCTTGAAGTTTTGTCCCTCCACCATAATCTCAGATAAAGTGTTGGAAGGCTATTATGGAGGGCAGCAGTAATCTGGCTTCTCCCCCTCTCTGAGTTGGAGGCTGATAGGCCAAATCTAATTAAAATCATCACACTGATCCCTTCGTGTATGCGTGTGTGTGTGTGTTTGTGTTTGTGTGTGTGTGTGTGTGTGTGTGTTGTAATAGATGTTTTTTCCCATAATGTGTCAGCAAGCATTTCCCAATGTGTGTTAAGTTTGCATACAAAAGTGTACACAAAGATGCATGACCTTGCATGCATGCACAGCAACACAGCTTGAATGTGTGTGTGTGTGTGTGTGTGTGTGAGAGAGCCTCATAGTCTGAGACGCAATTACTGTGAGCTGCCAATCAAAGTGGAGTGCGCTTTCAACAGGAAATTAATTAATGAAGAAATAAATAAAGAAATGTAAGCCACCAAGAGCCGGAGTTAATTGTTTATTACACTAACGAGATAGCGGGATGAGAGACGTAAGGATGGGAACTGTGAACGATGGTAGGAAAAACATGTGTGACAAAGAATAGCGGGAACAAGAGTAAACAGCCCACAGACACAACGCCCGACTGCATTGTTGTCTCATAAAATAAATCATTGTTTTTTAAAATGTGTGTGGTGTGATTTATGTCACCAAAATGCAGGTCAATTATTACAAATATACAATTCATTTGCAGATGTAAAATACGTCTTGCAGCTATTAAACATCATGTTTAGGAACCGGGGCTGCATAGTCCTGCCACTAAAGCTTACTGTAATTGAACAGAGAAACAGAAAGAGACAGGGAAAGGTGACCAGCTTACTGGCCTTTTGCTAAATGAGGCTGGGAGAGTGTGAAGTGTCTGACATACTGTGAAGAGAGAGAAAGTGATAAGGATGGTGGAAAAAGAAGGAGAGTGGGAAGGCAATATCTATCTATCTATCCATCCATCCATCCATCAATCCGTCAATCCGTCCGTCCGTCTGTCTACCTACCCACCCACTTCCCCTATTTTTATTTGGTTAAAAACAGTGTGTGGTGACTTAGCAGTTCTATGAACTGGCGCCTGCATGTGCATTTTTGACAGTGTTTCGTATGTTTGGCTGTGTGTGTGTGTGTGTGTGTGTAGTGCCGAGGTGGCACAGGAGGTCAGCTTGTGTTAAATGACGAGAGAGCAGAGCCGGTGTTGATGGCTCCCTTAGCAAGACCCTGGAGTCAAGGCTAAATATATTATAACACACACACACACACACACACACACACACACACACACACACACACACACATAAGCGGAGTCAATAAATTAAACTGGCACAATAGCTAAGTCTCTGGGACAGAGGGGACACTGAAAATAAGGCCACTGGTGACGAGGTCATTTTACTCTTTTCTGTTTCTCTTTCTCTTTCTCTTTCTCACACACACACACACACACACACACACACACACACACACACACACACACACACACACACACACACACACACACACGCACACACCACTGAATAGCAGTATTCTTTAGTAATGGATGTATGAAGCAGATATAACAACCACTAAAGGGAAAAACAGAGCAAGGACGTAAGAGCGAGAGTCGTCCAAGACCAAAGGAGTGAAGGACACACACATAAACAGACACACAAACACACACAGGCACACACACTATAGAGCAAAAACAAAAAGAGTGTGGGCTCCAGAAAAGACACACAAACACACACACACACACACACACACACACACACACACAGAGAAAGGTCATCAACAAAGCACAGACATTGTAATCAACGTAACAGATTATTGATGTAATGGAGTCAGGTGTACCAGGTGGAGAGACAGAATGATGGAGGGATGAAGTGGGACACGCAGGAGGACAAAAAAAAGGATAAGACAAAAAGGCAGAGCTGATGAAAGAGGATTAATTGATTTTTAATAATGTTATGAGGTGGAAACCATTTTCATTTCAACCAAAATTATTGGCTATCAATAATAGAACGAGCAAGCTCAAGCGGTTGTGTGTGAGAGCAGGTGTGTGTGTTTCTCATTCTTTCACATACGTGTGTGTCTATTTGTGTGTGTGTGTGTGTGTGTTAGCGACAACAAGAGGTGGGAGGTGTGGAAAGGAAAACAAAGAGTTAGGGGTGTATGTGTGTGTTTTAAGAATGTGTAGCTCTTAATTTAAAATGCACACCTCCTTTTAGAATATAATTCTGGCTTTTTATTGTTTCTGTAGATTTGGCCATCATTCCTGTTGGTAAAGAGACATACTGTACAGTGAGGATACTGAAGTGAAGTCTTTCAAACCTTGTCCTTGAAACACAATCTCTTTGCGTTGCATTCTGGACCATTGAATCTTCTCAGGCTCTTCACATGTTTGAAGGATAAATGTCTGGGCACAATTTGTTGTGAAAGCCCTTAAAACTCTCCACTTGTGTGTGTTTGATATGAGCAAAAGTAACTAATTCACAAAATCTATATTTCAGGTATTTTGTGCCTATTTTGAGGTCTCAAAAGTGTGTGTTTTCGATTTGAAGCGACTGTGGACAACAAGATTACTGTTTATCTGAACACATGTCAAAGACTTATCATCTCTCTGTCTTCGTTGCCTCTCTCTTTTCTTCTTTCTTGTACTCACACAGATGCACACATCAACACCGACGAAGACACAATGCCAAAACATGCACAGAGATTATGCTCTCTCACTTAGAAATGTCACTTGTGTTCTCTCGTCTCCCTCACAAACACACAAGCACATAATTATAGTTTTTATCGACAAATACCAAACATTCACCGGGCAGATGGAATAGAGTGAGAGGCAGTTCAGAACATTTGTTCTCCCTTTTCCCCCTTTCTTGTTATTGTGCTTCCCGCTCTCTTTCTTTCTTTCCTCTTTGTTATGTGAACGCTTGACCCTGTAAAAACTAATTCTCTCCAAATGTCTCGACATCTGTTATAAATACGCCTCACATTGTAATCTGCATCTTGCTTCACTTGTGCTTACTCGTGTCCTTTGCTGAATATTGCAGGAACTCAAACATGCACTGTTCCTCCTGCATATCTTGGAATTAGTTTTTGGCTAATCAGTAGAATTAAAAGTATTTGTCTCACTCCCAGGTGTTCCTAGTGTGATTGGTAAATAAACGTCTCACTCTTTCATTTCTTTAATTAACTGTGCATGGGTCCAGAAGGGACAATGCATCTCAGTGAAGTAAACTGGGGAAAAAAACAGCAGTGCTACGCCCGAGGCGATCCCATGACTTTGTGATGGGGAGTGTTCAATAAACTGATGTTGCTGGGCAACGAACACGGCTCCAGCCAGCAAAAGGAGTGATGGCAAATTATTTTCGACTAGTTCAGCAGTTGATTATAATGAGCAGTTTGAAAAGAAATCCTTGACGTACGACACGCACAAACACACATGCCCACAGACTTCCACACAGACTTCCACACAGACTTTCACACACGCAAAGTCAACCGATGCACCAGCACATACATAAAAACATAAGCATGTACAAGCAGAGAACAATTCATATTTACAGACATAAATGTATGGTGACACACAGAGACATACTTTCAGGGAAGAACACACACAAAGGGATGCACGAACTCATTTAACTAGTATAACCTTTGACCTTAAACTAAAGTTTAGTTGTTTTTTGTGACAACTTCAAGAGAGAGGGACAAGAACACACACACACACACACACACACACACACACACACACACACACACACACACACACACACACACACACACCTCTGTGCTGAAGCTCACTAACCTCAGAGGAGTCGCCAGAGGCTGCACTGACATCGCGTTACCAAAGCAACAGGCAGAGGCCTGGGATTGGACGAAAGGCTGATGACTCAACTTCCCACCCTCGTCGTCGTCCTCCTGTCTCTCTCTCTCTCTCTCTCTCTCTCTCTCTCTCTCTCTCTCTCTCTCTCTCTCTCTAGAGGTGTCTCACTTTCTCATGCGCAACTTTTTGAACGTCAAGGATGCAGACAGAGGAGTACGCACTGGCAGAGCCACATGATATTTTTATATTAAAAGAATGGAAAAGGTGGCACGTCGTCTTGGACTAACTAACTTTGGATTCTAGCCTACACAAAGGACTCACACAAACACACACTGAATGCGTCCGCAGATTTGTGCTTAATAATTTGACAAGCAAGTAACATGTTCTCTGTGTACCAAGTACCAAACACTAAACTATAAAACAAATTGAGAACTTAAGCAATACAGCTGTGTTAATGTTGTTTTTTTTGTTATTATGAAAGCCACTGACACAGCTAAAAGGTGGACAGAGGATCCTGTCACCCCTGTTTAACTGTCTCAAAGGTGACAGAACAGAAGTGACAGGGTGTTAAATGGGTTGCCTGTTTCTTTAAAATGGAAATAAATGCTGTTGACATTGGGTATATGTGTGTGTGTGTGTGTGTGGACCTTCTAAGTCAGCAGAGCCTACCTTAAGCTAACCTAGTTACACAGCCTTCTTGAGCGGGCCCGTTGGAGGCACGCTCACTAAATCATTCATAGTGGAGAGACATGTTCCTGTGTGTCTGAGAGAAAGAGTGACTGCAAACTGCCATGCTCTTTCCCCTGTTCTGAATGTTTACATGGTAGCTTGTGCTCATAACAGGGCTATTTCGTCACACACCGAAAGGAAATTAACGCAGTATCCTTTTGAGGGACTAATTTGGTGTGAAATTCAATTACCTACTCAATCTTTTATAATGTGAAAGGGGAACAGCATGGTACTGTGTGTGTGAGTGTGTGTGTGTGTGTGTGTGCGTGTGTCTTTTTGTGTGGGATCACCCCTCTTTCCTTAACCTCACTTATCCACTTTCATAATTGCAGAACTTAAGTATCTGAATTTTAAAGGGATAGTTCAACATTCTGGGGTTCCTGATACCTCTGTTCAGCATCTCCAGCTACGATGTGAGTTGTCATAAAATGGTTCGATTTTTGGAACCGGCACGATAACCCCAAATGTGAACTTGTTGTGCTGATGTGCGCAGTCCCTTTGCACAGCTGTTGTTCGGCAATAAATAGTTCCGACATGTACCGTGACCCCCACTAAAAACAAAAATGTAACTTTTCACATTTCTGTATGTGTTCAGGTTACACAAACAATATGCAAAGTGTTCAGTCTTATTCAACCTGCATTCATTGATTTTTTTTTGCGAGGGGATTTGAGGGCAGCGAAACAAGCTGTAAACACAACACTGATATTATCAACTCATAGAGATGATATTTAGAAAAATGTATGTATGTATATAGTACATATTCACCTACCCCTTCCCATGACTTCCCTCTCTCTAGTCTTCTGTTTTTGTCTCTCTAATAAGACAGATGGTGCCCGCTCACCTCTCCCCTACTTATCTCCCAGCTATCCCGCTCTCTTTTTTACTGGATTCCTCTTTCGCTCTCTTGTTGCGTGTCTCTCTCCCTCTCTTTTACATTTGACTCCCTGTACCTTCCTGCTATCTTGTCCTCTCTTTTTTCACCCCTTCTCTTCCCTCTGGTTTTCCCTCCCCCACTCCCGTCTCCTGTCTGCCCCACGCCACTCTGTCTCACCCTCTTCCTCTCCTCTAGGAAATCCCTCTCTACCATCTGTCTAGCTGTGATGAATTCAGAGCCTTTCAGAACAAATCAACTTGGCCAAATTAATGAGACTCTCAGAGGGGATAAACTTTGTGTGAGTGTGTGTTTGTGTGTGTGTGTGAGTGAGTGTGTGCACCTAAAATACTTCATAATCCGTTGGCTGTACCACTTAATATATCCTGCAGTGACAGATAGCGTGTTACAGGGATATACAACAGACAAGGCTGGCTGCACACATTGAGTTCCCTAAACTATTACAGACCCCAGATGGGCCTGTTTTTGGTCGTGCTGTTTTTCTTGTTTTAATGAGGGTGAAACACTATGTTCACTTTCAGCCACATTTTCCAAAAACTAGGATGTAAGACATCTGCCAACTAATGTTTCTTGGTATGAAATAATGATTTTGATGACCAATTTCATGACATTTATGTTTGTAGGTATACATCAAGCACAGCTCAGACTACATGGGGCCACCTAATGGCTAGAAGCACCAGGGCAAGCAAGATATCACTTTGCTTTAACTGTTCGCTGATTGACAGATATGAAGCAGCACTCAGGTAATATGGTGTTTCAAAACATACTAATTACATTAATAAAAGGGTCTTAATCAGTCATTCTGAATTGTTCAGTTGCTTTGAGGAAATAATTCAACAGTACAACTGAACAGTTAGTATTAATAATATACTTCTGAAGTATTAATCATAATACATCAGTTTTATGCAAACAGTGTGATTACAGCAATAAAATAAATAAAATATACAGCTCAAAAGTAAGGCTTTAAATAAGGTGGTATTTTCTGAATAGCTGGTAACAAAAAAAGGGCCACTCCACCGACTTTAAATTAAATAATGTAGCATTTGTTGCTTTTGTCTGGGCACGAAAGGCAGTTTGACTACATAGAAACAGCAGGGAAAAAATGGATTGTTAAAAATAAAGCGATACATATAGTGCAACAAGAGGTCGACACTGATGATGCATGTTTTCCTAGAAAGCATCACCTTTCCAAGAAGATCAAGAGTCTCTTTCATTGGATGTTTAAATCAATCCATTGAATTCACCCGTAAAGTACATTGCCTGCTACCCTACTTCTGTTTACCAAGCTGAACCTTATCTAACAAGGTTAGATCATTTACTGTAAATCTAGCCACTGTTTAAGTGGCTAGATTTACATTTAATGCAACACTGTGTTTTACAAAACCCTTTAAAAGTCCAAGGAGGAAAACCAGAATACCACCAATGAACAAAAAGGCTAAATTATTGGGAATACAAAAGGCTATTCGATAAAAGCCTGTCTGGAAAAAAAGATGTTTCAAAGCATGAATGAGAACATGATTGATGTCTAATGTAGCAGCCCTCATTGACCGTATTGACCAAAGGGCCATAAAACTGTCTGGTCAATGTGAGGCTAATTCATGGTTGATATAAAACACTGATATATGGGAACAAAGACACCGATGACTCCTGTGATGGCACCATGGACATACACAATCTCTCTCTCTCTCCCTGTGTGTGTGTGTGTGTGTGTCGGTGTGTTCGTGTGTGTTAAGATGGATGGTGCCTTGAAGTCACTTGCTCCACGCAGGAACTAGTGGTTGTAGCGCTAAACATGCCTGGCCAGACCCGGTGTTAATACGAAGACTAGAGCCAATTCATCTTCACTGACATTCACCCAATAGCACAGTAAATTACAGAGTGAGGGTGGGGGTGTTAAAAGATAGAGAGACAGTAGAAGGGAGGGGGAGAGGAAGATAGAGAGAGAGAGAGAGAGAGAGAGAGAGAGGGATGAGGACTGTTGCAAAAAGGGGAGAGACGATACGCATCCATTCAGTTCACACAGCAACTTATAATGAGTGCAACAGAGTTTAAATTTATATATCATCAATATTAGAGGCAACGAACAAGGAGTGTGGAGATTTAATCATGCCTCCTGGATAATAAACTAACCAATATTCTTGTAGCTGCATGGGGAATGAATAGATCTGATCGAGAAATGCTGCGGGGTGAGACTACAATAGCCCGGCAGAAAGGTTCAAAAACACACTTTCTTGCTACAAACCACTGCCAGTAATCATTTTTCATAACACGTATTTCCTGCATCATTGATGGAACTGAACCGGCCATAAAAGTCGCCTTGGCAGGAGGTGCTGGCATTAACAATGGATCCTCACGCCAGAAGGCCCTTTTTGCCAGACAGTAAACAGCCTAAAATAAAGTGGACACATCTCTTGGAGGGCCAAATAAATCAAGCTCACCTCGCATTATTATCTCGTGTTAAAAACCTCTTCCCTCTCAATCAGTGGACAAAGTCTCGAAGGAGCTGCCTGAGGAGCTTGGGGCCAGTCACAGTTTTTACATTGTTCTTTAATGATACAAACTAACTTTCATAAACTAAAGCCAATGAGTACATTATTTCTAACATGTTGTGCAGTGTACTTGAGCATTTCTGGTTAAAGCAACGCTAGAATACCACTGTAATTTATCACAGGTATAAGATGTGCTCACCGCCAAGGTACACAGAGTGCAGTGCAGAGGCAAAGATTGTAAGTGATTTACATTATTCTATTCAAGACTGAAGGCAGAGGCAGATTACAGTAAGTACCCGGTGATGAAAGAAGGGCTCGGGGCTCAAGAAACCTTTTTCAGATGAATGTCCTTTTCATCCATTACGGATTGATTTCAGGTTACATCACAGACAGCTGTCATTTCATCTGTTGCACCCCGAAAGGTCAACGGAAATCAAAGTCAAAGTTGAATCAGACCGAATTTTGAGTGCAGCTAAGGGGACATCAAATCTCACGTGCTGCCAACCTCCAGTCTCTCCATAGGGGGACAGTGGAGCATCAGATGCAAATAAATGATAAGGATAAGAGAGTGTGTTCTGTAATGAATAAGCAAGTCGGGGATTTGATACGAAACGTTATAAAATTGCTTAAAAAGTATTTTGAGATATATTAACTCTTTTAAAAGAGAGGCCAAATTGACAGCGTAAGATAAGTAAATGTACACAAGCCTTCTTTTGGGGTCGCTACATTACCAAGAGCCATTATTTGAATCACAATTGTGCTGCAGGGGCAACGTATTTTACCCTGAACTAAGCATCGCTCTGGTTCCTTCGACAAAAATGCCAATGGGATTTTAGATTACTGCAGAAGCCCTGTGGCAAAGAAATGTTTATGATTCTCACACATTTTGTTCAGTGTAGGCCCTTTGGCATTTTTGCTATATTTGATCCAAAGTGTCCGCCGTTGCAAAGTGTCCTTGAGCCTGGCACTAAATTCTGAGCAGCTGAAAGGTTGCGTCACTGTAACTCACCTTTGTCACTGACCCCTGCTCTCTGGAGAGGAGGGGGCAGGACTAATTAGAGGACTAATTACCCCTTTGGGATAAAACAAACACACACACACACACGCACACACACGCACGCACAGCCAACACCTTGCTGTTATAAAAGCAGATGTTCTGTCTGATACAAAACGTCCTTCAACACAAATAGACAAAAATATCTAAGGTTATGTGGAACACCATATATTGCACTTTCACCGCTATTCCAGTCATTCTAGCCAACCATCTTTCATAACTAGCACTGAAGAGTGTGTCCTATATAGCCAGCAGCACTGGCAGCAGCTACTGGCAGCTAAAACATATTTCTGTTTGCCAGGAAGTACATTCAAGACAAATGAAGCCAGCACAAGCGCCCACGTTTGGACAGGAAACCAGAGGACTCATGTTCAGGTTGTATTTGTGTGTGTGTGTGTGTGTGTGTGTGTGTCGGGCAGCTGACCAGTCTGGTGTTTTAATTGGCCTGTGCAAAGCCATGGAGCTGGTGACAGACAGTGATGTGTGCAAACTCAGGAAGGTGTACAGGTAGGTGCTGCTGACAATAGATGATAATACAGGTGCTGAAAACTGCTGCCTACTGCGGTAAAGTTGCAGGTAATGAGACCAAAACAAGGAGCTGAAAGATGCAAAAATGCTCCGTGGACCTGAGGGGTCATTCAGAGTCGAGTCATTCGTCACTGGATACCTTACAGTAGGGGGGTCCCGATTGGTGATCTGATGATTAAATATGTGACACCTCGCTAACTTTGGAGCACCATATTTTTTATGAGGCGCTTGATCCACACACTGAAGGTCCTGGCTTAAAACTGAGAATGCAATACCACGTGAGATGTTCGGCTATAGAGAGAAGACGTATCACTCTGTTGTATGATATGATGTGCTGCTGGTCATTTCAACCTGTAAAAGTGACTTTCAGCGCCGTCCAGAAATGAGAAGCTGCAACCTCAATGATTTGAAGATTGCTCTTTGCTAATAATAAGAAGGAAAGAGGAGAGATAACAGATCAGAGAGTACATTTGTTGGCGTCGGAGATTCCATGTATTTTGCCAACCTGGGTGTCAGACCTCAGAGTCACTCACACCGATGCGCCCAGATCTTTCACATTCACACACCCGCTTATGCAGTGAAATGCTGCACCGTTGAGCCAAATGATTCACATGCTCATTAACAGCACAATGTGTGTGAGTGTTTGTGTGTGTCAACTATGACTCAGTCCATGTAAGGAAGCAGCCAAGTAATTATATGCTGTGTGCAAACAAACACACAGTCCCCCCTACCAGCTCATATCCCCACTCCACACCCCTTCACTCCCCCACCCTCCCTCTGTCTGTCGGAAATTATCACTGGTGTCTTCCAAAGAAAACATTTGGTGCTTTCTCACAATGACTTCCACAAATGAACACAAACACCACTAACTTGGGGGACATTGCACTGGCTTACATTTATTTCTTGAGGATTTATCCTGAACCTAATTCCAACATTTACCCTTAAAATCTATTGTTTTACCTGGTGAGGACCAGCTTCTTGTCCCTAGACACACTCTAAAGCACACGTGCACATACAGCCATATACACAAACATATTCCACACACACAGAGCCAGCCGTTACGAGAGCTGCCACAGGGAATAGGATGTAAATTAAAGTCGAGAGACGGAGACGTGAGGAGAAAAAAATAAAGGGAAAAAAAGAGAAAAAAATCGAGGGAGGAGAAAAGCCCATGTGGCAGAGGGAGATTCTCATCTTCACTGAAATCAGCTGATCCCTCCCTCCCTCCCTCCCTCCCACCCTCTATTGCTACAGCTTTCTTTCTTGCATTTCTTTGTCTCTCCCCTTTCCATCTCCTCCATCCTTCCCTATCCTCTTCCTCCCTCCTACCTTTGTCCCTTTTCAACCAACCTTTTCTCCATTTCTCTCTCCCTCTCCCCCCCACTCTCTCTCTCTCTTTACTTTCTCCTTGCCCTCCCCTCCCTCCAACTCCTACTCCCTCTATCCCTGGCTTTCACTCTTTTGTATTATCACTCTGTATTCCACCTCCCTCATCCTATCTCTGTCACAGTGGGAGAGCTGCAGGCAGACAGAGGCAGCATACACTAATGTTACTATATATTTGACAAGATACACACACACACACACACACACACACACACACACACACACACACACACACACACACACACACACACACACACACACACACATATTCTCCTGCCACATGCACGACTGCACACACATAGGGAAAAGAAGAGGGGGAGGTGGGGGCACAAATACACATGCACACAGAAAGACAGCCCTCAAGTGTAAATGCGTGGAAGAACACACACACACACACACACACACACACACACACACACACACACACACACACACACACACACTCTGACGCGTGCCGAGTGCAGGAATTGCAAACATAGCGACACACAGAGGGGCAAGCGCATGACGCCAGCAACCTAACGCCGTTGTCTCTCTCTCTCTCTCTCTCTCTCTCGCTCTCTCTCTCTCTCTCTCACACACACACACTCGTCTCTCTCTCTCACACACACACACTCGTCTCTCAGACGCACACGGCAGCGCTCCAGCCAGCGAACAGGACTGCGCTGGACATATCGTTCGTATAGGGAATAGATCCGAAGAAAAGGATTAACCATCTCCATCCCTCTCCCTCTACAGACCCCATCCTCTCTTCTCTCCTCTTGTGTCTCTAAGCCTCTCTTCACCTCGTTTTTTTCCCCTCCACAATCCCTCCTTTTTCACAATTTATTGCTGGGTTGAATGGAAGCTGGGGGGGATTGTCTCTGTACAGAAAGGAGGATTATTCTTGCATTATTCACTTGACCAGGATCTTGAATGTATGGATTTATTTAATTGAAGGAAGGGGCAACAGTTTTTATTTTTGAGATTTTTTTATCTTTTTTATTTTATTTTATTTTTGGGATATTCTTTGCGAGGATGGCTGATGGCAGAAAGCTATAAGGCTGGTGCTGTCTGAGATATTTGGTGAAAAGGTAAGTCTGCTTGTGGTGTCAGTTCTCTTCTCCTAACTCATACACACACACGCACAGACTTCATTTCAACTGCCCCTCATGTTTTTCACGACTGGAATTAAAGATGTACTATGTCACACAAAGTACTGCAGACGAGGGCAGACTTGCCTTTTTTTTTCTGCAAACAAATGGACAATTTTGACGGGGCCAAAGGTGCCTGCTGTGAGGAGATGGATGCTGAAAATGTCAGCCCTTAACCTGTTTCCTGGATACACAACATGCACATTCACTGGAATGTTTGGGCTGTGGTTTTGGGGCAAAGCTTGCAGAGGTGGGAAATATGGAGAATGTGAGAATGTTTTTTTTTTTTTTAGCTATTTCTTATTTACAGCTAAACATGAAAGAAGTACATATAAAGAGAGGCAGCAGTAAACCACTCACGTGACACACACACGGGTAAAAGGAACTAAATGATACGCTGTAAAGATACGTATGACTCTAATTTCTAAACATGCAGTATGAGTAAGTATACAGCAGATATAACCTTGTATTTTTTCTCCTGCCACGAGCCACTTAATTGTAAGACAAACCGAATTGTTGTGGTCTTCGTCTGCTCATAACAAACCACTTGATACAAAATCTGTTGAGATGTAGCTTAGCTGAGGTAAAAATACTGCAAAATACTGGGATATTTTTTGTTTTGCATGGCTCATACTGTATACCAGATGTACCACCCTTGGATGTTTTAAAATTGCATGAGGTACTCAAACATGGCGGCCCATGTATTCCACTGAAAGCCCAGGTGACTCACAGCGAAAATGCCAAAAAGAAGTTTGAGTGGCTTCCTGCTTCAATGCCAAAGCATGCTCATTAAAATCTCGCTCTGTTTAGCTGAATGAACATGAAGAAATATCCTGGCCTAGAAGTTTATATATTAGGAATCACAAAAAGTTCAATCTGCCTGATGGTCAGGAAATGTTTACAGCCATTTATTATGTAGTTGGTCATGAAAGTGTCTCTTGAGCCCAAGGCGTCATGTGAGCTGCAGGTCAGACTTTGGCCACCAAACCAAAATTGCTGATCTAAGTGCTACTGTTTCTCTTGGGGGTTATGTCAGCGTGGATCTGTGTTAATATACTAGAAATCTGTTACACTTTTCCTACAGCAAAATAAATATCCTATCATTTGCCCCTGTTTGTCTAATGGGCTTGACATAGACAACTTTACAGACAAACGTATTTAACTCAAAGAAAGCTACCATTAGTTGTAATGAATCTAAAGGGAATAAACACAGTAATTGCTTTATTTGTCTGCCTTAAGGCTAGTCGTGCTTCTCGTTTCTCTGACCTTCACAGAAAATGATCTCAATCGAGCTGAAGCCCTCGATAGTTTCTATTACATGGTGTCCTGTTGATCCCGTGTAGCGTGCCACTGTTTTTTTTACCTGTTACCTGCTGTAAAACACTTTGTAGGCTCTAACCTTGTTTAAAAACGGTGTGATAGAAGAGTGATTAACGTTCAAGAGCTGCAGTGTGATTATATGATAACGCAGTGGGTGTGAGGCACTCCACCCTGATATCCTCTCTTGTGCCTCTCTACATTAGCTACCAATTAATGGGAATTGTCTGAATGTCCTCTAAGTAATGAAGGCGCAACATAAACCTGGAGAAAACAATGAGCACCGACTAAGTCCACGGTTAGTGCCGTAATTTAAAAATAAAAAACACCTTAGACTAGTCTGACAACTCCTCCAATCATTTCCTACAGACATGTGGCCACAGTCTTGGTGATATTATTGATGTGCTTGAATGAATAACCAATCACACACATATCCCAAGTACTGTATTTTTGTTGAGTTGCTGCAGTGCACTGTAAATTAAGAGTGTGGTACTAGACTAAAAAGCTGAATTTAAATACACTATAGTAATATTAATAATAAAACAATACAAATAATTATTTCAAATAAGCATAACATTGTTCACAATTAGAATGCCTGCATGTACGTGTATGCTTGAACAAAATGTGTGTTTGTGGACACATGCGGACTTTTACAGCGTGTGTGTGCCGATGTACAGTATGCGTCTGCATACCCACACGCATGTGTAATTATACATCTGTACATATTTTTGCCCCATGTGCCTGTCAACACTCGTGTGGCTCTATTTGTCAAGCTATCGGCATGTGCTTTGGTGTGCGTGTGTGTTGTGTTGCCCCAATCTCTCCACTCTCCTGTGTAAGTAAGCCATTAAAAATTGATTTTGACGAGTTTGGCTGCCCCTCTCTGCCTTTGTTAGCACCCTGCGCTGTTACACTTACACAGACACACACACACACACACACACACACACACACACACGCAGGTAAATGCACATTACCCTTTCAGGTATTATGAGTGTTTACTTCTTTTTCCTCTCTGTTGTCAGCTTGATCGCCTAAAAATACATTCATACAACAAAACTGTATTGTCAATTACATTTCGTGGGAAACTCATTTTCTCTCAGATTATTTGTTTTTGAGATAATACGTTTCTAATCAAAGTCCACAAACGTCTGAGTAGGACGAGGTCAGAGTGGATGGGCGGTTAAATAAAACAAACCAAGGACTTTCATCCAGGATACCACTGTTCATGTTAAACTAGGCCTGAATCAAACACCAGCCAACTGTCAAATGCTAATGTATGTGAGTACACGTGTGTGTGTGTGTGTGTGTGTGTAAAGAAGGAGGATAGGGTAGAGCTGAAGTTGAAACACTCACAACATTCAAACACTCATACCGTGGCACACACACACACACACACACACACACACACACACACACACACACACACACACACTCACACACACACACACACCTGCCTTCACACATGGATAGACGTCCTCTTGAGTGCATGCAGGTGGATTTCAATTTGGGGGCAAATTGGACAGAATTCCGGCGATATTGATTAAAAACGATTAGTCGAGCCGAGTGGGGCATGTCACAAGAATGATGAAATACTCTGAAACATGCGGGCTCAAGTGGGCAAATCGGGCAAAGATGTCGTGCACACAGTAGCACAAACAGGATTTAAGCTTCTCTGTCAAGGTGATTCAAGTAGATGCCTGTTGTAGCACCAACACAACTTTCACTACGTCACGGGTGGATGAGACGTGATGTGAAAGAGTTAGCTACGGCAGATTAGTGAGAATTACAACGAACATATTCCTTAAGTCTTCCTGTTTATATTATTGTATTAACATCTTTTATAGACAGTGGGGATGCTTGCTGGAAATGGATTTGCTAGATCACAAAGAAATGTATTTGTCAAGCGTGAATAAAAATAAGAACATCGTTGAGCCTTTCTTCATCTCGCTCGCTCACTATCGACAGCCTCTTTCCTGCATCATAAACATGGAGGACTAAACACAAGCAGCCGGAGTTGACCAATCCCAGTTGGTGGTCTCTACTTGTTATCTCAGCCCCAAGGGGTGCGGTTACATTTTTGAGGAAATGCATGCCGGAGGCTCTGAACATCAAGAAGCCTTTGCAACACCCCATGGAGTATAAATCCGGCTTACGTGCGGACAGGAAACAGTTAGTGGAATAAACAGTGAAAAAATAGGACGGAAAGAGGAGAGAGAAGAGGAGCAGAGGAGAGGAGGAGGTGTTATTTGACTCCCCAACATGCAGGCCACTTTGGCGACCAAGTATTTAGACGTGTGTTTGTGTGTGTGTGTGTTTGAATGTTTGCGTGAGTGGATTTTGGCTACCCCCTCATCCAGGTCAAATTGGTAAAAAAAGCTTTCTGAGAATAGCCTGACAGACTGGCTTACCACCACACCACCAGTTTAACATGATGGGAACTGATGGGCGAACAGTAACATGTGGCTACAGAGGTGACCTTCTGCAACACCTCCAATACATCATTTATAGGAGAGCTGCAGCATGATTGCGCACAGTAGAGTTACCAAAATGGTACAAAAAAAGAGAAGCAATAAACAATTCGATGCGAATGAGCTATTCACCATTTTGTATCGATGCAGACATTTGACACGACTGAATGATTTTACTTTCTGCTCGTAAAGTAACTCACTGCTTCCGAGCCAAATTGTTTTCCTCCCCAAAATAAACAAACACAAAAGCATGGATCATTTGAAAAATGGCCAACATGCAAAACACAGCAACACTTACAGTCCCAAAGCCGAAACAGGGATTAAAGATTGATTTTCACACAGCTTCAAATGGCAGCAGAAATGTTTTATTCAATGAACAACTATGACAAAGGAAAAAATAGCATCCATCTCAAAGTGTGACGAATGCTTTGTTTGATGTTGCACAGTGTATGAGTAAAATGCATGGAAATTAGCAGGAAGTGTAATAAAGTGAGACTATATGTTTTAAACAAAAAGACAGCTCCACAGCGCTACTATTTTAGTCTTGAAATAAATTCACAGCTTCCTTGGAAAACAAGGGAAACATGTAAGAAATTCAAAGCAGAGAGAGAGGAATCTTCCCAAGTTCCCTGAGTTCCTTTCATTTCTCATCTGCGCTTCAGAATCCTTCAAATGACGTTCACGTGCTCATTTAGAAAGGAACAACACAAATTTCCCAGTAGAGCCTGGCTAATGTGACTTTAATCACATGCAGGAAATCCATCTGCAGAATCTCCTCGGTACAAGCCTCTGTTCCTTTGTCAAGGAGAGGAACGAGCCAGAGAGGGAGGGGTGGAACGAGAGAGAGAGAGAGAGAGAAGGGAAGGGGGTGGTGAATATTGAAAGATGAAGGTCATAAAGAAAGTGAAAAGATTGAAAGGCGGAGAAAAGAGATGACGGAGAGGAGAAGAGGAAGTGAGGAAGCATGGGCTGCGGAGGGAATATAAAGACAGAGGGGAGAGAGCTGAGAGACTAGACGAGTGCTTTATATTTTGTTTAGCGTCTCGCAGGTACTAATAGCAATGATGATTAACACAAACGTCACCACTGGGGAGCAAATACACACCGTCCCTAAGAAAACACTCGAGATGTTCTGGAGCAGAATTTTAACGTCCTCCCTGTTTATCAAAGGCACTTATTTCTATCTCCCCGACACATCTGGCACTTCCTGCCTCGCCTATATAGTTTCACTGTCCCTTTTCAACACCTCCTATCTTCTCTCATTTCACCTCGTCCCCTCTCCTACCACTCATATATAACCAGTTGTAAATAACTCACTGGCACTCTGAGCAGATTGATGGGTGTTACTTTTGGAAGTGACTGCAGTTGTTGTCTGTTTGTCGGCTTGGCCATTTGCAGAGAAAGTATAATTTACTGTATATCTACCTGACTCACTATGTTTTCCTTTTTTTCCCCACACACACACTTTCTCCTCCCACAGCTCTAGATCATTTTTGCTTAACATGCCAGCTAAGGCGGTACAGGTGCCAATTTACATATAATCACTGCACACACGTCCACAAATGAGCGCTAGCACACGCACAAATGCACATTCACCAACTTTATGGCACAATGAGCCGTGTTGGAAAAAAAGCCTGCTTGCGTTTCAGAGTTTTCCCCACAAACAGCTAACCACTGAACAACAGCCTAATCAGATTAGTGCGATATTTCACACTCTGCTGATTGGGTTTTGATGATACTTTGGGTAAAAAGACGCATTTCACAGCAGCACTCCGGCATTTTCAAAATTACACTGATTGGCCCAGGGGGCGCGAGTCAACAGCGAGCATCACTCATGTGGCACCGAGGTTCCAACAAGCGTTCTCCCGTGGCAATTTCCCACTCGTCAAACCTATTTTCCCTGTAATGACTCAACAGTGACAAGAAGACTCATCTTTTTCAAAGCAAGTGGGATATGTTTCATTACACTGCTGTAATTGGACTGGGTCTCTTTTTTTAAACTTATTTTTTATCAAGAGAATAGAAAATTCACAACCAATCATCCAGCACGTTGGTACTGAAAACAAAATGACAGCATGCGAACAATATAATACAACTAACTTATACACAATGGTAACACAACTTGTTTCTAGTGCACCACAATTTCCCACGACATTTCAGATAAGTGGATCAAAGGCAACTATACTATAGAACTATCTTATTAAACTTGCAGCCCAATAGCCTGACGCGAATACTCTTGTACTCTTTGTTAGAAAAGTTTGAAGAATAACCTCCGAGATTTCACAGCTGATGTAATTTATGGAATCATTTGGACATCATCCTCAAAATATTTGAATTTCAGGATCTAGATGTACTCTCAAGGTGACATGTCCCTTGCTGTTTACCTTTCTTTGTTCAGCAAGGAGTTCAAAGAGTGTCAGCAGCACTCTACCGTCTCCTGCCTTGCCCAAGGGTAGTTTGGCAGAATCATACTCAAAAAACAGATGCAATGGCGCTTTGCGTTATAGCCTTCCTATTCATTCTTTCTCTTCCCTTTCACTTTTGTTCCGTCCATATGTCTCTGTGTTTCCAAGTTAATGACGTCATCCTTCTCTCTTTACCTACCTTTTATCTCCCTCCTCCTCCTCCCTTTTCCTCCCCTCTCACTCCCTGTGTCATTTCTCGCTTTGTCCCTTTGTCCCGTGTGTCAGTCTCTGTGCCAGACAGTAGCAGTAGGGGGTCTGTCTGAGGGAAAGGCAAACCGAGTGTGTAAACTGCCAAAGACACACACATCTAGTATTCACGCCTATGAAATGCCGGGGGTCTGTTTGGGATGCTTGAGCGCAAGTACATACGCGCACATACATTCGCACACAAGGGAGCAAAGGTGCAAACCCCCGCGTGCGCACAGAAATACACTTTTAATGTATGCAAGGAAGCCTTCTGGCAAACATGAGCGTGCACGCACACACAGCGTCCTGCTGCGTTAGCCTTCATTACTGCTAGCGTGTACGGGTGTGTGTATGCATGTGTGCACGTGCATATTAGTTTGTGTAGCCCTGTGCAACAGTTTGATGTAATTTTGCCAAAGAAGTAGGATTTGCAAAAGTATGAAGGTGCAAGTAGGAGAAAATTGCTCTCTATTCTCACTCAATTTGTTTTCTCTCTCCCCACAGGTGTTTTCTTGTAGCATTTCGCAGTCGGCGCCCTAGTGGAGGCCGCAGGCATGGTGGCTTGACGCCCCGCCCCTCAGACAGAGGAAGGCTGCAGAGCTCTGTGTCATGCCCCCCCACACCCACCCCCCCGGGGGCATCGGCCTGCCCCCACCCAGCTCTGCCACCCACCACCCGGCCAGACCTGGTGAGTCGACGTAAGCCGATTGAAAAGATGAGAGAGAGATGAGAAGAACAGTGAAGAGCAGGAGGCGAAAAAAAGCGCTCGGCTCTTCCTCCACTCTGCTCTTTTTTATTCCCATCTTTTGTACTCCTAACTACACATGAAAGGAGGAACACTGTCTGTTTTGACAGCAGCTAATGTTAGCATGCCCAGACACACACACACACACACACACACACAAAAGAGTGAGGGCATTGAGCTTGCTTTGGCCACGTGCCAAGTCCTCCAGTGAAATGCCACATTAGTGTGTGTATTAATACAGCCAGCAGTCTGTGGAAACCAAACAACGTGGGGAGAGAATGATGGGGGAGAGGCCTGCAGGTTATTTGTCTGCCTTTTTGTTCTTTTCCAATTCATTTGACCTTCTTTGCTTCCCTTTTCTTTCCTGTTACTACTCCTGTCCTTTCTCCAATCCCCCCACATTGATCTCTTCTTGTTCCTCGTCTTTTTCTCACATGTCGCACTTCCCTATTCTTTCCCTTTTCCACCCGTCTCGTTTTCCACCCTCCTCTCATTATCCGTCCACTCTTTCCCCACAATTTCTTTCTCTTTTCCCATCTTATACCACGGGTGCGCTCAGTCAAAACAAAAATCCGTCGGAAGTCGGGTGGCATAGCAACAGATACGACAGCTGTGTGCATGTGTGTGTGTGTGTGTGTTGTGGATTAGACAATGGAGGGGATGGATCCTGCTCTCTGAGAGATTCCAGACACTTCCTCAGCTAGGCAAACATGAAAGCTCATTTCTGAATTCTTTCTCTCTCTTGTTATCTATTTAATATGACACGAGCGTACGCACATGAACACATGCTGCGATCTCTGCCGCAAATATATGGCTTTGCAAGAACAGAGACCACGAAAACAGGGATCTTTGTCTTCCTGTTGGGGAGGTATTATTGTTCCAGAGGTGTCGACGCCCCCGCAAACTACCGCGTAACACCGGAGACACTAAACAGGGCAACACTATCCGTCAGACCCTCCACACACCCACACAGCACCTATGTCAATAGATACACCCCCCTCCGGTCCGCTCGGTCTCCCTCCATCTCCACCCCTCCACCTCATACCTCTTCCTTTCTCTCTTCACTTGTCCTCTACCTTTCCGCCATCCTTCCATCCGTCCCTGCATTAAATTCAGATCAACATAACTGCATTACCTGTCTCAGTTTCCCTCTGTCCATGCATTTCATTAAGCTTTATCAACCTAACTATTGTATTAACAGTATTGCTAAAGCCTTTTAGGCATAAGGATCTATAACATTCTCCATTAGTCATCAAAAACATTCCATCCCTTTGGTGCAATTACGTTCTTGGCATGAATGTAACATAATATTGCCAAAACGGTGTCTCGCACTCAGTCCAATTGAATATTCTTTTTTGACATGAAATGTGCATAATCAATACTGCTAAGCATTGTAACCACAGGTGTTTTCTCTGCCTCTCTCTCCTTTGCTTTTTTCACCGTCTCTGTATTTTTCTCACAAAGCTTGGAAGCTCTCTGATCTCTGCTATTACTCTTCAAAGTCCTCACACGCTGTCACGCACACACTTACACACAAACACACACTGAATCACTGGAAGATGCATATAGGAGTAGAAAGGGGTAGGCATCCCATCAAATCAGAAACCAACGAATATGTCAGATTAGTACAGTACAGAGAATGAGTTCCGATCATCAAGGATGCATTTCCCTCTCATGCTGATGAAGTTCATTTAGAAATGGAATTTGACAGGCAGAAAGGACACAAAAGATGCTTTGCATTCACACAGGTGTGCTTTCATCAGCAGGGCTAAAGCAAAAGCTTTCTGTATGACAGAAAACAGATCAACAAGAAAAATAGAGGAAGAAGTGTTATTTTTCAGTGTCAGCGAGAGTTGGCCATATTTTCAACTAATGGCCGTAAAACTATGATGAAACGCTGTAACCTGCATGAGACAGAAAGCGATATTATATTCCTGAAAGGTTGTGGAGGATGCTTTATGGGTGTTTTCGAGTGTTCAAAGACAATTTGAAAATACTGTTCAAAGCCAAATGATTAATAAATGTATTTCCATCGCAGATTATTGCATAATTTCTTTGTCACTTGAAACACACTATATCAGTCAAGTGGTTTTATTATTTGTAGATGGTTTATACTATGGAAAAAAAAAGTGAATGTTCATTGGAAAGATTTTCATTTGAATTCAGGTTTTTTTTATTCATGCAAATTCCCCAAAAAAAGGAAGTGCGATGGAAGATGTTGATACTTTAGATCTACGCCACTAACAAAAACTTTTTGCTTGTCAGGTTATGAAAAGAGAAAGTGGTACCCAAAAATCAGCCATGGTTAAAAGAGCTTAAAAGTGACATAACACCACAGAATAAGACAATAAGAGCTTTTAAAAAAAAAGTCGAGGGCGAGGATATGAAATGAAGTGACAGAAAGAGTGAAACAGAGGAAGCGAGGCAAAACGATTGAAACAGTGGGGAGCGGAGAGGAGGAGGAGGAAGAGAGATGCGAGATCAAAGAGGCGCAGTGAAAAAGAGAAGACAGTGATGAAAAAGAAAGGATGAAGGAGGGAGGAGGCGAGAGAGGAGAACAGAGAGGTCTATGAGCGACACAGAGACCATATGGTGCCTCCAGGCCCCCCACGATCTGACACAACACATACACACACATTTGCAAACAGAGCCATGAATTCATTCCTATTCACACATAAACACACACACTCTAGCTTATCTGGTCGCACCGTGCGGGCGTATGTGCATCTTGTTGGAGACCCAAACAAAGCCGGCAGATTAACTGACCACATACTCATCAGAGTGACGGAGAAAGTGACAGAGATGGGGGGGGGGAGGGTGAAAGGAGGGAGGATTTGGCTTCGAATAGAGACCCTAATGCACTGACTGAGGGTAAAACATTTGGAGTGGAATGGAGCCATAATACGGTGACTTAGGTTGTAGCATTATGCCTTGAGTACGGCTCTAATACAGTGCAGTGACTAAGGGAGTATAGCATAATGTTTGGAAGAGAGCCACAGGGTTACACGGTCAAAACTAAATGTTGTCTGCCTGCAGCAGCTGCCAGGCCGTTAAATTGATTGGATGCATTCCCTGTTTCACCAGTTTGAGTTGAACTCTTTAAAGACATCGGTCAGCTGTGGGAAGGTACCAACAACCCAAAGTCATCACCGGGTGGTTAGTAGCTGGTGGAACTTTTCAACCCCGCTGGGATGTTGGGTTTGGCATGAAGCCACAGCAGTGTGACAAAGTGTGTGTGAGTGCGAGTGTGTGTGTGTGTGTGTGTGTGTGTGAAGCATTAGGTTTGGAGTGGAGCCTAATCCCTTAGTGTTACATGAGACTCGGAGTTAAATAGAAACTGAAATGACAGCTTGTTGGCAAACTATCCAAAGCATCTGGCATATTCAAGTATGTAATCAATAGCCATTTTAATGCAATTTAAAGTTATTTGGATCACAGGTACTCACGTTAATTCCACAGTCAACAACAAGGTTTCTCTACAAACTTGGATTTTAGTCTTAAAATTATTCCCCACAAGCGTTTATTTTGTCTTCTCTCCTACAACGGTTTTGCTCTCTCTAGGAACACAGACATATTATCTCTTATCAGGGCGCTGTGGTTTTGACCCCTGACCTCCTCAGTGGCGGCTTGTGATAAGAATTAACGAATAGTTTGTTGTCGTGGTGATTTTTACACCAGCTTGGCTACCAGCGTCATGTAGGAATTGGACTAGCTCCAGCTGGACACAACGCATGCAGAAACCTGCATGTCTGCAAGCGGGACTTGTTTTCTCCTCTCCTCTGACCACAGTTTAGTTTGGTGCAGATGAAACACACACATACATGGTACTGGCCCACTTTCAAAGGACATTGGCAGGGATAAATCTGGGTAATCCTCTGCACCACAAACAGCACCACTCCAGTTCAGCACCTGCCAAACGATACCGATATAGTATTACACTCTAAGCAAGTCCAGTGTGGATCCAGCACGAGGCTGATAAGCTAGCACGGCTCATTCCTGAGAAAGAACAGTGCTTGACTTACCAAGTAATCACAGAAAATGGGTGATAATAGTGCTGGATATTACAGCCAGTTGAGATGTGCTCGATTTGTTTTTGTGAACACTTCACAAGCCTTTGAAAAGGGCATCCAATTAGCAAGATAAGTGATCTATCCATCTATCCATCCATCCATCTATCTATCTATCGCATATAAAAAATAAATACAAAATAACGATATTGTGTGTATGTGTGCGTGCGCTTTGGATCAATACCATCTGTCTATCCATCCTTTCTTAGGAATGAGTGGGCATACATTACGACTTGTCACACATCCAAGACAAAATCTATTCTATTCTAGTCGCACTGATGCGGATGTGACATCAAAAGCCAAGCATCCTTCATTTTCTCTCCAAATTCAGAATGTATTCCGCCTTGGACTGGGGCCCAGTTGAGCGGTCAGTAGAAAGCAATGCCACATCCGTTAAAGACATGGTGTTGCGGTAGAAAATATGTAGCTGTGGATTTGCTGAATCTGGCCTCAAATGATGCTTTACTGATAGTTTTGTTTTCCATCACCTCTTTCTCCTTTGTTTGTGTCCCTTTATCTCTCCCTCTCTCTGTCTTACCTGTCAGTCCCGCTAATTAATAGTCACTATCACAACAACAATATCATTGCATGTCAAACTCTCCCATGGGCCATGCCTTTGAGTGTGTGTGTGTGTGTGTGTGTGTGTGTGTGTGTGTGTGTGTGTGTGTGTGTGTGTGTGTGTGTGTGTGTGTGTGTGTGTGTGGGTGTGCATCTGTGTCACAACAAATTGATACAGATAGCATGAATTACGGAGGCAGCTCAGCCTACATTTTACCCACTCACCCCTCCAAGTCAAAATAATGATTCTGTCTTACCGATGCAGGATTCATCACGGGAGAAACGGATGGGGGAGACAGAGAGAGAGAGAGAGAGAGAGAGAGCGAGTAGGTGGGAGAGAAATGGAGGATGAGAGAGTAAACAGAGGGGGGAGAAAGACGTAGACAGAAATAGAGAGAAATATCGGCAGTAATCCCATCGGGGCTAAGAAATAAAGTATAAAAACCAAGATTTTGAAGGAGTACTACAATCTCTCGTCTTCTCTCCTCATCACACTGTCAGCAGGAGTGCAGCCTAAAGCCCTACACCCTGTTCCTGCTTATCCTCAACGGCTGTACGCGTGTGTCAGTGTGAGTGTGTGACCATGACTTCCTGTGTGTGAGTAAGCGATTAAGTGCCCGAGAGTCGGGCAGAAAGGTTGTGTGCGTGAGAGAAAGGAGGTAATGTGGGTTAAATGACGGGATTTGATGTGAACCTCAAACTTCTCTCCCCTCTCTCTCTTCTTTTTCCCCATCGCCTGTAGCACTTGGTTGCTACGGTAACACAGCATCAATGTTGAAATAATATGACGATGCTGAGTTTATGTTATATGTGTGTGAGTTTTGTGTATTCTTTTATACCTCTTATACTAAGCCTTAGACAGAAACGCAAAACAAAACAAACCAAAATGAAAAATAATCAAATAATTTAAACGCTACTGTTGACTGACTGCATGTTCCCCCAACAACAAATCCCACTGTGGACACGCGGGAGTTGTACTCCACATTTAAGTGAAGGCATGCAGGTAATTTAGCTCCCAGGAGTCAAATCTTAACTCTTTGGATCAGACTTCTGCACAGAGGACGGTGTGAAACATTAAAGAGTGAAGAAACACCGGCCAGTGAGCCGGTGGCAGAGAGGACAGCTGGTCGCTCTAGTAATAAGATAGCAGAGAGTCTGTCGCCTGCATGGAAAACAGCTTGGCCCCTGGTAACATGCAACTGTGCTCAATTACGGAGGTGCCCGTGGGGATGACATCATAGCGGGGTCCAGTGTCACCCAGGGGCCCCTGGATATAAACTTACAGACAGCTGAGGCCCCGGAGTTGTTAAGCGGTGTCGCCTAGGAGACACTGTCAAACATCACCACGTTTACAGGAGTCATATGACTCTTCATATACCTATACAGATATATATATATATATGTATATATATATATACTATCTATGAGACAAAGACAACAAATGTCAAAACGTTCTAAAATGTATTTCTAAGCCAACTGATTATCAGTGTTGCTTGATTTTGGATCGTGCTTTTCTCACAACTGTCTCTTGTGGCAACTGGTTGGGGGTGTTGTGAGTCGACTGGGCACCACTGCTGTAAGAGTTGCCTCAGAAGTCTTGCTTCAATGAAACGGGAAGATCGTGTTGCATTTTAATGCCGTGTCTCAGTTTGTTTCCCATCGCTGCCAGCCTACATTTGCCCAAAACGTCAGCACTTTTAGGGTTTTATGTGTTTTGGGGATTCTTACAAAATATTCAGTCTGAAGTCTGTTTGGACTGAATTAAACCGCACAGAACCACGTATTTGGACTGAACCTCCCTATCTTCCACTGACTGTGGCTAAATGTTTTCCTTCTGCTTTGGCTGTGTGGAGCGCAACAGCAGAGAGGATTTGGAGCAGCTAAAATAAGCCAAAACAACAACTACCTCCTCCACGAGAGCAGCAAAAACCACTCATGCATGTTGGAAGATAGGCTTCAGCACCGAGGGAGGGTGGGAGGGGGAGTCGTAATGTGCAGTTAAGAGAGGGAGAAGAGGGGTTGCGGTGAGGAGAGAGGAACGGAAGAATGAGGGGATAAAAAGAATACCTTTGCCCACAGAGAAAGCTGAGAGAGATGAAAGGTGAAACGTGACATGCTATGAGGGAGAAGCAACAAAATATCAGTTTCTCTCTCTCTCCCCAGCTCTCTTTCTCTCTCACTTGTATAACGGTGCTTCTACCTCTGAGCTACATCGTCCTCACAAATCCTCCTGCACGACTGCACCTTTTCAGACCTGTTCTGGACAAATTCACAGCAACTATGCAGCAAAATCCTTCCAGATTCCTCCTGAGCTGCTGCAGTGAAGGATTGGCCCTCTGAAGCTTTTCCACCAGCGCAGGACGCTTCAGGATACTTCAAAATCTCTCCTTTCATCCGTTTATGAAGTGGCGTTAATTTTTCCCAGAGATTAGGATTATACTGGCGGTTGGAGCAGAGAGGACAATGGATACAGGAACAGCAGAGAGGTCACATGCTGATCTCCGTTACAAGGCCGCAGCCTTTACTTTCTGAACCCTTTTGGTTCAGATTACAAAATGGGTCATTGTCCTGGTGGAGGGAGGTCATGTTCTGCTGTCTGAGAAAACAGATGACATTTGCAGACCATTGTCAGCGTGTGTTCACAGAACTATACAATGTGGTTTCCAGAGGTGTCCATAAAGTATTATGTAGTAAAATGTATACTGCTCATGGAAACTTTCAAGTATCGAGATTATGAGAAATATTTGATCAAATGAATCTCTAAATATTTATTCTGCACACTTATATTTTGTATTTGCTGTTACAAACGATAAACATAATTACCCTGGGGAGTTGATGTACAAAAAACGTACAAACGTACAAACGCACGTATAAACTTTCTTGAGAGTTCGATGGGAAGATTGATACCACTCTCATGTCTGTGCGATAAACATGAAGCTAAAGTCAGCAGCCGGTTAGCTTAGCATAAAGACTGGACAGCTAACATGGCTCTGTCCAAGGTTAAAAAAACAAAACAAAACAGAACCTCTTAAACTCACAGGTTAAAATGTCTTATCTTGTTTCTGCACAAAAAACAGCATATGGCGAGAGAGTTATTTCCTAGCTGTTCGTCCTTGCCTCCAGCTGAGCTAAGCTAACCGGCTGTGGAGTAGCTGCATATTTCCCAAAATGTAGTTCCCAAAATGTCAAACTGTCCCTTTAATAATATCTGGATGGGCTTAAGAGGTGATAAATCATTCATATTTCCATTCTGGATGCGTTACCCATCCTTTGTCATTAATTAAGTTCACTGTCTATCCAGTGGTGTAATTTCCTATTTATGACCAGTTTAAAGGGAATAAAGCAGGATTTGAATGGGACTTATAAAGCATCCTCTCAACTCTCTTTCTCACTGCGACATTTTAAGCTTCGTATTTTATCAGTGGTGAGAAACGGAGATCCTGACAAAAGTCAAGTTACTCTCGAAGACTGAGATCACTTTCATTATGCAATCCCTCCTATCTTCTGATGTTCATCAGGTGTTTTTCTTTGTTTTATTTTAACATATGTGGAGTGGCCAGTAAAAGGCTATTTCACAGAGTTTCATCACTATCAGAGCCAGCCAGGCAATATAGTGAAAGTCAATGGAGTCTTGAATGTGAGTGAGAGGACGAAAAGCGAATTTAGAGAGAAACAGATGGACTAACAGAGAGAGCGAAAATACAACAACACGGAGAGGATGAGACATAGTGTGACAAAAGGCAATGGCACGCTGAGAAATAGATGCTAATAATATGCAGATGATGCAAGTGAGGAAATCTGCTGGCGAAGCAGAGTCTTGTCAGGAAGTAAAAAGCGCTATGTCTGTGTCTGGAGTTTAGACAGAGTAGTTTTCTTAATATCACGCTTTGTTGGTGCTGAGCTCACACCCGCTCGCACAGGCGCACGAGCATATGCCCCCCCCCCCACACACACACACACACACATTTAGACATACACAGAGAGATAAAGCGTAAGTCGTGCTGATAAGCCATTGGACGGAAACTAAGTCAGCCACTGTAACGAGACACTGAGGGAATACACAGCAGTGCCAAGAGACTCGAAGTGAAGGAGAATGAGAAAGATAAAGAGACTACAGGGGGCGAGAGACAATTGGAGTGGAGTGGAGAGAGGGACAGACGGATGCAAAGACAGACAGACAGACAGAGAGATAAATGTGAAAAGGAATGAATGAAAAGGCCTTGGTTGATGGATACAAATTAAGACGGAAAAGGTGCAAAAAAAAATGACGAGCAGAAAAATATGGAAACACAATGGAAGAGGAGAAGAGAGAAAGTTATGAGTGGAAATGATGAAATGATTACAGAAAACAATCAGAAAACAATCAGTCCAAAATGAAATAAAACAGAAGGGATTTCGCTCACGAGTGTCACTCAGATGTCTGTGAGATGCACACAAACATACACACACTACATACACACTAAAAGCTTCTGTGGAAAGGGATGGTTCTGGTTCTACTTTCTAATGATTTCTCTTCGACTAACATTGCATCTAACAAAAGGTTCCGCAAATGACTGACAGCTGTGTCTAACAGTGCAAACCGAGAAACCAATTTCCACTTAAAAGCACTCCATCTTTCAATTCATTCCTCTTTATGTGTTGACTTATTTCTCCCACTTTCTCTGCGGTCCTTCCTACACATCCTCCTGACTAGTTTCCACACTGAGAAAAGATAATTCACTGTAAAAGAATAATCATGTTTTGTCTCTTTGCTCCTCTTTCTCTTCCTCAAGTCTGCCTCCGTGTCCTCTGCCTCCTGGCGACGCTGCTGTCGGCAGCCACCTCCTGCCCTCCTCCCTGTCTCTGCGACTCAGACGGTCTGGTGGTGGACTGCGGGGGCCGGGCTCTCTCCTCCCTGCCCCCCCTTCACCTCCTGCCTCCAGGGAGCCGCTCCCTCCTGCTAGCCAACAACAAGCTCGCCTTGCTGGGAGCCTCTGCCTTCGCTAACCTCTCCTCTCTGGAGGTCTGCAGCACATTTTTTATATTGTTGTCAGTTTGTTGGTTGCATTGTTGTGTACCGTGGCATGCACAGTGTTTTCTGCACTGACCTTGCACACTGAATAGCCCTAAGGAGAACAAGTGATTCTATCTGGTGAGGCTCACATTGAGCAAACTGCAGACAACATCTGCTCTCAGTCTGAAAAAAAGTTAAGAAAAGCTGACATTTTCAAAGTTTTGCAGGGCTACTCATCATGAGCGTATTGTGTGCAAAGCACAGCCAAGTTGCTATTTATTAATATATGCGCTAGAAATGATCGATAGTTACTGCACCAGCAAAAAAGGCAATTTATTTCCACACTGCTGAGCAACAGTTTGTTGCATTGGTGATCTATGGAGAGCTTTACACTTAAATTAACCTAGCATTGCACTTGATGTGAATTACTCTGCATAGGAGCGCCAGCTTAAAGTATGAAATGTGTTCAAGTTTTAAGTTCACATTTTAAGTTCACGTTAAAGATTGATCCAGGACTTATGCATTCATTCTCTTGAAACGAGTCACTGAATCTCACTTTCCATTTAACAAAGAAAAGCATCAGCAATGTGGTGTCAGCAATGCAAATGTGTATGTAAATAAATAATGTACTTTTTATGTGTGTGTATTTTAGGAACTGGACCTCTCTAATAACTACCTGGATAATTTACCCGCTGGATTATTCAGAGACATGTCCAACCTGACGAGACTGACTCTGCACAACAACTCACTTACAGTAATGGAAAGAGATCTCTTCCAGGTACATCACCACACATGGTACAGTCTATAAGAAGCTCACTGATGCCGTATTCAAGCTAAGAATCACACAGGACCTCATGCACTGTATTTGAGATGTCATCAGATGAGCCAATCCACCAAAATACTAAAGCATCTGGACAGAGAACGAAGCTGACACCACTACTGATACACTGTTTCACCTCACGACTAAGGCTCTGCTGGGAGTCGAGCCAACCTAAGCAGATATACATGACTGGGATCCCGTCCAGGCGGTACATTTGTAGTAACTCGTTTGCTTAACACTCTCATCCACTTTTATTTGAACCAAAGCCGCCTGCAGGATGAGCTTGTGTCATGACTTCACCCGGGTCCCTAAATCAAACAAGATAAGCCCATCGAGCGACGCTCGCTGTGCCCCTTGGCAACGGTGAAAGAAGCCGATAATACTAATATGACATGAGGGAAATATACTGTACGATGCCGTACTGTATGAGCAAATATTGTTTCGATGTTTCGACAGGGTTTGGGGGGTCTTCAGAGTCTGGATCTGTCCCTGAATGGCCTGTCCTCTGTTCCTCTGGGGGTACTGGATGAGCTGCAGAGCCTCAGGTAGACATCAGGACACACTCTGTACACTGGCATGTTTAAATCAATGTGCCCGACAATATACAGTATGTCAAAATTTGCCAAATGTATGCAAAATTACACAAAGATTATCAACTTGATGTTCAGTGACCTGTTTGTTCAGCATTACTTCAGACAAACCTTTTCATGCATGCAGTTTTTAATTGCAACTTGCAAATTTAAACACAGTATGATGATATCACCATCAATATACAATTAAGAAATTCAACAGAGTCGTACACTACATTTAGTGGTTGCCTGGTTTTTGGAATCAGTGCCACAAGGGTACGTTTATCTTATTTGTTGGAGTTAAAAAAAGTTAATTCATTTTTATTTTTATTATTTCATAGGTGGCTGTCTCTGGCGGGTAACCGGCTTCATGGTCTGGAGAGGGCAGCGTTTGAGCCACTTGCAAACCTACGACACCTGGAACTGGGACATAACCCCTGGGAGTGTGACTGCAACCTCCGCGACTTCAAACACTGGATGGAGTGGCTGCTGTACAGAGGTAGAAGTTTAAATTTATGCTACAGGAGCTTTGAAAGGGTGCATTTGAGGGGACAGGACAAGAGGGCAATGAGAAGTGGGCAGAAACTAGAGAATTCTAGTTCACCAGAGACAGCTAGGTGTGTGCTTCTGTTGGCCTGTGCTCCTAGCAACACAATACAACTGCGTCGGCGAGTGAAATGCACATTTTCACGCCCAGTGTGTGCACCTCGTTTCTCTGCGGGCTGTTAATACATCAGATAACCACAGCTGCTCTCCTCTCTCTCATCATGTGTAAAAATCTACATTCACCTCAGCGCCTTGGGCCTCAGCTGCCCCGCTAATGAAGCATCTCTTTTCTGCTCCATTCTCCTCCTTGCTCCATTCTGCTCGGTCCTGCTTTGCTGCGCCCCAACTCTCCAGCTCAGTCCAGCAAACACACGCCAGATATATGATTAAATAATCCCCAGAGCAGCAAAGGAAATTACAAGGAGACATTTCGTAGTTGAACATGAAAGCATGACAGTAGCTGTTGGAAGGGTAGACGATGCACGATGTGTGTTGTAGAAAGTAAGACAAAGCACCGAACAAGTGTGAAATGCTCGCTGACAGCAGCCCGTGTTGACTTCTATCTCCTGCTTCAAGCACACACGACTGGGATATTTGGAGAGCGAGCTCTGTTTGCAAGGGGAATTCATTTGTAGCACGCCGAGAGAGAAAAAAGCATCTGGGGCCTAAATATCACTTTCCTCATTCTGTCTTCCTCTTATCCTTCGCCTTCATGTCGTTGTTTACGTTGCTTTATGTATCTGAGGTTGCCGATCGACACGCAACCTGGAGACAAATATTACACGTGAAGACAAACTCAGCATGTGATGATAACAAAGTAGATCCCCCACCCTCCTGCCGCCCGTGGGAATTAGTGACTCAGATATTTCGCTCTTCCACACACAGCTCTGCTAAAGCTAGGCATGTCATCTCATGAATTATAGAAGGGCTTAGATGAGGCTATCTCTAACTTAGTGTAGAGGGCACAGCAAACGTGTGTGTGTGTGTGTTAAGTGATGTATGACTCATCCTAGTGTTGGCACAACCACCCAACTCTATCTTTTCTTCTCTCACAGTTAATTGGTTCTGCTTTGCAGGCATAAGGCATTTATAAATGACCCTCTCTTCTGTCTCTGCGCCGCTCTCTCTCTCCTTCAGGGGGGAAGGTGGACGCGGTCGAGTGCACGCTACCGAAGGATCTGCGTGGGCGAGACATCCGTGGCGTTCCGGTGGAAATGTTCAACTACTGCCTCCAACTTGAAGATGAGAACGGGGGAGCAGGAGGTGAGGGTTCCCGTTCCGGTCCTCCCTGCAGCAGGAACGCTCTTAACCCCAGTGGGGCAACACCAATCTCTGACAACAGCAACACTGCTGATGACTCCTCTTCAAACACGAGAGGTGGCGGAGGTGGAGGAGGTGGAGGAGGTGGAGGCGGAGAGGCCCCACCGGATTGTGTCCGAGCCCGTTATAAGCCCGTGAGCGTGCGCCGCGCCATCGGCACCGTGGTGATTGCCGGCGTGGTGTGCGGCATCGTTTGCATCATGATGGTTGCAGCCGCGGCTTACGGCTGCATCTACGCCTCGCTGATGGCCAAGTACCAGAGAGAGCTGAAGAAGAGGCAGCCACTGATGGGAGACGGGGAGGCAGACGGGGACGATAGGGAGGACAAACAGATCTCCTCGGTGGCCTAGAGGAGTGACGGGACGGGGGGAGGGTTGACATGTGAAGGTTGGATAGGGTGAAGATTGCAAAGGGCTCAAAGAAGACAGGGATTGAAGAGCTTGTTTTATGCACGCAGACAGTTATGGTATCTCTCAATCGGACTCTCAAACTGACACCTTTCTCCCACTTTTTATCGTCCTTTCTTCGTCCTCTTTCTATTTTTAACCTTCCCCCTCCCTGTCCCTCTCTCGAACACTTCACATACACCTTATCTGTTCCCTGATTTTCTCTTCTATTTGGAGCCTTTCTCACTGCAGTATTCGTTACCAATCATCCCTCCAACTCGCCTACCAACCACCTACTGCTGCTCTTGGCTGCTGCTGAATTTACCGTTATATTGGCTGAGAGAATACTGATTTAGTAATCCCTCTAGTGTGAAACATATCATTTAAGCTGTTACAAGATGCTTGCGGTGTACAGTCTGTATTTGTAAAACTGGATCGAATTTTCAGGGATTTGCGGTATGTATGGTGTCAATTGGACCAATATTCATAATGATGATAAGAAGTTGTTGTGTTAGGTTGTGCTCAGCTCTCATTTTGTTTGTATCTTTCTCAACCTCTCCAATGCCAGTAGTTCCTCCAAAAAACCAGGACCCCAACCCTGATCCCCTTCACCTCTCGTCTGGTCTACTGCTCCTCTGATGTTCCCTTCGTCCTCCAAATCCCACATTTATATGGCCAATGCCTCTCTAGTGCTTTGTTGCAGAGAGAATACTGGGGAGATTATATGTTGATAGGAAATCAAACACAGAGTCTCCTGAGGCTGGTGTCCCTCAAGACTCTTTAGGGATGTTTAACGGGAAACCATTTGGATTGACTAAACAATCATTCATGGATGGCTGGACCTTTCAAATACATGAGGTCAGAGACAACGATTAGATATTTGGACCAGATCTGTTTCTCTCTGGATCTTCTCTAGACCAATAACATCCACCAGGTGTCACAGACTGGAGCTGTGTATGGGATTTTACATGAATCGTATCAGTTCAGTTCAAAGGGGAACAAACCATTTTAACTGCAATTTGAATCTGCTGTATCTTTCACTTTTGCTCGGAATAAGGCTCTTGCTGACATGATGCTTGTTAAATTATCTGGACGGCTCAAAAGCCACTTATCGTGGTGAAAAAGCGGCCAAGCAAACGTTCTGGTATTTCTTGTCCTACGCTTCTAGCTATGCTGGTTCAGAACAGTAGTCACAATAGTTTTAATGAAGTTATTGAGATTTTAAATGACCACAGACTTTGCTTTAAGACAAATATTCTTTGTTCAGAGCTCATTTTCAGACTGAGTTCACCCGTCAAAGGTGAATGTTTGCGACTATGGCATGGAAGCACTATCTCAGAGAACCCTGTCTCCTGTCAAGGACTCCAAAACGTCATCTAAGGACTGAAAACTTCAGACTCCTGCACTTTATTTCCCTAATCGGATCCCCTCTGGCCTCCCTCCTCCCTCCCCTCTCTTTCTCTCTAAAATGGACGATTTGCCCAAAGGGATTATAACGTACAAGGGATTAAACAAAAAGACGCTGCTATTTTTTCCCCCTCCTCCCCATCCTTTGATCTCTCCTTCCATCTTTCCATCCAGTGCTATTCATGGAAAGTGTTTCACACTTTCCTAAAAGACTTCCCTCCTCCTCCTTTCCTTTCATCCATCCCTTCTCCCATATTGGTGTCCTTATGTTTTTCCTCAAAGGTCAGCAATATGCAATGGCTGCTGTGTCACCATAACATGAAAATGATGTCATCGCCAAAGAGTCCTTCTGTTATAAACTTAGCAATCGTCACATATTTATGAGGAATCTGTTTGATTGGCACTCCCTCATTCACACAAGAAGGTTAGTCTGTTTGCTTTGCATGGTGTTCGCTTAAGTATCCTCATTCATGCACTGAAATATTTAGATTTCTTTTGTCTTCAGTGATAAACAGTCTCAAGAATTTGGCTTCCATTGCATATTGCTCCCCTACAGAAGAACTATTGTCCCCTCTCAATTTATAATTGGCTGGAAATAAACCTATATTTATAGCGTGTTATCTTATACCTGGGTATGATGCAGATAAATATTATTATATTAGTCTCTAATATGGTGTGTTGGCCCATAAATCCCCCAAATGTTTTTGACTTAACTGTTTACGGTTTTCTGTATGAATTCATGATGTACGTCTTTCGCTGTGTTAACGACTTCTATGTTTTGTTTTCGGTTTAAATATCTGTGTAATGTTCGTTTATTCGTTGTGTTTATTGATTTGTGTTCAGTAGCTGGTGACGTTTCTGCAAGAGGCATAGAAAGAGTTTGGCCATTGAGAGTGAAAACGTCTCCATACTGCCTCGCTTGTGGAATGTATCAGGGAGACGTTATTTAGCAGAGTCACTTAAGAGGCAGGTAACCTTATTTTTTTACTTTTTTTCTAGCGGAACTTTATCTCCAACAAGTAATATTTAATTATGCAACTACTTTAAAATAACATACAGGATTAGCATCAGGCAGAACACTTGCGTCTACAAGATGTTGGGCTCCAACAGTTTTGCATTGTCTTTTTAAATTTTAGTTATTTAAATACAAGTATTATAGTTATGCTGGCATTGTGATATGATAAGTAACTCAAGTGGAAGAAGCTTCAGCGAAAGGTTATGTTCCTGGTTAAATATTAAAACTGTCAATTCAAATGCCTTGTGTGAGATGGGGCATGAGATCAGAGAATCTATTATTTACCTCCACACCTTCACATTTACTGCATTTATGAACATTATGAACACTTCTTGCATCAGCAGTGGACCCCAGAGTAGTTGCATATGAAAATATTTGTTGGAGACTGAGCTGGTCGGAGGTCAAGATGCACATAAACCTGGAGAATTATTTGATCCTGAATCGAACGCACTTTCAATGTCTGAAGTCTGAACGCACTTTTGGTCACCTCACTAATGTAAAGAGACAGCAACGACGCTCAGGTAAAATTAATTTAGCTGTAGATTTAAATGAATAATCGGTATCTTCAGGAGAATGTAGTAAAGGGATATTAAAGTGTAAATATAGCCATGAATCACAGGGACTCTGGGGCAGTAACTGAAGATAAAAGGCAATGGCTGAACTCTGTCTATGAATGTAGAACCATTGTCCCGTCACCCCTGGTCGGTCTGCAGGTCTTGTGTTGTTGGTAGCTAAGTATCTTAGCTAGCAGAAACCTGTTCCTATAGCCTGTGTGTGTGTAAAGAAAAATAAATTATAGTTTGTTACGTAAAAACTGCAGCAGCCATGATGACTGAGGGCCTAGAAAGACTACAGTGCATTGCCCGCAAATCTGTGGCGTGTTGTGTTACTATGATGATTGTGATTATGACAGTGACGCCATGATGGTGACGATGAAGCATTTCCCGGTCAATATGCATTGATTTGAATAAAAACATATCACACGTATGTCAGACTTATATCCAGACCGCTGACAAGCATTGAAAGACGACAGCAACTTGCTGTTCTTTCAATATTACCAAGAGCACAAAATAAAGCAGGTATTAAGTAAGAATGTGTAGATTAAAAAAACACCATATTTTACACAAACGGTATTAATTATAGAAGCCTCGCATTATTTTTTAGATTTACAATGGAATTTAGAAGATTTATAATTTCAATAATTGGGGTCTTTCTCTTTCTCTATTCACAGTGTACAATTTCTATTTATGGGTGAAAGAGAAAGCCTGAAACTATGATGTTATGTGCTGAGGTGGGTTAAATACACAGCACCAAAAGCATAAATCAGCCATGATAGCAGCTCATCTGTATATACTGTACCTTATCTCATTTTCTCTGTCTTTTGCCCTCTAACTCCTCTCCCCTTTCTCTATTTCTCATCTTCGATCTCCTTCCCTTCTCCTCGCACTTATCTTGTCTCAATTTATCTTCCTGTCGCCTCTTCTCCCATCATTTTTAGAGTCTTTTCACCTTCTTTTCTCTCATCTCTGCCCTCTTTATCCTTTGCTCTGTCTGGTCTATTATGTTTCCTCCCTCCTTTTTATCTTTATTCGCCGCTTCTTCTCCTCCTCCTCCATGTCAGATATCTCTCTCTATCCTTTATTCTCTCCCTGCTCACTCTCTTTTTTTTTAATTTTACCTACTTATCTCTCTTTCTTACAGTCTGCTTCCCTGTCAATTGGAGCGTATAAGGTTTATTTACATACAGCCTGCCACTTCTGCCACAGAGATATACTAATCCATCGCTGAGCCTTCGAGGAGTATAAACACAGTGTTTTTGTAGTCACTGTTGACTGATTTTGGACCAGCCTCTGAAATACCAAATCCTTGGCCTTCATCACCTGCCACCAAATCCGCTAGAAAGCAGACACGCAGTGTGTGTTCAGATAAACACTGACACTCAGTGGCTACAAATGGAATCACAACATTTTTAGAATGTGAAGCGAGTGCTTTTACAGTGGCCCACATTTGCATGTAATAGAGCTGTTTATACGTGTGTTTTTTTGTGTTTGTGTACAGTATTAACATTTTCTGATTTTACAGTATATACATGAAAACTCCTTCAAAAGCTAGATCAAGGCAGAAACACACTTGTACAAGTAAAGACGTCGTGCCAAAGGTGGGAACGGAACAGCCTGTGAGCTTTTGAATATCCCCTTGTGTTCAGAAGTGAAGCGTGACCCTCGATGAGAAAGGCGCCCTTGCCTACGCAGACGCAGCGAGACAGGGTAAAAGAGAGTCACAAGGCGAAAAGAGACAGGTCTGACAGCTCAGCAAGGGAGAAGCTAAGAAAAGAGAGGTGTATGTGAATGTTTAACAGGGTAAGGAAGAGTGTCAAAGGGTGAGACACGATGACGAGTGTGGATGTGAGTGGGTATCTTTGTGTGAGGGTGTGTTAAAGTAAGTCAGAGAGAGCGAGTCCATAAAACATTGATGCCGTCATTCCCCCTGTGTTTTTGTTGAAGTGAAGCAGCTGGTAGAACATCCAGTGAGCAGCAGCAGTGAATAAAAAGCAAACTATGACCTCCAATTGGTGATCATCATAACACAATCTACCATCGACACGCACAGAAATCACCTTCCCTTAACATCAATTAATACAACTAATCAGAAATCTTCTCGGCGCGTACATTTTTCTTAATACTGTGCACTTATACTTTCATGTAAATGCTGTATTGTATGTAGATGTAATAGTTATTTCACATCTTTCAGTCTGCTCTGTGTCACTGAGAATTCACAATAGGTACAGTAGGTCACGGCAGAGCTCTGGATTCGACACACTGTGACGTCAACGTTTCCAAACAAGCAGAGAGAGACGGAGCGAAGCAACACGGAGAGAAATAGAAAAGAGAAAAACGTTAAGAATGAGAGGCAGTGAGATTAAGAGAGAGAGAGAGAGAGAGAGAGAGAGAGAGAGAGAGAGAGAGGAACACATCTATTTTGAACTCTTTCTCTCACTTCTCTCTCTGTTTTCCAATTCCAAGTATAACACGATTTTCACACCTGAGACGATTTCTATGAAAGCTGTGAAATACAGATAAGCGCTTGTGTTTGTGTGTGTGTGTGTGTGTTTAAATTCGTATGGAGCGTTTTCCTTGTCTGTCTGTCAGCATAATGAGACACCAAATGCACACAGGTATACACTTAAAGACATGCAGCCCCAGAGAGTGCTACCTCGAGTAATTAAGACTGAGGAGTGTGTCAGACACCGATGGGCTCACCAGGACAGAATACACAGCAACACAAACACCAGTAAGCAGTGAAATAAGGCCAGAGACGATGAACTATAAGACAACATAAACATTCACAAATACAGCTCCATAAACCTTTTCCTTATGGAGCCATCTGAAACATCTTTAAGAAAAGACACCACACTCATCATCATAAGGAGCCTCAGTGAAAGGAAACCTCCCAGGTACGTGATCACAATTAGAGCTGCACCGATACATCTGCAGGCCGATATTACTGGCTCGGGTTATCAAAGACATATTGGTATGTTTGTAGAAACTGAGCAGTAAACTTTCAGGACTCCTTGTCCATGAAAAGACTGGAACATCTGCTAAATGGACACTGTGGTAAGATATATAATAAGATAATATCGGACAGTATCTTGTCTTCAGCATGTTGTCATTCTAAAGAGCTGTTATCAGCATTAGCCTCGAAAAATCCAGTACTGGTCAAGCTGGGTTCTATTCACAATATCTGTCTAAATAGTTTATCATGTTGTGAATTTCACATCTTAGACAAATGTCACACAGCTCACAAAATCCTCTTGTCTTCAAAAGACCTTGTTATCTTAATCAGAGCGACTTCCAGCGGGTACAGTAACAGGCTGAGTAAATACCAAACTGTGAATGAAACAAGCCAAGCTCTATTTGTTATCTGTTACAACAAAACAAAACCATGGCCAGTGACCATCATTCATCCAATAAGCATGGCACTGACAAATCAGCACATCAATAACCAACATGCCGATTGGAAAGTGATGCTACAAGCAACCACCATCCAGTCAGCAAGGTCACTGTCACCAACTAAGCAGCCAGTTTCAAACGGCAAGAAAACAACAGACGAATGAAGAGGCAGAAGATGCTTTAAACATGAAGGGAGAGGACACTTTGCAAGAGAAAAGGAAAGTTTAGAAAGAGAGAAAAATTGCAAGTGTGCGTGTGGCAAAGAGGAGACGTAAAAATGTGTGTAAAAGGACAGAAAAGAGAATGTGTATCAAAACAAAAACTGTCATCCTACCTCCAGCGATGGCAGTTTTCTTTCCCACCGTTACAGTGACGGCAGTGGTAGCGATGACTATCCTTCCTGCTGGTAGAGCGACACGCGCAATTAGCAAGAATTTACAGAACTTCACCACTACATGCATGTAAAAAAAAACAAGGGTGCATGCATGCACATCGCAAACACATCAAAATTCCTTCCAAACACGTACACGAGTACATATGCATGCACAGGAGGTGAAAAGGAATATGTTTCCAAAAATAATTATTTTCTCACATAATGAATATATCATTTGTAAATCTGTGAACTCTTACTGTGATAGTGACAGCTGAAGTGTTAGTACAGATATGCCAAAATATGTGGGTGACAGATTGAGTTGGACTCAGTGGGTAATATCTAATAAAGTCATGCATTCATCTTCTGTGTGTCTATTCACAGCCGTCATGCCACCTGATGCCGACGGTCAGCGAGCCAGAATCCAGAACATTTTAAGCGTTATGTAACAGAGCATGAAAGCTGATCGTACACTCATAACAAAGGTAATCTATGTGTGTGTGTACTGTGTGTTTGCCTATGTTTGTATTTCTGTTATTCATATTTTTATTATGTAAAACAAAACTATAATATGCCTGCATGACAATCACACATTCAGGACATTCTGCAATTTGGATGAGAATGGGATTTCTTGTTTTGTAGTAACAGAATGACAGAGGTAATACAGTCAAAAAACTCTATGAAACCAGATTTTTACTTCTCAACAAGTATTAGTCAAAGACAGACAGCTATCAACTCAGCACAATTAAAATGTACCAGAAGGCTTAGTGATTCCCTGAGAGAGGAGAGGAGGTTCCTGTACTTTAATTGCATGCTCATGCCGCAAGAGGAATGAGACAGAAGAAAAAAAGAGAAACAGCGCCAAAAAGAGATAAAGAAAACAGAGAAGGGTGTAGAAACGGAGAACAGAGACCACAGCATTTGTCATGCTTTTCAGTTAGGGGTGAGGACGACCAGAACCAGGATGAATAAATCGAGGAGGCATGCCAAGTAGAAGTAAAAGTTTTCCTCTACCCTCCTCCTCCTCCTCCTCCGCCTCACTTCGTTTTCTCCCTCCCTCCTCCGCTTCAAGCTCCACCTCCTCTGCACTCAAGGTGGCGCTATAGTCAGCCTCATAGTCCCTGAATATATCTGAACACAACAAACTATATCTAACATCAACCTAAAACATACAAAAGGCAATGTGTGGTCATTTGAACCTTTGAGTGAGTCAGGAAGTGTGTTCTATCATGAGGAAGGGCAGAATTATCAGCCTCAAATTCACTGAATATTTCAACAAAATCACATTTAAGTCTGCACTATTCAGTAACGATTACATTTAAATTCCTGTCCTTCTTTTTAAAGCACTTTAAAAAGGCATTTCATTCAAGCAGAGCTCAGTAAGAAAAGGAAATGCAGAGGCAGAGAAGGATCAAGCTCAAGATCCCATCTTTCTTACTGACTTTCATTTCTCGACTACATATACAGATGGAGTTAAGTGTTAGTGTGATGTGATGATAAATATGATGACAGTAGCTGTTGACTTTGTCACTCTGAAGCTACTGATTGTTCTTCAGAAACAGCGAATTCCCAGAAAATGAACTAAAGAATAAACATAAGTAGAATATCCATCACGACTAAACACTTCATGGTCGATGGGCTACTTTTCTTTCAAACTTTCCAAACCCGTGTTGGATACAAACTTCATGAATATACAACAAAGTAAACAGAGAGGAGCAATTGCAGCCTGCCGAGAGATATTTGGCTCAACATGGCTGAGGAAATTGGAAATTAAAAAAAGCACAGAAAATGTGTCGTCTGTCCGTGTGTGTGTGTGTGTGTGTGTGTGTGTGTGTGTATGTGTTTGCTCGGTAAAAGTATCTCCACTACCTCTAGTCTCCTGTCTGGGCATGTGGTATAGAAACTGTCCAGCTGGGTACTCGGACGCTCTGCGGTACCACACTGGGAAATGGTCCAATGTGAACATATTCTCCATGTCTACGGAGGTCAGGAAAAACCTGGGGAGGGATACAAATAAGCTTAAAGAAAAACATAGTCTCTGCTGCCTAATTATGATGACAAAAGAAAAGATGGAAGATTGAAAAGAAGGATAGGATGAAGAGAGCAACAGAAAGATGTGAGCATAATTTTGCAGTCATTAGCAGCGGCACTTTTATCGACCACCGGAGGGCGAACTCTCATCTTACTGTAATTAAAACTTCAATTCAGAGCTGTAACTACTATGACTATCATATCAACAGTTTTAGCTTATTCAACCCCAGTGTTAAAGATTTTGGTCGTGGACATAATGGTGTGACTAATTTGATGTGATGATATTGAATGTACAAAATGGCCGTTTTTCTGACTCACTTGGCGACTCGTTTCTCAATACCAGCGTATCTCTGGAACCTCATTAGGCCGGAACGGGTCCCCAAGAATGCAGTTTCTACCCCCTCATCCATACTGAAAGAGAGAGAGAGAGAGGGAGAGACATAAAAAAGAGCAAGGTGGAGCAGATAGAGGGGTACATATTTGTAAAAGATCATTATAATAAAGTGAGTACTCATGTAAAAAGTCCATGTCTTAATTAAAGACGTATGTGGGTGTGCGTGTGTGTTAATAGTCACCCAGATGTGTTGAGCATGAGAGCGGTCCAGTAGGCTTCCATAGGAGCCGTGACCACAGCATCAAATAGAGTTTGTTGCAACAACTGCACATCACCTGTCGAGAGAAACAAAAGAGATATTACGAATGATACAAAGGACTGAGGCCAAAAATGAGGACGACAGAAAATAAATATTTAGCACTGGATGAGGCCGACAGTTTTGACGATTACAATCACAGTTTATGTTATTATACATGCTGAGATTACAGTGTCCACTTACACTCCAGATCTGGTTCTTTGCCAGTGAGGTATCGCACCACAGCCTGCAACTGGCTCAGCTTGCGGTGGGCCGGGTCAATGTCTGTCTCACAGTAGGTCCTACAAGCACACACATCCCAAACATGCACTGTAGTCATACTGTCACGGAGAGTTACAACCACTTAAACCGGTTGGAATCCCGTAACATCTATGTTCTGCTAGTTATGCAGTCCTCACCATTCACTGGCTATGGTCAGGTCTGGAGCCAGTAAGTCATGGAGACCTGAAGCGAAAAAACACAAGCGAGGGTAAGAATATCAGCACAAATACAGAGAAACTAAGAGAGAAGGGAGAGACTTACCCTCCTCAACAGAGACGTTTCCAATGAAGATATACTCTCCATATCCTCGAGTCAGCACTATACCCAGACTGTCATATACAGAGTTATTTGTTATTTGTTACTGGCAGAATGAATCATGTTCATAATAACTCCCACAAAACGCATTTGTTGCCACAGAACATCAGTAATATTGTTGTATTATTAGTTCATACAGGTGTTGCTTTGTTGGATATCGTGGATATTTCAAAACCTGACACTTTTAGTAATCCTGTTAAAGCGATGAGACAAACCTGAACGGTGTCTCGTTGATGACGGTGTAGAAGTAATCATTCTTCAGGAACATCACTCTCCTCTGTGAGGGACAAAGAGTGGGACACAGAGTGTGCGAAAAGGATAGCGAACGCAGAGAGGAAGAAAGACAGGAATGCACGTAAAAGACAATGAGTAAAACATGTCATCTCAAAGAAGACAAAACTTGAATAATATGAGAAACAACAAAATGAATCCCAACAAGATGAAAGAGAGGCTCCTCTCGCCGTCTTGCCACACACAGGCACACTCACAAAAACAAATGTACTCACTCCTTTATCTACAGACGCTCTCACGTCTAACGCCAACGTCCCGGTTTCTCCTTTAACCATGGCGGTCCTCAGCTGAAACATAAACACTGCATACTTAGGCTTCATTCAACTTCTTTTAATTGAACAACACAACTCACACTGATATGCAGGACAGCTAAAACAGAGAAAAGAAAAAGACAGAAACGTGTGTGTTGCTCACTTTCTGCTCGGTGTCTTCCCATTCCACCTCCGCCAGATCAACACTGTTATAGTTGGGTTTTGGCTTTAGTATCTTCCCATCTTTATACTGTCACAAACACACACACAAACAAACTTTAATACAAGTCTTGAGGAACCTATCCCATATTATCACGCTCGGTTAATTGCAACACATCTGTCGAGCAGGGTTAATAACTTTCAGCCGTTTCTCAGCTGCGGTAATTCACTTCACAACACGATGTTTGTCTGTACCAGAGGTCGGAGGTCAGGGTGAGATAAGATGTAGCCGTTGTTGGTGATGAGGTAACCGTAACCATGGACACCCAGCTGAAGAGACAGAAAGAGGTGAGGACACAACACGGGTCACTAACATGGAATAATTAACATTAAATTATGACTCAAATGTCACCGGCTGTCTCACAGAAGAATCGACCCAGAGTACGTGTACAGTATTTCATCCTTGTTTGTGACACATCTGTTGTGGATCGTTTACCTTGTATCTCGGAGCTAATCTCATCAGTTCTTTCAAGGCCACATCGGTCCCTACCACTCCCAGCAGGATACCATGTGACAACTACAGGAGACACACAGCAGGTTCATAAATGCACGATTTCAGGTGACATCTGTTGAGGCTGATTGCAATTATAGTGATTAAAGATGAATACTTACAGTCTCTTTCTTCTTGCTGAACACAGGCATGGCTACAGAGGTCATGAGGAGCAAGCTTTGGGCCTCACTGTTGAACAGCTGTGGTGCACAAATACACAAAAACAGCCACAGTTAATTACTCTGCCTTGTTTTTGTTGACAAGCTTAATTAGTTTGCTAAATTATGAGAGAACAACTGTGAATCTAAATGTTTGTGGAGTTCATTCTTGTTGACCAAAAGGTGGAAAATGAAATGAACAGAAACATTAGCAGTTATATCTGTCTGAACCGAAGGACACAACTAAGGTGACGTACAGAGGGAAAGGAATGAGAAACTAATACAATATTTACTCAAATATGCTCCTGTAAAAGGAGTTAAGTAAAAGTAATGTAGTAGTATTTTATTCTACAAGTTTCAGCTGAAAAACTATTTTAAAAAGCATTGACAAAGCTAGGCCAGCTAACTAGAGGATAAGCTAAGCTAACACTCTCATTTGAAGCAACGGAGGACGACATTAAGAAGAAACTAATCACTTGACACAGGTATAAACTGTTAGCTGTTGACTGTAAAGGCTAAGCCAGACACTACAGGTACTATATACTGCATTCTATTCATTTTATTAAGAATAGGGTTACTTAATAAAGAAAAGTTACATTAAAGCTCTATGTATGATTACCTCTTTTGTAGTTGGTAACTGAAGGTGAAGATGGAGGAAAGACAACAAGCATGAAATGGCAATGACACGTATGGTACAGATGAAAACAGATACTGAAATAATAGAGGAAATATAAACCAAAAAAGGCAGGCAGAGGTGGAGTAGCTAAAGATGCAATTAAAAAAAGGAAAAATTTAGAAAGGACAATTATTTTGAAAATGTATACAAATTTCTGCTTGAGCAAATTGGCATGCGAGGGATTTTTGCTGTGTTGCTAAATATAGTAATAGTATATAGCACCTCTAGTAACATTCCAAAGTTGCTAAAAGTGCACCAAGGTGATCCCGTTTGAAATGTGGCACATATGCTTGTAAAGTTAAAGGAAATTTTGCAAGTCAAGAAAGTCGCAGATGTCGTTCCCTGAGCGGTTTAACACAAAACCAAATGGTACTTTCGACAAACCAATGGCAAACTGCGACTTCCTTGACTCGCAAATTATCTTTAAAATTGACAAACATATGTGTGTAATTAGCGGGACATTTTAAAGGGATAGAAACAATATTTGTCTCTCGCCGTTAACTATTGCACATATTAATTAAGGTCTCATGGTGGTCCACCGGAATGGGAAGGGACTTCGCCTCTCTATTCATCGCAGAACACCATAGAAACAATGCAACTACCAACAACTTCTGCACTAGCAATTGCTGCAGAAATTGCTTTGCAACCACCTAGTATTTGTCTCTCGCCATTAATTACCATACATATATTTTTGGAAATAATATCCCATGAGAGAAATCCAAAGGGGAGGGACTTATAATGGATCACTACCAACAGTAATAGCACAGATATCCTAAATGAATCTGACCTTGTGATTACATATGCCAGATAATAGTGAAGCAAGATAATAGCGTGTGTTGCCCAGCAAGCACATGGGAGAAGCGGACTGACCACACTGTCCATGTAGGCCTCAGTCCAGATGATGTCGTGATCGTGGTTGATGACCATTGGTCGGCTGAGAACATGGAGGTACTCCATAACGTTTTCCTGGACGTCAGCCAGTGTGGAGACGTGTGTGTAGTAACCTGCAGGACACACAAATACATGTACACACATACAATATATCACATTACTCGGATGGAAAAACTAGGATTCATACATTTTAGCAAAGAAAATATTCACCATATTATTTATTTCTTCATCTTTCTGCTTCTGGCCTTTGGGTATTACATTTAGAGCAACAAACTCATTTATCCGACTTCAGAAAAAATTGTATTCTAAAAATAAACCCACTAAGCTGTTTTAAATAAAAAAAATAAAAAAAAGAAACGCTTGAATCTCCCATCAATACAAATGTGCTTTTGAATTTGTTTTCAAAGCTTGGCTTAGTCTACGGTTTATGGCATTTCTACAACTGGGAGACAATGACGTCAATGGGATACCTGCAGCGAAGCTGCTCAGAGACAACAGGCTACTGAAGCACTGCCAGGTATGAATGTGTGCAACCTTTTTCTCCATTGTAATGTCTCCACAAGAGTGCCGCTGTGGATATTATTAAGTAGACCTGCTCACTCAACTGAAACCGTATGTAGGCTTTTGCAGCAGTGTAAGAGTAAGCATTGTCTATTTATGACGGACAACAAGATTGTTGTTGGCAGAGGCAGCTGCCAGTGTACGCAGCAGAAGGGAGTGCACCTGTTACCGATTACACACAGAGTCACACGGGCACATAGGATATTTTTGGGCCAGAGTTGTGTTTACAGTGTATCTGTGCTGATAATCAGGTATTTAGTCAGGGATTTTTGATGTGCACAGAGCAGGATAAAGTGATTATTTTCAGGTCTGAGCTGCTGCATGACCCCGTGTAATTCACAAGAGGGCAGCACCTGATACCCAGTGCCACACAGCACCACCTGGGAACAACAAAGAAAGCCAACAGACCTCCTATTACTCTATTCCTTGTTGCTGAAATTACAGAATCATGGATTCAACCGAGCAATTTACGTCACAAAGCAGATTCTTGACTGATCGATCCCCCATTTTACCCTTGTTGTTGCAGGCAATCCATTTAACATTTTCAGCAAATGTCATCTCCCGTCCAATCAGATAGGTGAAAACTCGAACCTGGGGAGACAATAAAGTATATAGTGAGATCATGAGATGGGATAAACTCATTTGCCACTCCAAACTGCTTTAAATAAATACTGTGATCTGTGTTTGTGTGCTTTCAGTGTATTACACTGGTGCTTGGTTATTGTTGTGTGCGTGTTTGTGTGTCATACCCGTCGTTCCGGCCAGTTGAACTCTTCGAAAACACTCTGGAAGTCCTCCATGGCTCCGTCTGTTATCAGCATGATGGCCTGGTTACACAGGCTGCCCTGGCCCAGCGCTGCAGCCTAAACACACACAATTTACGTGATCTTGGAAGGTTGCACTACAGACCTGTGAATTGTGCGGTGCAGATATAGAATCTCCAAAGAGTTAACTGGAATTGTTGTTGCTAGCAAAGCTGTGTATTGTTAAGAAGAGCCACAAACCTCATTGAGGATCTTGAAAGACTCCTTCATTCCGTTTTTTACTTTGCCCTCTCCTTTGACATGAAGCCCATCAACCAATAGCTTGAAATGCTGCGAGATAGACACACAACATATAAACGCAGACATTGTCACTTAGCCATGGATGTTATCCTTTTGGTAAATGCAGGTCACCGTAGAAAAAAAAGGGAGAGAGCGAGTGAGTAAAAGAGCAGAGAGGAAGGATTATGCCCAGCTCACTGACCGATTATGGCAAAATCCCTAAAACACCAAGGAGGTAATAAGGATTAATCAACACTTGCATACAAAGCACACACTATGATACATGGACACATTGTTGTGGGTGGCCCCACTGTGCAGACTGGGGATAGAAGTAGCCTTCGTGGGACTCTTAACATAATTGTATACCCTGTAACTGCAAATTGTTGCTGTGATTATTGTTGACAAAACGTATAACAAAAATGACTTGAAAAAATACACATTGAACAGAGGGACAGTTTGGGTAAACTCATTCTGACTTAACGTGGGAGTAAACACGGTAAGTAGTTGTTTGGGAACGTAGGAACTCTTTTATAACACCCACAGAACTGAGTCGTCCTGTAAATGTGTGTGTACCGACATGAGTTTATATGCGTAACTGTGTCAGCCAACATCTGTAAGCCCATTCTGTTACAGCCTGCCTCTAGGCATTAAACCAATCAAATCTCCTGTTGACAGGTCATGTGATCTACTTAAAATTGTCAGCGGCCTTGCGACCTCACCTGATCTGCGATGACGTGGAGGGGAGTGAAAGTAGGGCATACATCCAACACATAACGCACATGCACACAGGGAGAGACTGGGCAGACTGAGAAGGTGTCGGTGTATGAAAAAAAGAACAGATGAGGGGCGGAAAATAAAAGAAAACAGCAGTGAAACAATGGGATATTAACATGAACTGTTTCTGAGGGGTTTCATCACTAAATCCTCTGACAAACAGGTAGCACTCATTCACTGTCATGTTTTAACTGTGACGTGAAGACAGCATAACGTATTGAGGATTAGTGAGATAACATCCGGCGATTATTACGTTAGCAGAGTTTAAGTGAATTAATTAGCTGTCTAGCTTGTGTCTCCACTATGTGTGTGTGTGTGTGTGTGTGAGTGCGTGTGTACGTTACCTCTCTGTTATCCAGATCAGCTTGTACCAGCGTTCCCTTGAAGCAGGGCTCCACGTAGCGAACATAATCACTGTACTGGAGAGAGAAACCAAATAAACCCCATCTAAACAATGATCCGCATGATCAACAGTCAACATGATTGACTTATGTAACAGGTGATGATTACGTTTTACTACCCTCAAATCAATCCCTCAATAAATCCCTAAAGATCACAATATCCCTGAATTACATTACATGTATTTAAACCCTTTTCATTTTAAAGTAAAACTCTAGCACTCATTTTACTGCATGGTCAGTTCATTGAAAGAGTGTAGCTTTAAATTCTGTGTAAAAACAGCTTAAGGGCAGCGGATTTGCAGGAGGCGTATGATTACACACACAGTAATACCAGGATAAACCATGCTTATTACACCGATTTGTAGTTGTAGAGTTGCATGCAGCCAAAATCCTGAAAAAACCTAAAAAACAAAATTAATTTTGAAGCTTTGATGTTACTGAAAGTAAATGCCTGTTTAAATGTTTGATATGTGTGTGTGGTCTATTTCCGTGTATTGTCCCTGGTCTCTGTACTGTACCTGTGCATTAGCTTGTCTGCGTGCTAATCTCAACGTCGCGCTCATCAGACACTGTCAGCCTCTGGCGAGACTGTGCATGTGTGTGTGTGTGTGTGTGTGTGTGTGTGTGTGTGTGTGTGTGTGTGTGTGTGTACTTACAGCTATGATGTTAACAAAGTCATTTTCCCCCAGTGTGTCCAGGATTGTGTTGATGGTGTGTTTGGCTATGGTCAATCTGAGTCCCTTCATGCTGCCACTGACATCCACCACGATTACCACATCTTTAGGAGAAGTGGCTGCCTGGATGTACCTAGAAAGAGACAGAGAGGCAGTAAAGACAGTAAAGACATCTTTATTGTAACCCAAACCAAATAACACTCCGGGATGAACAGAGGCCGTTACGTACCAGTAATCTACAGACAGACAGAACAGGCAGAGTTTAAGCCTTATCCTTTTCTGTTCTGTCTGAGTTCCTGGAACTTGATGTACTGTTGTTTCCAAACAGTAATCTTTTCTCATTCAAAGCCTTATTCTACTTGATAGATCTTTTACGGGGAAGAGGATTTGACATGTCACAGCAGGAAAAGCACAGGAGTAAATAATAAAATGAATGATGGGTTTCAGGGTCCTGGTGTTATGCCAGCGGGCTCACTTTCACACAGTCACTTGACTCTAACGGAGCCACCGTTAATGTAATTAAGTCAAAATGTCTGCTGTGAATAGGGCCTGTTGAGACGGTCATCCGCAGCGTTAATCAGACTGTTTGGGTAATGATGCATAAGCCAGTCTTGTCCCATTGCTGGATTTACGGATGACTTTGACACAGGCTGGGGATCTTCATGGTAATAGGAGTAAGAGAGCTACTTTCAATGTGTATGAGAAGAGCTTTGTGCGTCTGTCTCTCTATTCAGCATCTACTCTTTTATGATTTAAGGGAACAAACTTAAACAATGCAGTACGTTGAATCTGTTGGCAATTGTATGAGCACTGATAAACTAAGGCGAGACAAGCGGACTGATAAAAATGCTTTTACGTCGAACAACATCACCTCACAGCTTTTAACATTTTGTTGCACTTCGAGTTAAACAATTAGGATAAACTGCACTAAATGGGTAAAGACACTGATTCAGGGGGCTGAACAGCCACTGTAGTCAGAAAGACTTCTCTCACTAACTGCCTCTGCGACTGATTCAACGTGCTCCATCGGCCAAATAGTCGCTGATATGGGCAGACTGGTGGCAGCTCGACACACTGAAAAAACTACAAGTGATGCAGTGCCTTTCTTGTGCTCTTCTCCCTCTCTCCCTGTGTTCCTGATCTGATATTGAAGGGAGGCTGGAGGAGAAGGATCTCTCTTTTCCAGACAAAAAGCAGCCTTCTGTAGTCGGACTGATATTAACAGGAATATATCCTTACCAGTTTCTGTTTCTGGAATCAAAAGTGACCACACCATTTTCATCTGGAATCCACTGGATCCCTGGAGACAGAGAGAAAGATGGAGATTTAGCAAAGGCAGACGCTCACAACTGCCGCTTGGCTGCCTGGTTGGGTTGACGGATGCATGGATGGATAATGACAGATGTGTCAAATAATGAGGGATGAGGTAGCGGATGAGTAAAACAAGCTGTGTCACAAATCCTCTGCTAATTACTCACACACACATGAGAGAATAAACCAGCAGCCATATTGTAGCTGAGACTGAGTCATCAACGTTTGACAGACAGCTTCCTGCATCGCCAGTTGCTGTGTAAGTACACTGTTTGGCTTGTGTTAGCCGAGCATTCATCTGCAGCTCTGTTCATGTTGTCTTAACGCTGTGGCGGCACAAGAGAAACGTGCAACCGAGGACATTTTGGGAAGCACGGAGGATGTCCTGAATGTAGGATGCGTATATGTACCTGGGTACAACCTGAAGAAGCCTGCAGCACTGCCAAAGTACTGCCAGGTCAGAGTTGGATCTTTCTGGAAGTTGTCGATGAACACGTCATTCAGAGCCTCAGACATATAGGCTCCATTCAGGATATCTGGATCTATAGAGAGAGGGAGAGAAAGAATGATGTTGATATTCTACTGGCAATCAGATGTATATCACAACAAGTGCAGGCTGCATGTGTGTGCGTGTGTGTCAGTGTGTGTGTTCACACTTCTGTACCTCTGTTGTAAACATTAGTAGGGACTTGTATGTTACTCAGTTGTGTGTTGACTGGCAGTTTATTGAAGTGTTCATTCTCCTCCAGAGCGAATTCTCCTCCCAGCGACAGTGGATTCCTGTCCTCGTCCACCGTGTTGATCAGCATGGAGTTAAAGTATTCAAACTAGACAGAAGAGTGAAGGATGAGGCGCTTGTAGATCACTTTATGATGAAATATTGCCCAAAAGTCTCAAACTGTGCACAGAGGTTATTGTCACATACCGTTAGAGTTGCATTGTACTCGTGGTAAAGATCAGCGTCCTCTGCTGCTTCTACCAACCTCTGTGAAAAAAACCAGTGGTGTATAAAGTACCCAAAAGCCATACTTGAGTAAAAGTAAAGATACCTTACTGGAAAATTACTCCAGTAAAAGTAAAAGTCACCTATTAGAATACTACTTGAGTAAAAGTCCTAAAGTATCTGATATTTATTGTACTTAAGTATCAAAAGTAATTTTCTGATATTAAATGTACTTAAGTATTGAAAGTAAAAGTACAAGTAAATGCTGTTAATAAAAAAGCAAAGGGTCAGAATTATGAGAATTATGAAGTTTATTATTCTAAGTGCTGTGGCACCATGACCAAGGACATGGAGCTGTGTTGAAAATAATTGGGTTGGCTGTGATCCATCCAGGAGCAACAATGTTCAACATAATATATTGTACATAAGTATACTTTTGCATCTGCTATGAACTTATCATCATAATTCTCCGTAAAGCAGTATGACACTATGAAGGAGTTGTAACAGTGTGTTTATAAGTATGCTCATTCCGACTAGAGGATGTAGAGGGCAAATGCATAATATTATGTTCAGCAAAGAATATCCACTTGATGCATCAGGTCAGTGTTTTGAGAAAGGACACCTGCCTTGTAAACTCCTACGGGCCTGATTTGAACACAATAGGCAAAAGGTTTTGCTCAAGTTGAATCTGCAATTGGGCGACTGCTACCATCATAACTCCATCTGATCATCCACAAAATGACTCAAATATCAAAACATGATCAATACTAAAGTAACAACCCAGTCATTACTGGAAACTGAAAAATGTCCTGTTCATCTTCAAAAGACAATTCTACTAGCATGTAACTTCTTTACATGCTATTAGAATGTAAATAACTTCAATAGAATCATTCTATACAATGTAGCTTCTTTACATTCTAATAGAATGTAGAATGTAAAAAAGCTACATTGTAGCTTCTTTACATTCTAATAGAATGTAAAGAAGCTACATTGTATAGAATGATTCTATTGAAGTTATTCCTTTTTTAAATGCTTTAGACGAGTCACTAATCACTTTAAAAGAGTGATTATAGCTGATTTAACTTACAGACATGAGATTGATCTTCTCATGTCACTCTCTTTATACAATGATATAAATTCATCCCCGTTTTATTGATATCTTACGAAAAGTTACTCCTCATTTTTCGTGCGTTTTTCCTGCAAAAGTCCAGCAACATGAGTCTGTTTTCGCTTGTTACACGCATACTGTCTTTTCAAAATAAACTTCCAACTTCACAGGAAACAACTAAGGTTTAGGCGATGAAACTACTTAGTTAGGTTTAGGAAAAGATCGTGGTTTGCGTTAAAATATCTACGGAAGTGGCGTTGCTTAAGTACGGAAGTCACGTCACAAATAAATCAACATTGGCTTCTCGTTTCACACACGGCACAAACTGCGGCCTCCTGGAGGAAACACCAGTGTTTGTTTGACCCATCCACCTCTCCTCATCCCACCGTCCTGTGTGGAGTTCTACTCGTGTTGTCGCTCGCTAGCTATAGCATGTAGCATCCTGGGCATCGCTGGGAATCTAAACACCGCGGCTTTGAGAGCGCTTGTTTTGCGCATTAACGTGATTAACCAATGATTTAACTGATTCACCAAACCTGCTTGTTGCAGTCTCTGTTCCACCACAGTCCCCGACGTTGGTCTCATGATTCATTTTGTTTCTAAAGATAGATTTGATTTTGTAGCGAGTAACGAAGGTTTCAGGGGAAATGTATCAGAGTAAAAGTATCAGTTTTCTTTGCAAAATGTAGCGAAGTAAAAGTAAAAGTCAACAGAAATATAAATAATAAAGTAAAGTACAGATATCCAAAAAAACGACTTAAGTATAGTAACGAAGTATTTCTACTTCGTTACTATACACACCAGGTTAAGGATACACCCGGAGCAAACAAGTCAGAGTAAGCACGCACATCCAAACCAAAGAGGGCAGGTGCTGAGCCGTAGGTGGGCAGATCATGAAATCAACAAATAATTAGATCGCACACTGCAGCGCACCAATGTCCACTTATTATTTACACCTCGGGGAGGTTTTCGAGCACAACTGCTCGTCATCAGTTGGAGTAGACCAAAAGTAAATTAAAGTACCAAATTAAATAGTGTAAGTAATACTCAATAAATATCCCCATATCTCCACCACCGTCGGGCTTGTAGGCTGTAATCAAGTACGGGGAAATAAAGAGGCGCTTATATACTCTACTCGCCTCAACTAAGGATAAACTCTGCCCATGCAGGAACGATTATCAAGTCTGCAGGAGACATGAAACATGTCAAGATGATTACCTTAAAGTGTGTGTTTGCTTTTACGGAACGTATCATTATTACCTTCACAGATTTCATCTTCCTCCCAAGCATCTCCTCCATCTCCTCGGCAAACTTTTTTACGAGCTCCTCTCCGTCCACCTCCTCTATCTTCACCACGGCCTCGACATCCTTGTATTTCTTTTAAAAAACAGACACAGTTGACTCATTAATAGCAGTGCGGATACCTTACAGAGAATCCTTCTAGAGAAAGTGTCATGTGAGCTCATTAAATCAATAACACAAAAGAGAGTAAGGATTATGATATATAAATTCACTCTCTTGGTCAAATACAAAATGGAAAACAACAGAGACAAACAGAGACACAGATATTCATGGAAGTGATCCTGGTATTACATAATTATGCACACGCATGCACAGTTGCAGGGTCAAGGCCTGACTTTATCCACTCCCCAGACCCCGTCTCTAATCTGCAATATACGACAGAGGGACGCCACAAAGAAAACCATCCACTGCACACGGCGCCTCCTGACTGACATCTGTGCATGTTCTAATGTATTATTGTGGCTGCTAGTGGCTGGTGGGTTTGCTCACTGAGCTATCGAATTAAAGCAGTTACATAAATGTAATCTAATGGACGTTGTGCTGTTGTTGCCTGCGGACTGAAAGGTTAATTTCCGGCACTGACGATAAAAGCATCAGCCGTGATGACAGATGAAGGTAAATGATTTTTTTTTGGGGTGATAGGCATAGGACTTGTTTTCTATTGCAGGAAGATAATTACCATTCCTTAAACATTTGTTGAGAAAATAGGCTTGTTAATGGGAAATCCCCAGTTCAAAGGTGGGGAAATGGGAAAGGCCCTTTTAGCGAGCAAGTTACAACTTTTGGTAGCCTGTTGACGTAAAAATAACTTCTGACAACTCAGAATAGTGGGGAAACTATATGCCCTATTTGTCATTCAAAGTAAGCTGTATACTATTTTCACTTTTACAGATTTTCAATTTCCATTAGAGGGGAGAAGCAGCCAGACTGAATTAGACAGATAAGAGAGACAAACAGATATGAATGAGAAAGGGGATGATAAAGAGCTCTATTAAAGCCTTCTGCAAATAAACAATAAAAAAAACCTTTTCCAACGAAATTAAGCTCCAGCAATTACTGTATTATCTTTAGATATAAAGTCAAACACTCAATATCCTATTCAGTTTACTCAGGCAAGAAGACAGAGTCACTAAATGTTCCACAGATAACGAGAAAGCCATCGATTAGACAGAGCTGGGTGAGTAATGGCTTCTTGTTGCCGAGCTTAAACTAATGCACGGGCGCTTTTTACACATCACTGACTAAATAAAAGCACCTACGTTATGTACACATACTGCTATTACTGATACTGTTACGACAGCAACTAGTATTATTGGTGCTATTATGACAACTGCAACTTCTACTATACCATCACTTTACTGCTACTGTCTCCGGGGCGGCTTGATCAGTCAGTATTTAAAAACTGTCTGAAAATTCTACCAACTAAACATTGATTTAATCTGAGGTTGATCCAGTCTTCAACACAAGCACGACCAACACACCACTATACTGCTGTGTTTTGTCTGTGGAAGTTGGTTATTTGTGCAGCTAGATTGGGGGATGTTTCCGTGCTGTAGAACAGAAACATGCGGTGTGAAACGAAAAATAAAGACGCTGTAGAGGGAGACGGTCAGTAGTAGCATGTATCACAGCGTGTTTGTGTGCGTGGCAGATGGTGAGTGGGCCTGCTAGGTATTCTACAGGGTGGCATGCTGAGGAAGACCGCACATCCTAATTACTTGAAGACACACACTCACACACACACGCACAAGCATAACCTCTTCTTCAGTCTCTAAGGTAACTCACACACCAAAAGCCGAATTCAACTCAGTTCAATGAGCTACAGTATATCAGCATGACATTTAACGTATGTACTTTTAAAGCACACCAATTGTTTTTAAAGTCAACATCGTGTGAGTTTATTTATGTGCTTTTGAATTAAGTGTGTCATGACATTGGTCTCTGGGCCATGTGCAGATGTTGTACAGCAAATGTATGCCAGTCAGTCGGGCTCCCATTGGACGATGGAGCAGAGGGGAGGGGGGAGGGGAGGAGCTACGGACCCCGCCCGTCTCAGTCTGATCTGATGATCTCATCTGCTCCATATCCAACTGTCTCTTTTTACCATTAACTACATTTATGTCTCTGTATTTAAGTCCTTATCTTTGTATTTTCTAAATGCCAGCAGCCATATTGTCAATCGGCAACCTCTTCTATACATTTCTCTGGTATGGACACTGTATGTTAGGGATAATCAATCAAAGGGATTAAATCCCCACCACAACCACCACCTCCCCCTCAACATCACTGATTTGTCCGTTTGAAATGGGAAATTACTGACGCACAATATAATGTATATTCATCTTAAAACACATACAATTGAGATGCCTTGTGAAAACATTTGAATTTTGTGTATATACTGTATGTATATATATATATGCATGTGTGTCTGCAGCTGATTTTAGCTTGTGCATGTGTATCCGTGTTTCTATCTAACATCATGTGTGTGTCTGTGTTTCTTAGTGTGCGTGATCGCTTACCTTCTGTAGCAGTTTAGCTCCAGAGTATCTGGCGGACAGGGCAGCTATCTCTTTGCCAAAGGACACAGCCCACTGCTGCACCCTGGACACGCAGAAAACATGATCATCAACGCTGTTATCAATATCTATGAAAACAATGCAATAACTACAAAGGCAAGGCAGGTTTACTTGTATTGTACATTAGTAAATGCGACCATATACGGTCCAATCAGTCAAAGGGACTATTCACATAAGATGGTCTTGCTTAGAAGTGATCTACAAAGCGTTACTAAATGATCTGTTGACCCTTAAAATATCGTTAGTTCCAACGTTTAAACCCTTTAAAAAGAGTTGCTTATTAGAAAGAGGTCTCAATTGAATTACTGACATTTTGGCAAATAAAGGTGTTTATTACTTTCCGTACTATGGATATTTAAAATGCATTGCAATAAACTGAATAAAAGCACTATGAGGTAAATGTCACAACTGACTCTATTCACAATAACTCCTTGTGCTTTAGCTCCGAAACAATTGTGGAACAAATCAGGAAAGTACTTCCCTCAAGTGTAACACCGTGCTTTGAGAAAGAGATAAGGCCTGTTTCTGAATCACCCTCTTTCCAAATAATTTCACTTGTGTCTTGCCTGAAAAAATAAGGGCTAATAAAACAAGGTCAATAGTGAGAGTGACTCTTACAAGCCAATTACGAAAAGAGGTTAGGGTGCATTCACCAATAACAGATTTAAAGGGATTAGTGTTAAGGTGACAGTAAAAGCTGACAGTCTGCTAGGTCAAGAGGTTACTCTGTGCTCTATAACATGCAGTAATTCTACAAATCCTTCATGTGAATGCAGCCAAGGAGAGATAATAGAGTTTAGAGAGTAGACAGGATGTGACAGATGGCTCGACCTATGGGGAGCCAGCCAGCTCGCTGCTAGTTGGCAGGCAGGGTTGCCATGATTATAACCTGACCAGCCTCAGTACCTAAAATACTGTTTTGACTTGTTGATATGATTTATTCTGAAAGATGAGTGTGGGTTCATTCAAAAAATGTGAGGGATATCACATGACTCATGACTGTTGCCTTGAATGAATCAGATCACTGTAAGCGTTTAAAGGTATAGTTGAAATGTTTGTTGCACACTCCCTGTGGTGCCTCTAAGACCGAACGCTGTTGAAGACCAATGTTGCCGTGAGCTACAATACCACTGAACATGGCATGCAAGGTCAGATTAAGACAGAGCTTTAGGCAGACCAAACTCATCACGGACCAAATGTAACACAGTAAGTAACTCTATGGTTATGGTAAAGGCAGCAACTGGTCACTATAAAACTTCTTTGACGTAGAAAATGTGTCATTGCTATGGATGTCTTTCTGGCAGTTGTCTGTTTTCCTCCTGGCTGCAGAGCGATGTTTCCTCAGAGGCTAAAGACTTGACCTTCTTGGCCTGAAATGTTCTGGTCATAACCTCCAGAGCCAGAGGGGCCCGGCTGCCAAATCCCCCCCCCCCCCCCCCCAAGCAGAGTGAAGCGTTTTGGGCTCAGTGACCTTCGCTGGCTTGCTGAACTCTGCTGACCCTGGAGCTTTAATCTCCCTTGTCACAGCAGCCCGCCTAGTGACAGCACACGCTCTCTGAGCTGTATCAGGGCAAAACTCACACACACGCAATGTATGCTGTACAATCAACCATTGCTTCTATGGTTTTCAGTGCAATTAACAAAATGCTGTGTATTTCTGTGTCTCTCTTGACCCCTTCCACTTTAACACACACACACACACACACACACACACACACACACACACACACACACACACACAGTTAATAGGCTATTGTGGACTGACAGCACTGTATCGATCTGTTAGTGTTTTTAGTCAGCAGGAGGTTTGAAAGCTGTTCAGGGAAAAGAGCTTCGTCTGGTTTTTGGAGAACAAACAGACGCAGCATTTCATTCCCAAAAGAAAAAATGAGGGGAACAAAGTGACCACTTATTTTACAAAGTGAACGCTGTGAAAATAAAACACATTCGGCATTATGAGTAATCGCAAGTCCCTTTGTATTTGGGAATCATTTTTAATTAGCACAGTTTTTCCGACTATAGTAGAACATTTCAAAGACATGGTTTTAGGAATTCAGCTGTAGGATGCTGTAGGATGGTTTGGCAGTTAGCTACACCCCCATCCCACAGGTACCCATATGGCCCACGTGTGTTTGTGTGGAGCCATCAGCAAAAATAGAAAGAACATAATTCAGTCATCCATCTCACGTGCGGCTTCAAAAAAAGGACAACGCTACGTAGACTTGGCAGGGGGCCCACGGGGAAATGACCTGGTGCAATTGTTGATGTAATGTCCTGATAAAGAACAGGGGTTTGCGGTCATCTTACTGGTATTTGCCGCTAAATGGCAGCACATTGTGTTTCGTTGTAAGTGAGGATGCAATCATAGCAGCCCATACAGGTAAATACAACAATAGCAACTTTTGTGAAAAGGCTGGATAAGTGAAGTCAGTATCTTTAAGATCCTTGGAATAAATGTCCTACAGATCTATATATATATATGTATATATATATATAGAGAGATTTTACATTAACATCCAAACTTGATCCGACAGAAATGGTTCAGTTCCTGGGGGTGAAAAACTAAGTGTGAGGGTTTTCTAGTGCAACTGTACTCACGTTTCTGGTGAGAGCTTCATCTGGCCCTCGACCATCAGGCACAGCGAGCTGGAGAGGATAATCCACAGCAGCAGCATCAGCCTCCCTCTGTGCGGCCCATTTCTGTCCCATTTACTGGCATTCCCAGCGTTTCCCCAGGTCCGGCGATTCATCCCTGCAGCTGCCACGATCCGCATCAGTTCAGCAATTGTTGCACGCTGGCTCCAAGAGAAAATTATTAAATTAGGACAGAGCAAAGTGAGATTAGAAGTGCTCGGGTCACAGTGCACTCATAAAAAGAGGGACGTTGTTTGCTTCATGGGTGATGTTGTAAAAAACTACAATGAGAGCGGTGGGAGTCAAGCAAAACAGTACAGTTGCAGCCTATTCAACCAATATTGTGATAAAAGAAGCTAAAAAGCTCCATAGAGCCGAGCAGAACTGGATGGGACCACAAGGACGTAGCCTAATTCAGGAAATTACAGCGGAAATCAAATTAACAACTTGCTCAGACCTAAAAAGAATAACACTTTTTGTCAACTTGCCTGGTAAAGTAATCGTTACCAAAATGTAAAGCTCCAATCCGCAATTTTCTCAAAGACATTCATGCATAGTTCAACTCTTGAGACTCCCCCCGAGGCTTGAAGAGAAGGCAGACCTAAAATACACAAGGACCCGTAGTGACATGTGGAGAATCTGTGAGAGTCCGAGGCCTGCTCAGGAAAAGCAAAGGATCCAGAAAGCTCACGTGAGACATCCACCGACAGAGAACGCATGTCATCCTAAAAGCAGTCGGAGATTTAAGGCTCCATTTGGCTTCTAAGAAAGATACTGAGAAAGCCACAGTCTGTGAGTGGAACGATTTGAGAGCTGCTTTTCCTGTGAGCCAAAAGATTGAGACAATGCCATGTGATGTCCAAGACGCTAATTTAAAAGGAGCACAAGCCGGAGCCACAAAGTGGGATGCAGGAAGATTAAAATACGTCCCCAAATTTCACTGAAGATTACTCACTATGTAATTTGGTCAAAGCTTTAAAACCATTGCCTTTGAGACATGTGGGTTCTGGAGAGAAAGTTCTATAGCAAATGAAAAGTGTCTGATTGATGATTTGATGTCAGCTCAGCTGGTTACCACAGCACACAATGGAGTCTAGAAAGCGCCTGTCTCCAGTGTCAAAGGTCACGTCTGCGCACCAGGAGTCACAAAGGCTTCCCGCCATGTTCCTACAACTCCCTCTCCACACCTTTTAATGCTATTTCTAGAGCTCCCATCATCCGCTTCTGTCCTCCATGCTCGCTCTCTTCGATCCAAAGGATGGTGGGGGGAAAAAAGGGAGAGGGATGAAAGACTTGGGTCGTCCCGGTAAACTTTTGTCTCCAGCCGCGTTCAAGTCCTTGTCACCAGAAAGCGAGGTATTCCCAAGCAGGACTTGCGCACATATTCCCAAAAGTCAGGTGTTTCTGCCGTCCTTCCCTGATGACCTCACATCCCGGTGGATCCAAACCGAAACCACGCAGCACTGGGACACGATCCCTCTACGAGTGAGATGGAGTGAATGATGGATGGAGGGATAGTGGGACTTCCTCTCTCTCCTGCATATCTCTTCCTGCTCTGCGGGACCAGTTTATACCATAATCCAGGCAGGATTAAACCCCTCCTTCCTCCATCCCTCATCTTCTCTCTCCATCCCTCTCGCTCGCTCTCTCTCACACACACACACGCACACACACATTAACACAAACTCTATCTCCCTCTCTTGCCCTTATCTTTTCTCTAATGCTATTTGACCTACTGTCGTTCTATTCCTGCATTTAGTTGTGTTTCTCTCCCTCTTTTTATCCCTTTATCTTTCTCGCCAGGCATTCTTTCACCTGATATTTCTCCATTCTTCTCCTCCGATTCTCTCATACTTCTTTGCTTTTTTTTTGCTTGATCTTTCTCGGTGTGTCTGTTTTTACTGAGAAAGAGAATGAATGGAAGAAAAGATGGCAGTGGTAAGAATGAACTGAGGTCATCTGTCATGGGGGGGGGGGGGGGGGGAGAAAGAGAGAGAGAAGAGAAGGGAGGAGAGTAAAAGAAAAGAAAAGAAGCAAAGGGAAGAGAGAAACGGGAGCAAATGGGAAGAAGAGAGGAAAGGGAGAGCCCTCGGTTGTAGTTTTATCCGAAGGGAGCCGCAATTTGTGGAGGAAGATGCACTTGACTGACACAATCTTATAACATAAACACACTGAGACACCTAGTGGACTCTCATTGCCTCACATGTATGTCCATACACACACACACACACACACACACACACACACACACACACACACACACACACACAAAGAGTGCTGCAACATCGATCGGTCTATAAGTTTCAGTAGGTTTAGAAATCTGCTCTTATTTTTAGTATAAGTTATTTCCGTGGCTGCTTGAAGACAACTGCAATCTCGCGTTCATATCATACTTTTTTCTATTTAAATGACTCCAGGATTCATTCATGTTTAAGTGTCCTGTGTGTGCTTGGGTTATCTCCGTGGGTCTGCCTGCATAGCACTTGAAAAAATCTGGAGTTTTGGGATTTTGTTGCTGCTTTGTTGGAGTGAAATCTGTGTGGCTACCGACTACAGACACTTCTGCTCGTGTTCACCGCTTCGTATGAAATGTTTAAACAAGTAATGTTGTGTTTATTGCTTCATCTAAAACTGCACAATGGATGATTTTAACTGAATGAGAGCCACAGCAGAGACATGACTGTGAAACGACGTCTAGAGCTGAAATGGGCTGTCTGCTGCTGGGACCATTAAGCAACATTTAACTAAATACCAGAGACACAGTCAGACATACACACAAGCAAACTCTACACACACACACACACACACACACACACATACGTATATGCTTTTGCAGGTACACACACAGGCACACACACACACAGTAAAACATCTGCTCATGCTGTTATGGAAATAAAAATGCAGTAAAACAATCTGGCACATACACACAAATGCAGAAAGGGTCAGATGAATAACATGAACGGTTCAGACACAGGCTGACATTTAGTGACGCGAACACACGCAAACAGATATGCATGCACATATTATGTACAATATAACAGCTGTTGGACTCCTCCTCCCCCACTGACCCAGATCACTGACTGTGGGGATGAGTCCGTGCGTCTCCCCCCCCCCCCCCCCCCCCCTCTAATATGGACAAACTCTTGATTTTTCTACCAGCAGCAGCAGAAGGAGTTTAATGCCAAACTTATTCTGAAAGTATAGCAACATACAAAGACTTGGGTTGAAATAAATCAGAACCATCCCCTAAGCCTGGTCCGGTTGCCGCTTTGTGAAAATCCTTCACCTTAAACCGAACACTGATAACTTTACAGTCCAGTAAATGATTATCTTTAGTAAGAGCATAGAGTTAAACATAGTAGAAAACATAAGTTTTGCAGAAATTATCTCTAAAACAGGCAAAATAAATGTAAATCATAATCAATACCAAAATGAGGATGTGGAGGATTTGATTTCCATTCATTCATCTCCAGTTCAGTTGTGTCTTTGGTTTTCCAGGCTTTTCTTTTACTATATTTTACTTTTTTCCCAATTGATACATTTTAAGGTGCAATATTTGGCCCCTTTCTGTTTTTAGACCACTTTTATTATAATTTTCCATTTACTTCTCTTTTTCATCACATGAACAACAAACATATCTACATGAATACATTAAAATATGATCCTCAAACACCATCAATCACCACTGTAGGATAGAACAACAAAGAAAACACACTCACCTGTGCCCCGGCTAATTATGCTTCCAACTTGTCTTGTCTGAGTTTAGGAGACTGTAAAAAAATGACATGAAGAATGATTCCTAAAATTCAGTTTGAACTCTTTGGTGTATGAACAAAAACATTAAAAAAAACAATATTTGTCTGTTTTCGTCTGATTCATCACCTCATGAAAACCAGTAAATCAGTTGATGCAGATGACATCCTCCATTTGAGAATACAGTGGCAACAAAAGTGGTTTGGACTCCCTGAACAAACAGAAGACCCCGCCTCTCTCTGCATGGACACACAGACACAGACACACACACACACACACACACACACACACACACATCCCAAAGTCATTGATTAGTCCAAGCCAGGGCTAATAGTCAGCCCTTAGTTTTAGCTCCATCAGCTAAACCAGTGGTCTGGAAACGTGTGTGTGTGTGTGTGTGAGATTCCTGAAAAAATACAGATACAGCCCTCCTAACACTATACTTTTCAGCTTTTTTTTTTTGTACTGTACCGTAGCCGATTCTGGTTTTGGGTTTAACTCTTCTGCTTCTTTAAATACTGACGTTAATCACCATGTGCGGTTGGTCGGGGAGAGGAAGCAGGAAGGAAGGGAGAGGCAGCCAAATCCCCTTAGTGTAAGAATAAAAAGTGGGCAGCAGATTGATCGGGACTCTGATCATTTCACACTGCGTTTCAGTGTTTGGGTTCCCAGCGGCTATTTCTGAGCCATTAGCAGCCCTGATAACAACACCACCAGTTAGTACTAATGGACTGAAGAATTTGTCACACGACTATATCGAAAATATTATGTAACACTAAAAGTCAGGGAGGGCAGAGCAGATCTTTGGCTTTAAATCTCCTCACTGTACTGCTTTAGCCATACGCAGTCTGTTTATCTAAAGAATCATACTGTATGCCTGTACGTCACGGGGAAAGCGATTAAGTGAAAGGTCATTATCCCCGTTGTCCTGAGAGTCGACGGTCGCCATTGGGAGACCAGCTGATGACTTCATCCGAGGATGAATCAGTCCATCAGACCGTCAATGGAGCCATTGTTGCACACCGAATGAAACATTACGCTGCATTGTGATGTTGTGAAAGCGCTTGAAGTAAAACATGAGCATCAATGACAAAATGTTGATTGTTTTAGGTGAGCTTGTGTGGTATTTGACACTGAAACTGTTCAAATTCCCACTTTCCTTTGAGCTCTTTAAACCACAAAGCTGAGGTTAAAAGTACGTTATCATTGAGAAAACTATCTCTATAAGGTCCACACCAGAAAATCCATTTAGTAGCTGCTTCATCTGCTTATGAAGATCATTTGATTTGATCAAAAGCTCCACAACAGCTACTAAATGGACCTAGTGGACAAACTTAATGGCTGCTCGGTTCAATCAAATCAACTCCATTGTGTCAGCAATGCACCGTGTGCTCGGTTAGGCACGACAAACTCAGGGAGCGATTTATTATTGGAAAAAGAAAAAGATGTTGTATTGAGTCTATTAGAGATAATTGGGCAAAGCCCCTCAATACTGCTGGTTGTGTAAAAACCAGTTGATTAATCACTGCAGACATTGTGTCACACTATTGATCGTGGCAAAAGAAGGCAACGATGTGACATTAAAGCAATAGTGAGCGTACCTTCATTGTGATAAGTGTTACTTGAGGCTGGATCAATCTTGAATAATCATCATCATAATAATCATAATACCAGTCAGCCATGCAGATCCATTGACACAACATAAAAAAAAGACAAAGGAAGTTTGAGAACATTTAATATCCAATTAAAATATATTCCAGTTTATGTAAGAGCAAAACATTGTTAAAAACAAAAAGAAAGACAAATGTGTAAAAATGTTTCCATTGGCGTTCCGATGTCTCATAATATCCCAAATGACAACGGCTTTTAATAAAAACTTTATGGATGACAGAAAACTGTAGATATGTTGTATAAGGATGAATTTGTACTTCCATGTTAGCTGTACATTTATTTGTCATGTAACATGCTGGTTATTTGTACTTTGACAACAATACATTTTCTTTGAGTACAAAAATAGGAAAGAAAATATGTTTTTTTCTCTCAAATGTATTCTTTTTCTTTTTTTGTTGCTGCTGTTTTTGTGTCCTCTGGTAGCTACTGTATCGTCTGGCTGTATACCAGTTTAGCACGGGAGCTAAACACAAACGGCAAACCCTAACCGATCAAATTAAACTATTTTATTGACTTCAACTTCTCTGTGAGGAACTGAGCACATGGATCGTAACAGTATTTTGGAAGTGCATTTTCTATCATATTGTCTTCTCCACTTGTTTTAAACAGGCCTTTGAACTCAAAACTATTATGGGATATATCTAAATACCTTCTCTGCTGATATTTATGGCTTTGAATCCATTTAACCCATTGTTTATTCAACTGGACTTACCATCAATAGCAAAGTGTTTGATGAATAAAAACGTACTCTTCCTGAGGGGACTTTCTGTGAGATGTTGTTTGGCAGTGAAAATGTTCAGGAACTGTGGAATGAATGCAAAAATCACTTAAAAATACACAACTCGAGTGATATTTCAGTGTTTTAAAACATTGTCAATGGTTTTTCACTGGTGTTGAAATCCCCTATGTTAATCCTGACTGGATTATCTAATCTTTAAAACTGTCCAATCACATAACTGACATCTGTAAAAACACAGGTACACCTCTGAACTGCTCTCTGTGAGGTAGGGCGAGTTGACGACCTCCTGTACTTTCCTCGTTACTTCAAGTGAGATGGATACCATGTCATTTTTAAATCTTCCTCAGCTGTAACTAAAGTACCAATACAGATGTTCATCCCACAGCTAGAGTGTGCTGGAGAAGGAGGAACAATTCAAAACAACACGGTATCATTTGAATCACTTTAAAAGAATTTGGATAGTGAAATATACTCGTTTAATGTTCCTATAGAACGCAAACTAGTAGGAACATAATTTAAAAGAATTGGAAATAATTAAAATCCAACAAATTCCGTTTAACAATTAAAAATACTTTTCCAAATATACAGAAAACAAAAACATGTTGAACATATTTTACATTTACAAGTCAGTTTGAGCATATCCTTCAGCACTAGTTTTTAGCCCGGGAAGACTTGTTGACGGACAGGCTGGCTGGTGTTAGACGACGGTCACGGAGTAAAGGCGACAAACAACTAAAACAAAACAGATTCAAATAAAAGTCTGCTACATTTGGTGAAGAAAATAGTGCAGGGAAACACAAATGTCAAACAGCGTGAGAAACAGAGAGTTTGCAGTACAGGCTACATTTCCCCTTAACTACAGGTGACGTCAAAGACCGTAGTTATGCCATATTTGAGGAGTCACCGGATGAAAAGTGATGTCTTTTTGTAAAAATGGAAACACACATTAGGAATTTTTGATAACTGCTTTTTTGTTATTGTTGTTGCGACTAGAGAGACTTGGTTCTCAGGGAAGGTTCTGTAATACAGTAAGTGTGTGTGTGCGATTAGAAGTGTGCTACATCCGTGTTAGATGTAGAAGAAGGAGCCCCGCTGCTCTGGACAGTATATGTGTAGAGTGAAGAGTCATCAGTACTTGCTGCCGGAGTCATTAGTAAAGCGGCTGATGTAGGCTTCGTAGATGGTGTCCAGGAATGAGCTGTCAGTCTGAAACACACAAGCACGGCTCATCATACTGTACGTCTGTGTGCATGCATGCATATTCTCATAATTAACAAATGGACAGAGGGAAATGTCGGTAACATTTTTTTTATACCTGGATCATGTGCAGCATTGTGGCCTGAAGCTGGCTTCTGGAAAGGACTCTGATGTCCACCGGCAGCGGGGGTCTGGACAGGGTTGAGGGGGAACAGCAGCTCTCCTGGGCAGCCGCCGGCAACCCGCCGCTGGACTTTGCCTGAGTGAACACACTGGGAGAGAGGAGCAGGTTGGGGGCCACAGTGGCCGGTATCCGCTGGGGGGAGATGACCTGGATAGACAGGGAGACTTATTAGTAATCCTTTTAAGCAACCTAAAAATAAGAATTTACATAAATGTAAACAAGTAAAAGACAAACGCTACTTCGTAGTGCTTACCTGAAACTGCAGCGCAGCCTTTTGGCCCTCGGTCTGGTTTGAGACCGGTCCGACTACTGAGCCTGCACCTTGACCTTGAGTGGGCCCCAAGAACCGAGGGGCCAGTCCTGGACAGAGTCGGGGGGGTTCGTGGGAAGCCAGGCTTTGCTCTTGCTGGACCAGCTGGAGCTTTTGCAGGAGCTCATGAGGCGACACCACACCAGACATCTGGGAAGACAGACCTGAGCGGAGAGCACGATTAGAGGATTAGAATCATTCTAACGAAGAAGAGATAGATACATAGTCAAATATCTGTAGGTAGGTCTGTCGCAATTATTACATAATTGCCTGTTCTAACTAACCAGCATAGTTTTGTCACATTAGAAATATTCAAGGAAACTGATGTCATACCTTGTGAAGGTTGAAGGACGTGGTCAGTGGTCACCTGAGATGGCAGCAAACCTGGGAGAGCAGAGAACATATTAAGGAAAATGAGTTTCTACTCATCCTTCACTTATTATTTACAATGTGACACATGTATGTGGTACATTTACTCAGTACATGGTCATACTGCTTGTTCATAGCATAATGACAGGATAAAAGATGTCCCCACCTGTTCCCTGTATAGCCGAAGCTGACTGGCTGTTGTGCTGCGCCTCCGTTTGAGGTTTAGCGAGGCTGAAAAACAGCTGCTGGCTTTGTTGCGCTTGAAGGTGGGAACATGACACAGGATCCACCAGCACGGGCTGAGAGGAGAGGTGAGGGTTCTGCTGCAGAGGAGGCAGGTTGGAGGAGGGAGGAGGTGGCTGGGTTTGGAAAAGTCTCTTGATTGGGTCAGCCTGCAGCTGTTGCTGTTGTTGCTGTTGTTGCTGTTGATGATGGTGATGAAGGAGGTGCTGCTGATGATGATGGTACAGATGGTGATGGTGGTGGTGAAGCTCCAGCGGCACGCCGTTGTCACACAGCCGGTTCTCGGGGGACTCGGACACGGTCTGAAGGACGCCTCCGACCACCCCGACTCCCCGCTGTCCCTGCATGAGTTTCTGGATGGCTGGGCAGTGCTGAGGCTGGTTCTGCTGCTGCTGCTGCTGCTGCTGAAGGGCGCCAGTGGGACTCGGCAGCAAGCCCACGACGGCGTTTCCGCCGTGTTCCCCGACTGTTTGTCCTCCAATCACAGCCCTGAGCCCTCCATCTGAACAGCCAACCACGGCGACGTTGCCTCCCTTGGAGGTCGCACTTCCGCTAGAGTTCACCGTGTCGTCGTATTTCAGTGAGCGGGCTACAGGCGGGCGCGTGACCCGTCCCGTCGACGGCCCCGTCTCGGGGGCAGCCATAGGAGGGACCGGGTCAGGTTTGGATGAGTGTTGAGGTTGTTGAGGTTGTTGAGGTTGAGAGCCAAAAAGAGTGGCCAGAGAGAGAGGCTTGGGTTGAGCACTTTCACTGTCCTGGATGAGACAAAGGGAGAAAACTAACTGCGGTTATTTCTGAAGGGTTTTTAACAAATCAGGCGGACTACAAAGGGTTATTAACACCCTAGAATGAAATAGGAAGTGGATGAGAATGTGTTACCTGTGTGTTCGGTTTAACAGGTATTGGTTTGATCAGGTTGGGGTTTCCATAAATAACACTGCTGCCACCAATCTCCTTTGGCTCCGACGCAGACTTCATGTAGAGAGGCACATGGATAAAGGGGGAAAAAGAGATAATGTGACGCAAGGAGAAGGCCAGAGAGCCTGGAGAGAGGAAGATCTCAGGTGATCTGTGCTGCCTATTGGTCAGTATGAGGAAATGCAAACAATCAAATTAAATGTGTCAAATTTCTCCAGAACAAAAGAAATCCACGGCAAAATATGTTTTCTTCTTTTTGTTAAGGAAGCAGATTGTTTGGTGTTATCCTACCTTGTCATACTCTGTGCGTGCTTTGGTCAACATCTGGATGATGTCCACTGCCTTCTCTTCACTTCCTCCTCCGCCTCCTCCTCCTCCTCCTCCTACTACTCGTCCTCCTCCTCCTCCTCCTCCTTGTCCAACTCTTCCTCCAAGTACTCCCCCAAGAACTCCTCCTCCTCCAACTACTACTACTGATCCTCCTCTTCCTCCTGGGGACAACCAGCCCCCCTGGGACTGAGCCAGGGCCTGCTCCTGCTGGGTCAGACTACACACACACACACACATATAGGTCCACGTGAGAATGCATTACAGATCCATACAAGACAAGCAGTAAAATGGAGTACTTAAGTCAGGATAAGACAAGCAGTTTACACCTAATATATGTTTGAAATGTAAAAGAAACAATCGCTCAGCCTGGGAGCAAAGCTCATTCAAACATACTACGGTTGTCATTAGTTGACAGCCCAGACACAGATCCATTAATAAACAAATGACGGATCATAACTCACTAGTCCCTGTTTAGTAGACACAGTCACATTTCATTCCCATTTTGTTTTCTCCAACTGCTGTATACATACACTTTGTGGTGATATAAGCACTTACATCTTCATCCTCTGAGCAATGCGTTGACAGTCCTCCTTATCGTAGAACCAAATGCCATGGATAACCACTGGGGGAGTGAGGAAGAGAGGGACAAAGAGGAACAAAGAGAGAAAGAAGTGAACTTTTTGAACATAAACAAACTTGTAACAAAAGGTGCTGGTCCGGGCTGATGCCCCGGTCAAAGATAAAGATGAAGTAGAGCGTTGAAATGATGAAACTGCCGGCTGAATTACGAGACGCAGCAGCCAGTGAGCTGCAATACCCTTACAATCAAATGATCGCACAGACATTCTGTCGCACAACTCCTGCTGCCGTGACATCAACGCAGGCCCGACAGACGCGTAGAGCGTGTATTATTAGCCCTGCTGGGTCTAAACCAGGGCTCACAGTGAGTCATTTCCCAAAGGGCAGCAGAAGCCTACAGTGCCGTTACACAGTGAAACATGGGCCCCTGGAGTCTCTTGAACTGCACAAACATGGTCAACAAGGGAGGAAGAAGGCAACACTAAAACCCATTTGCCATAGGATTACACTGCAGTGAGCAAGTAGGTTGCATTACAGTACACAGTGACTCATTTGACTATTTTCATTTGCACTGGCTCCAAAAGCATATTGAAAGAGATGGTTGTGTGATTATTCAATTCCTGTCAGTGTGGAGAGATTCAGAATTGCCCCAAAAAATAAAAGCAGTAAAGGTCTAAAACTACGTCCAGATCCCAGAGGCCCAGTTCCTTCATGTTTCCACTCAAACAAGTCTCTATGTGTCGCATGAATACTGAGGCACCGGAATTTTGGTACAAAAACAACATAAACCTGTTTCCACTTTCTTATCTAACAACAAAAAGTCTCCTAACCGGAACCAGACGACGCTACATACACATGGCATGTACATCATCTCACACCACAGCACGCTAACTTTCTACAGTGAAGATGAGGTCGATCGTAACAAGGAAAGGAGGCCACCGAGAGACAGAGAAGTAGTCTGCTGTATGCGGTGGACACATTTACCCCCACAGTCAAAAAGACACAACCACACACATTCCCACAGACAGACATGCACAAAAATATACACAACACACACTCGGCTACTGAGGTCAGTATGGTGGGACACACACACACACACACACACACACACACACACACACACACACACACACACACACACACACACACACACACACACACACACACACACACACACACACACACACACACACACACACACACACACACCAGTTGAGCCTGGGAAAATCAGCCCAGTACAAAATAAGTAACTGCAGTGGGAGAGCGTCTGCTGGAGCCAGAGCCTCTTAGTGCTCGCTGGGGATGAGACTGTTTGAGATCACTGAGACACAGACTCAAAGTCAGAGAGCTGGAAAATTAAGGGACAGATGTGAAATAGGAAGAAGTGAGGTGTGTTAGAGAGGAGATTATCATCAATTCTAACAAGAGAGAGGAAACATCTAGTTCTGAGAGCTCTTTAGCTGTCAGGAAAGTGACTGAGTTTTGTCAAATAAGTGAATTGAAGGGAGGAAACAGAGCTAGATACAAGACTCAAGTCTCTTTGACCAGTATGCTGCTCTGCCTCGCCCCCCCAGAGAGAGAAAGACAGAAGATAATAAAGAGGACAAGATAAAAAAACGTTCAATAGAGATGATTATCACACATTTTAACTGCACTGACCTACAAAAAGCCTCAGAGCAAGAGAGATAGTGGGAGAGGGAGAGACGGAGTGGGAGGAGGACAACAAAGAAGTGGCAACAACATTACACTTTCAGGGTGAAAGTTAGAGAGACAGAAAAAGAGAGAAAAAAAGGGCTCCAGTCAACAACACTGGAGACCGAGAGAGAGAGAGGGAGGGAGAGGGAGAGAGAGAGAGAGGAAGAAAGGCAGAGGGACATTGAATAAGTGAAGCAGAGATCCTGACAAAGTGAACCGTCACATGGGGCGGAGAGGACGACCAACGTCACTAAGCGAGAAACGTCCATCCTGAACATGACATTTTGGACGAGGAGTATTGGAAACGCCGGCAACTATCACTCTGCTGAAGTCTGTAAGTGATCCAGGACTTCAGCGGTGTGGTCCTTACAAACCCTCCTGGGACTACGACAAACCAGACCATCTCTGGCGCACGTGTGATCTCTGCTGTAGACCTTCACTCAGTCTTCAAGTGGGACTTTGAGTATTCTTTTCGTCTGGCTCAACTACTGCTCTGTTTGGAGTTGCGTTTAAAATACATTCTTGGTTAAAGCTTTTTGTCCAACTTGCACAGCAACATTGCATTTTCCAGGAAGCTTAAATGCGCTTTGAGAATACAGTAACGGTGTTTGGCTGGAACCCAAACTGCACTTTTGGACTACTCGCAACATACTTTTGTTTCGTTTAGACTTCGTATAGTCAGAAATAGGCAGACATATTTGTTAGCAGCAGTGTTGTCCAAGATGGATTAGGTGTACTTTCACTGCAGCATGTGATCGGCTTTGTGGAGAGAGTTCTCGGTGCATCAGTCATGAGGAACAGTGTTGATATTATTTGGGACAATATTTAGTTTGTCAAAGTTAGGTGCACTTACAGTAACACACATCTATGCTTGGAATTGTTTTCCCAGAAGAACCATCGCTTACTTTGTAAGAATGGAATTCATGACATTGGAGGAGTAAATATAGAGATTTGCAGCTATCGAAACTCATCTAAGAAGACATTAACCCTCTTGTTACACCTTCCCTTCCTGTTGAGGCTTAACTGCAGGTTCATTTAAAAATTGTTCTTTTTCTCTTGATGCCAAGTTCTAAGGAGGCATTGCCACAACCGCTGTGTCAGCTGTATGTGCACTACACCTGAGAGACATTTACACAGTGTCACTCATCACAGAAGTTCACTATCCTTTGCTTCGGAAGAAGAACAATCTTATCAGAGGAAGTGTCACATCACCTTTGGCATCACTTTCGTTGAACCTATTATACGATTTTACCGGAGTTGCAATTTAAGGTGTAATCTGAGCAACTTCAAGTTGTGGAGAGACTCAAAAGAGGCAACTACTACCAGACTGTGAGGCTCCTGAGAGACCAGAGGAGCCATGCTGAGAGGCCTGTTTCAGAGGAAACCTAAACATGAGAGGCTGGAGGAAGAACCTGAGGTCAGATTCAAAGGCTTGCTGGTGTCAGAGACAGACCTGGGATACACATACGTCCAAGCTGGAGGTAAGACCGCCCATACGTCTGATATACAGTGGAGTGCTGACGTTAACATGAATGTGGGCCACAGTACATTTTACAGGTATGTTCTCGATTAAAGAATTGATCATTTGGCCTATAAAATCAGAAGATTGTGTAAATGTAAATGCTATTTTTAAAAGGCCACGGTGACGTCTTCTAATCTGTTTTTGCCAGAAAAGACAAAGACCGAAACACAATTACTTGGTTTTCAAAATAGCTGCGTGTTCGTTTATTAAGAGTTTCAGCTCTTTCAATTAATGAACAAACTTCCACACCTTTGCGCTCTGCTTCATAATGATTACTTATAACGAGAGTACAGGAAAATGAAACCAACTTCTGTGCAGTATAATCCCAAATCTGCACGAGTGGGTCAATGGCACAGGAAGACATGAATGTCCTGCACACACTGAGAAGACTGTAACCTAACGTTTTAGAAGATTTTACAACACAAATAGGTTTTAAATGAAAAGACATTCAAATGAGTTGTTAGTTAGCAGTCACAGTATCTGGTGGAGCAGACAGATTCACGAGCCACACAATCAAGACAGTAACACGGCCAAGGTTAGGGGTTGAACTAACTCCATATGCACTGCAGATAGTGGGCCCACTGACGCACTGCCTGGGATAGTAGGTGCCTATAGGAATGTAAAAAGCTTTCTATCCGTGTGCCTGCACTCGGACATTTGCCAGAGGAATCTCGACTTGCTCAGACTGAAGTTCTCTTCCCTTAACCGTGCTCTGTTCTGTTCTGTGGTATATCTTCATTCTCCACCGTCTATTTTTAACACGGGGTGCCACTTTGTGCCAACTGCCATTCCAGGAAGTAGCGGCAGTGCTGAGAGCTACATGTTTATCTAAGGATAAGATTCCACGACCCTTGCTCAAAGAGGTCATGACACGGTGGGACTAGCAACATTACCAACAGCCCGAGGCCTAAATAGTCACTCACTGATGATCACGTGACATTTCGATGTCTTTTAGAGCATCTGCGGTGCTGTTTATGTGTTTTTAGCTGAATCTGGCTAAACCTAGTCACGTATCCGGATGCAAAAATAATTATTCAGGGTCCAAAAATGCTGGTGAATCACAGCAGCGATGGCGATAAAAATCAGCATGATTACAAGTGTTCTGTATCTCGCCTTATTTGCCTCTTTTATTATCCGTCTCTTATCAGCGTAATCGTCTGGAGCCACTGACCATTAGGTTTGTACTCGCCCACTCTTTAACTCACACAACCCCTGCCCATGTTTTCTCTTCGTCAGAGGAAATGCTAATCAACTGAGATGTGATTATTGGTTTTATGCGTTTTTCAATTCCTCTCCTTCCCCAAAAAATGTGAGTTAGTTGTTGCAATTTATCCCCCATTACCGACGCTCTGACCACATCTAGAGGGAAGTATTTACCACAGATCATCTTTAATGTGTCCCGACTGCAGTTACACCTGGTGTAAAACATATTAAGGGATCACAGAGAAATGTTGATCTCTTACACATTATTTCACTGAGCCTTCAGGGTGTTTAATGAAATACTACAGTAAGGGGATCAAAGCAGGCGTGAGGAATCCACTGGTGTCTAAACACACAGCATTCCACCTGCCGCTCACTGAGCCTGATGGAGTGTGAGACCATGACAGAGAGGGAGGGAGGTCTGTGTCTTTCAGCGAGTCCTGAGTGAGTGTGTGTTTATGTTATCAGTGACTGTTGTGGTGTATCTAATCTCTGCTGGCTGGCTTTGTAGTGCTGTCAGGCTCTTGTCCCAAAGACACACTCTGCAACGTGTGTGTGTGTGTGTGTGTGTGAGCCAGATGTAGGTCTCAGAGGGAGACAGGCTGAGTCACAACAATGCTTCTGCTCCTTATAAGGAACTGGCGGTTCCGACTAAAACGAGCAGCATGCTGCACACTTTGGTCACTCTGTCAAATTGTTAGTATTTTATCTAACTTCCTCCCTGTGGCTATCGATGCACCTGTCATTTTTAAGTGCGATGTGATCACATTGCTGTCAGGTCGTAAAGGTCACAGAGATATGGTCTCATGTGGATTTTGAGATGAAATATACACAATCGAATGTAAATATTTTTCAAGCGTTTGTCACAATGTGTCTGGCTGCTTGTGAAACACAGCTCAGTCTATTCAAACTATTTAGTCTATGTGGCTAGTCCTGGTATTTAGTCATCTCTGATTCACTGCAATGAATATCACACTATAACAAATGGCAATGGGTTCAAAACTACACTTACTGTGCCTGCGCATGTAATGTGCTCAACAGGTGTTGAGATGACAAACAACTGAAGGCATCAATAATGAATAAGCAGACATCAGAAGTGGGTCTGTGTGTGTGTGTAGCTGCGTGTTTGTCTCCTTACATCGCACATTGCGGTAAAGCAGGAAGGGGTGCTGGAGCTGGAAGTCCAAGTCTTTGGTGATTGGCTCCGTCAGGTTCTCCATGCTGAGTCTGTTCATAATGGTGAAACCATGCCTGGGAGAGGCCAGTCTGAAACAGAAATAAGTGAGTCAATAACAACTTGAAACAAGAGGCTCTTCAGCTGTGTAATGTCCTCCCGTATTGTCGTATTATGATTTATTACACAGAAACAGTTGTGTTTAGTAATAAAATATGAATAAAGCTGAAAAATCCAATACTCAATTTAGCATTTAGTAATGAAGTCATTACCTTGTGTAGATAAAAAGCGTTCCTTCCACCTCTGTCTTCTCCTAAAAAACACATACAATAAAAGAAAAATTAGCAAAGTGATATAACTGGTTTAACCAAATCTCGTTGTTGGGGAAAAGTAAAATGAAAATATTTTCAAATTAAAAGCCCTCCCAAAAAATTATGTTCCAGACCAAGCAGCTGAATTTAAAGTGATAGTCTTCGAGGAACACAACAGTGAGAACTTTTTTTAAATGCGTGTGTGGTGCAAAGGGGCAACGTGCATCTAAATATAATCTGTGGTACAATATTCCAGGCAATCGAATAATAGAGGGCTATACGCTTCGATTGTTGAGGAAAATAACTCTTTAGACCCTCAACAACAATAGCTGGGGTTAACTTTATGGTACAAGTTAAGTTGGGGCAAATATGTGTCAGTGACAAAGCGCGCCTATCAGGGACGAAGCTAAGCTAAGTTAGCATATTAAGTAAAGTTAAGGCTTACCCACTCATTTGCCCTGTTGTTATACGTATACAGGGCAACTTGACTGGCCACGTCCACGATGTCATTGATGTATGGGTCTTGTCGCTGCAGAGCAGCCAGGCTTATGTCCAGTCCTTTAGCGGTGAGACAGCTGCTGCTACCTGCAGAAGTCGCTGTCATTGTTCCCTATGGAGAAGTTAGCTCGCTACCTAGCTTCAGCGGCTAACGAGTCGCAGGAAGATGAGATAAAAAACAAACCAACAGCAAGGTTAAAAAGTCAATTAAATTGGTAACTATCTAATAGTTTGTTTTGTAATTTAATATTTGTAAATTTCAAATTTTAAAGATGTAACGAGTGCTAACTGCCATGAGTGAGTTTGTCAGCGGCCATGTTTAGCCAGAGAGATTGTAAACAACCAGACATGAGTAGTTGCGCTGCAGGGTTGGAGATTTCAGCCTTATCAATCAACATGGAAAAGTCGATGGACCATTACTGTTATCATCTGCAGGGATTTTCATTATTACTTTGCTCAAACAATTAATGATGATGTTATTGACAAAGTCCTGAGAAAAATGTCTATGTGCCATTAGGTATCATGTAGCTGTACTTTAATTTAAATTAACTTTACACACATTAAATCAATACTTATCAGGTAGCTTCATTTCATTGTCATTAGGTTGGCCGTGGAGTAAGTTTTTTTTATTTCAGCTCTATTTACTTATTAACCGGGTTGTATGGGCTACACACTGTGTTAGTGTATATATGGTTTTGGACACCTTGTGTGTGGTAGACACACAACGTTGTTGGGTCTCTTAGTATTTTAAGGAAAGACAGCTATCCTGTTTGATTCTGTTTTAATTTGACGTCCCTATCACTTCTTCCAATACAAGTAAGCAGCTCATGTTTCTCTTTTGTCTTTCACTTCTGTATATCTGGCTTGTGGGTAACATAAACACTGATGCTGACTGATGTCACCCAATCCTCAGTTACATTTCCCATAAAATGCACTAGGGGGCATCAAAGGGATGGATAAAACACAGCCCTTCCTGCTCGAGCCAGTCACTGCTTGGGCTTGAGTTGATTTGAAAAGCCCAGACAACAATGCACGTGTGTGTGTATTTGTAAGTATCCCCCAAGAGTTTTGTCTCAATGAGAGAGGAAATCCTATGAAAAAGCAGTTACACCATGCAACAAAAACTCCAAATAGAAACAAATTCACAGCATTTCTAATATATGATAAGGTTCTACAGTTGGTTTATCCAGCAATGCTGCTGTCCCCGTATCTTTATGCTGTTGCTCGTCTCCTTCCGAGGTTTATTCAGATGCTGTGTTTTAGCACAGTTTATAATGCACCAGTTTCGGAAATGATACAGGAGCACGACTTTCAGGACTGTAAATTCTTCAAATCCATATCAGCCATACCCATATCACACATTAAATGTTGAATCGCCCGACTGTGAATCTCCATATTCAGTTCAACATATGCTGTTCTGTTGCAAGGGTACTTGAGGGGAAAAAACACCTCAAGTGGATAAACATTAGCCCATTCATTCTGTTTCCATTTTATAGCTGATCATTTCTTGCATAATCACTCAATCAATTAGTTTTCAACCACTTATAAATACATACATGGATATCACTGAATTGCCAGCAATATATAGCCTTTGAAATGGTCCCTCCTCCTATCCTCTGCTGTGTACTGTGATAGCTGTTTCTGTAATTGGATTTATATTGTCACAGAGATGAACAACGGCTGGTGTGCATCCATCAACAGCCATGTCAGAGTGTCCTTGAGAAAAAACAATGACCATCCAACTGCTCACTTTACTGGATGAAAACATCTGTTTTAAAAAACGTTCAAATAGTGTCTCCACTTAAATGTGAATGAAGCTCTTCCAGGTCAGAATGACACGTCTGCCTCGCCATTTACTTGAATATAGCTGCTTTGGCATTCAGTGCAGGCCTGTGGGTATTTTGCGAGTGTGATTTTAGGGGTGATAGTGAACTGTTTCAAGGTATACTATATATATATATATATATATATGTCTATTTGTCAGGGTGTCTATCTGTTAGTCAGGGGGTGCATGTTGGTCAATGATGAGGTTAATGGTTTACATCTGCAGATCAATACTGTCACTAACCACTCAGTGAAGATTGAGTACTTGACTCTGATTGGTGGAGATAGAGATGCTGATGATTGGCTGCAGGCAGAAAGGATGATGGGATATAGCCAAAAGGCAGCTTGTTGAAATTCACCAAGTAAAGGATATGCATTGTTCTCACCTGTTTTATTTCCACTCTACTGCAGGAATATTTTTGGAACAGGCCAATTTCTTAGATTATGTGAACCTTTTGAAGAGATTCCATAATTCAGTCCTAATTTTCCTTACCGAATTTGTATAGCTTCATCAATGACGTTTCATAAAGAATAGTGCAATTGCTGATTTTCCAAACTTGCATAACCAAATTATACAATCAAATCATAAACCATATATATATATATAAATGCAGAATTAGATGCAGAAAATATTTTTTCTCAGATGGTGAAAAACTGTGATCTACTACTTTGGTAGTTAATCTTTCAAATTGTTTAAAGCAGTATTGCATTTCATTTTATCCCTCTATATTTGAAATGCTTATTCATTTTGAGGAAAAGAGCAACGAGGTACATTATGTAAATGCAAATGCACAGAAATGTCCTGGAATAACTTATTAAAAGCAACATTTAAATATTTCTTTGTGGTCTTTATTTGATTGTGGATCCCAAGAGAAAGCTTCATATTCATATGAAGTGTGTGAATCCATCAGAATGTGATTTAATTAATAAAAGTCTCAAACCTGAATCTCACATTGCACAGCTCTCAGTTGTCATGAGGGGATTTCCCTCTGACTGACCATCAGATCGTTGGTTTCCCACATGAGATACCAGCGTTTGCCTGTCCAGAGATTCCCAGAGACCAACCGAGCTGAAGACTCAAACACGCTCACACACATACAAAGGGGGTCGGGAACTACAAATATAGAACAGTCATAAATAGAATAGATATTCCATGTGCAGGGCTGGATTACAGAGCACATTTCTGTATGTGAGTCTGTGTGTTTGTGTCCCCTGGGCACAAGTGTCTGTTCCCACGACCTGCCCTCCATCCGTTCTTCCTTCTCTCAATCCTTTCTTCCGTCTGTGCGTCCATTCACTGGCCAGTGTAATCAAACAGAGACTGCTTTGGCAGGAAAGTGAAAGGGAGAGTCAGAAACTCAATGTCCGCCTGTCTCACTATCGTCACAGGGCTGATCAGGCAGACGTCTGCAGTGGTGGAAAGGAACTAAGTACATTTTCTTAAGTGCCAAACTTGAGCACACGTTTTTGCTTGAGGATTTACATTTTCTGCTGCTTTATACTTCTACTGTACCTCATTTTATGTAGAAATATCCTACTTTTTAGTCATTTATCTGACATAGTTATTAGCTGGTTTCCAATCTGTAGGCCCTTTATCTTTGTGGCCCGTTACAAAAAAAAGCAGTGTCTAGATGGGGCACTGTGTCATGTTTCTAGTGTCTATGATACGTTAGCAGGGATTTTCCTGCTTAACTTCTCAGATGGTTTCATTTAAATAACAGCATGAGGCCCAAAGAGTTCAAAGTATCCAATATTTCACACAAAAAGCAATGAGTAGAAAGAGTCCAAAAAATAAAATACTTAAGTCTGTAGCAGAACTTTGTCTTTTATTCTTTCCCCATTTGTCATCTCCCAACCTGTCAGATGTTAACTAGTTAAAACTAGTTCCGCCTTGACCAGCTTTAACAGTATATGCTACTTATGCATCAATTCACCAGTAGTAATAAACTAATTGTCTATTATATAGTGGCATGCCAGTCACAAGAGCACAATAACTTACTAACTGCTTCTTTTCCGAACAAGAAAATATTCAGTTTGTGCAACAAAAATTCAGGGAATGTTTCCATTCATTCATCAGCGCAGGTATTCAACAATCCCTCCAAATACACAGTACATTAACATAACATCTGCATCACAAAACATGCTGTTCAGAAACAGACAATTCATCAATCAAATGACATCAATAGAATCATTGATGCTGTCTCCCTGTCTTTACTATGTCTGCAGTGACACATGTAGACAGAAAGCTTTATTCTATTACAGGATGGTGGGTGGCTATTTTGTGCTACAGCACTGAACAAATGAATACAGGCTGGGTTGAGTCATCAGATTCACCTCCTGATTATAGCCTGCAGTGAGATTGACATGAGGCCTGCACATTGTGAAGTTCGTATTCAGTGTCAAATACAATCACATGGGATGGCCAAGTACCACAATTAGAATCCGAAAATACTGCTCAGTGGCTTCAACACATCCTTATTTATTGAGCCCAATCATTCTGTTTTGTGAAGCATCACCATTTACACATCTAAAAATCATACTTTAATACAAAGTATTGTGAGAATAGCTATTAAAAGACAGGAGCTGCTTTTCAAAATAAGATCAAGATCCTTCTGAAGACTGAGAAAATTATGGAAAAAAATATTTCTGTCTTATCTTTTATACCAAGCTGCCCGTGGAGAGCTTTTGAGGAAACAGCTTCATTTAAGTAGCGACATGTTATTTGTGCGAGCAGCTCTATCCACGAGCCTCAGTAGGCGATAGAGAGCCAAGCTGACTCAATGCCATCAAAGCTGGGTCCAGAGCTGTTTAGTTAAGAGCTGATGTTGTTTATTTTCTTTGACGTTTGACTCCCAAAATGAGCTTCATTTCATTGTAGTGTTCCACCAAGAAAATGGTCCCATGTCTCCAGAAAATGACTCTGTGTGCTCGAGGGGTCGGGGCAAATTTGTTCCTGGTCACGGAGAATGATGTCAAAGCAAACTTCACCGTCCTGAGGGCAAAGAGAAGAAAAAAAAGAAACATAGTTGAATTTTATTATCCTCTAGATGAAAACTTTCACGTTCGGTTTTTGTGCACTGACCTTCCTGAACCCATCTACTTTATGAGATTTGAGTCTGTATTTACTCGGCGTCCATAGATCTGAAAATCAGCTTCCATTGTGGTATCTCTCTGTTTAAGAGAGCCGCTGTATGACAAAATCAGAGCTTGAGTCATAAAAGAGTTGAAAAACCAAGTCTTTAGTGTGTGTGTAAACACGGTCTTGGCCAAAGAAAAGAGCGGGGCTGAAGCAGTCCAGATGTGTCGGGACTGTGGGCAAATCAGATGTAGGTATACATCTCCCATCTCTGTTTCCTCCTGCAGAAATGAGAGTCTATGCGAGGCTGGAGCCCGCTGTGGATCGTTATCCGCCTTCTTCCCCCCTCTCTCTCTCTCTCTCTCTCTCACACACACACACACACACACACACACACACACACACACACACACACACACACACACACACACACACACACACACACACAGACACACTTCATCAACATCATCATCATCTTTGTCTTCATCATCACCATCATCATCATCTGGATACCAGCTGCCGGTTCTTCACTGTTGCCTATATAGTCTCCCCTCCCTCCATATTTCTCTTTGGCACACACACACACACACACACACACACACACACACACGCACGCACGCACACACACACACACACACACACACACACACACACACACACACACACTCACACACACACATACACACACACACACACACACACACACATCTGGAAACAGTCAAAGCGTCTACATGCACGGGGAGGGGGGCTACCTCCCTCTCTCTCTCTCTCTCTCTCTCTCTCTCCCTCTCTCTCTCTCTCAGTATCACTGCAGAGCTGAGCTGCAGAGGCAGCAGAGGCAGAGAGAAGACAGAGCTCAAACTCCCGATCAGTGAGACACAGACAGACAGACAGATAGGCAGGCAGACAGACAGGCACACAGACTGACAGACAGAGACACCGCCGGAGCATCATGGACTGGATCAGGACAGAGAAACCGGTCTCCGGATGAGACAGGACGGCCTGGCTTCTGTTTTTGGGGGGGACTCTGCCATAGATACGTGGAATAACCGACAACCTATTGGGAGATTTAACCCCGTGCTACCCGTGATGGAATATTTACTCTCTTCTCATTTTCTAAATTTTCTCCTCTTCTCTTCCTCCTCCTTCTCCTCCTACACTACCTCCACCTCCTCTTCTTCATCCTCGCACAATTTGACACGCTGCTGAAGATGCGCACGAATGCGTCTTTTGCGCACTTCCATTGCGACCGTCACTGACAGCGCCCGTGCTTGGTAACCTTTTGAAACCTTTCTTTTTTTTTTGTAAGTCAACCGGGGGAGAGGAGAGAAAGAAAGAAAGCGAGAGAGAGAGAGGGCGAACGAGGTGTGAATTGAATTGAACGCGGTGCTGGTCTCATGTTTCTCGCCTAGGGCCCGGATGTACCGAGAGATGCACCGGTGCGTTTTCCCAACCGGTTCCGCCGAAAGCTCCTTTTTTCTTGCCTTCACCTCCATCATGGGGATTAGGTAATATTCACTCCATCCGAAGACACCCTCCCCATAAACAAAAATAACGGAATACCCAAGACTGTCCGTGTCAGACAGTTCCTTCCTCTTTTTCCCCCTTTTTTAATTTCTTTATTTTTGGGGGGGCTGTTTTTCCTCCGCCTCTCCAGCTTTGCTTGCCCTCTCTCTCTTCCATTCACCTATAGGGATAACGCCGGACTATATTTATGGTAAATGAAAGCAAAAACATGTACATCCCGGAGGACACCCTTGAGAACCATCAAGGTATGTGGTGTCTTTTGTATTTCAAACTGGCAAACATCTTTTAAGTGTGCATAGGAGAGGGAAGGGAGTGAGGGGAGGAGGGAGGGAGGGAGTAAGAGAGGTATGATGGTCTCGAAATGGGGACGGGATGGGGAGAGAGGAGGAGGGGGGGTGGAGGGAAAAGGGAGAGGGGTGTTCGCGCTCTCTCTCTCTTGTTTTCAACAGATGGACAGATGCAGTTCTTTCCTCCACTTTCCCTCTGTGTGCAGTTTGTTCATTAGACCCCCCCCTCTTATGTGCCGTTTGTGCAGCAAGTGAACTTAATAATCACGCAACAGGGCTGCAGGTAGCCGCGCGGACAGATACGGATGAGGCCTTTTCCTTGCTTGGCTTAGTCCACACTTGTTGGTTTGACAGGCCTGTCCGTCGAGGGACTGTGGCATAATGGGTGGGCAGTTGTCGTATTTAACCAACAGGCAGTTGTAGGCGGGTGGACGTTGTTGTTGTTTTGGACACGTTTGGAGATCTGGCAGATCTTGCCTCCCCAAGGTTTTCCGTTTTTTGGGGGAATAAACCAAACTGCTCTACGTGTTGTTGGCCATATGTCAGAAATTAAACACGCAAACCGGTCACTAAGGAGCTGGAAATTGAGCAGCGCCCACCGATACGCGCGCACTCGGATCGCCATCGATCCTCCCTTCTTCAATAATCAATAGTCGTATTTGTCACGTTACTGTCCAAGTTTGCACCATGTCAGCAGGACTCCTTAATAGCAGCGCGCGGGGGGGGAAATATATCGCCTAGAGATGACAGGTGGCAGAAGGAGGGCCTGCAGGACTTATTTGTCTGCTCACAATTGGGTTGATGGTGTGCTATTTCGGGGGAAGGCAGCGGAGGACAGTCGGTTGATTCGCGCGAGACACGACTGAAGTTCAGCACGAGTAGCTACTTTTTTTTCTATGTGTTTAAAAAGCAACACATGTGAAGCGAGTGAATCGAAATCCAGGGCTGTGGTTTGTTTGACGGTGAGGAAAGGGTCTGTTTGCATTGCGCAGTATTACGCGTCGCTCCTTCCACCCACGTTGCAGAGAGCAAAGCCCAGCAACGCGTCGGTTTATGGCCGGCCGGACCTCGTAATTCAGCGAAGGGGCTATTTATCAGATCACCAATGTCGTCGTCATGACCATCATCGTTGTCGTCGTCGTCGCCTTGGTCCACCACTTCCATCACAACCACATACCTCTCTGCCTTGGCGACAGGTTCCATAGCAACAGGGGATGAGGAGAGGGGTGGCGGTGTATGCGTGTGTTTGTGTGTGTGTGTGTGTGTGTGTGTGTGTATGTATGCATGTGTGTGTGCGTGCATCTGTGTCGCAGCGAGGCACATTTACCAACAGTTTGTTCAGAGGAGCTACTCATCAAAGGCTGAACGTTACCTGCAGAAGCTGCAATCGAGTTCACATAGTTTGATGATGGGCAGATAAAACACAATGGCATCATCGTGAAGGGCAGGTGTGTGTGTGTGTGTGTGTACAGTCTGTAAGACAGATCACATTCACCTTGATTGCCATGATGTCATCTTCATCTATTATTATCAAAAAAGGGGCCTTTTAGTCCAAGTTGTCAAAAGAAGTAAAGGGTGTTATCAGCATCACCATTGTCATATAAAGTAGAAGAACTTGAAGAATCAAGTAGATATTTATGGTTAATATTGCTTTTCATAGGAAAGCATTACATTCTTTTCAAGATTATGGAGGCCCTATAGCCCAGCATGAGATGATCAGTGACAGCAAGCTTTATTGTGGGTGACTAATGCCTTCCAAAAGTCTAATACATGAATTCAAATGTCACAGCAGCAGGTATTTCAGCGTCAGTGTGAGTTTACAGCTCAGGGTGCAAAAGAGCAACCCATTACATCAGGCTTGTGAATGCACAGCGTTTGACTCACTTACAACCCTTACTGGTGACTTTCCTGTTCAAGTCAAAGCGAAACAGTACGCCAGACTTCTCCAGATCAGCAGAACTGAATAGAATAACCATATTTGTGATGTTTTCAACCTGAATAAGCTTTTTTAGCTTCTTGCTTATCTGTGTAATTTAAGTTTATAGGGGCATTTATAGCAACTGTATCTCAGGCTGAAGTCTACCTGGGTGGTGGATTCAGCACCACGGACAGTTCATTCTTCATTTGTCTATTGACAGCTACATGACAGCTATTGAAGAGTTGCAAAGACAAGACATTGTCACTGAGGTATCCCTGATGGTGTCCTGCTTTGCTCTAGTAATCGTTTTGTCACAGCATTTTTAGTTTAGTTCATTCAATATAGACATCACAGTAGCATTATAATTGTAACATCCATTTATGCACAAGGACCAGATTCAATGTGTTCAGCGTTTGTAGTGAAACACTTTTTACAACACTTGTCCACATAGATGTATTATGTTAAATTGATCTATGGTATTCATTTTCCTTTATTTGTTAAGAGCAGTAGTGAGGGGGAGTATGGCGGTGGATATCATAGGAGGCACTTAATGAGTTTCCCGCAGATGAAAGATGAAGGCACTCTGGTTCAGTGTAGTTATTAGAGAGACCATCCTTTAACCAAAAGTATCAGCAGCCCCATCATTTTAACTCAAACCCAGAGTGTGTACGAAGACGATGAAGCTCTACCAACTCCTTAAACGCTGCCCTGTACCCCCACCTCTCTTCTCTGTCGATGGAGGCCAAAGAAAAGACAAATTTGTTATCTTATATTCTGAGGCTTTTTGTTCGACTTCCTGATACCCGACGCCAGCTGTGTCGTTGGTATTAGATTTCTCTCTCCGTTATCGGTTAGCTTCCATCTTTACATCCGCGCTGTAATTCAAAGAGACTTGATGTAACACATGAATGCACTGAATGCTCATGTTCGCTGAATGAACCAATTATACATCTACAAAATCCAACTTTTTACAAATGAATAGCCGTGCCTGTGTCTTTAAGACGCACAAACGCAACCTCGAATCACAGGCTCGTCATTAAATACTGTAGATGATTAGCTGATGTGGCGTTGAAACAAATGCACACCTGTGGCATCTCATGTCATTGTATGTAGAGCAGGGCCATTATTTGGAACACGTATACACATCCGTGCACACACACACACACACACACACACACACACACACACACACACACACACACACACCACTCATTACAGCAGCAGTTTACGGCAGAGTAATCAGTGAGTTGATTTTCCCTGTGGGCATTGTGCCAGAAGCATGATACCTCCGTTAGGGATATTAATTGGTTTCCGATGGTTACCCCGGGGTGCTGGCCACCTGCCAAATCACCTCACACTAATGATTCGACTTGATATGCTCAGTGATTCCGTTGAAGTCACCTCAAAAGACATGTTGCAACCGACCACTGATGTGTCCACTTCATATGCAGCTTCTCACATTCAGCTAATGCAATGTGCCAGGTTGTCAGCAGAGGTTTGTCACACGCTCACACAAGCAACTTTTCAAGAGAACATCAAAAAAAACCTTCCGTTCATCAGCTGTAAGATTTGGCAGCTTCAAGGACTCAGTTTTGTTAGACACGTTCAAAGATTATTCTAATTAAGAGAATCCATTTGATTTATATATATATAATACCTTGTTAGTGCGTTGCAGTCAAACATGACCCATTTTGATTAGAAACAATATCCTTCTTTACCCCCACCCTCACTCGCCAAACAAAAGCCAGCCAATTGAACTGGCATTTGCGTTCACACACAAGGAAGCGTTAGCGCGTGCATGTCCATTTCTGTTAGCCTTTGGTTGTGTCTGTGAGTAACAGAGAAACATAGAGACGCTGTGTCTCTTCTTTTCAGTGATTGTTCCTTGCCACATATTTCAGAGAACGTCATCACCTTCAATAATTGAGTGCTGAGGGAGAACTGTTGCATGTGTGTTTTAAATTTCGTGCTCTTTCTCAACCCCTTCTCTCAAATTCACTCAACCGCGGTTTGCTGACAACTGAGCTGCTTTACCAAAGGGATAGGGGTTGTTAATGTAGTTGTTTTTTGAGTGATATGGTTATTCAGTTTCGCTTTGCTCCTGCTTGCTGACTTTGGCCAGCTACTGTTGTTTCAGTTCAGTCTCACTGCTCTCACCAGTGTCATCTTCAGCAGCATCAGGCAAAAGCTCGACAAACCCTGTCTTGTGAAATACTGTATATTTAATCTCTTCTGAAATATTTCTATAATAATATACTATATATTATAATAATTCTAAAAAAAGACCACTCTGAGAAGTAGAAGGAAAAAAAGTCTGTGAAACAGAGTCTCACACTGTCAGTTCATAAGGCGTTATGCTCCACGCTACATGTAAAGGATCAGAGTACAGTCGCCACTGTATGTGTGTTTAAATACGCGTTAGTCACAGCTAGGTTGTAGCAGCTGTAGCAGAGGATGTAATGAGCGATTATGAGGCCAATCAGCATTAAATAAGTTTATATTGGGGCCTCGGAGTGTGTCAGGGCTTTGACTTAAGCATGTGACTCAATGACAGCTGCTCTTTAACGTAAAACACCATCTGAGAGACAAAAAAGACACACGACGGGAAGGAAAGAGGCCAGGGGAGGTGCTAATAGAAGAAGAAATAATAGAACAGAATGGCAGATTGCATTAAAAGATATAAAGGTAGAGAGATAGAGAGAGTAGAGACAAAAAAAAAAAGTGTGGTTTTGGAGATGGAAAAGAGGGATGGAGCAAAAAGACAGGCTGGCGAGGAAACAGAGGGGCAGAAAGGAGCAAATGGAGGCAACCAACGGGGAGAAGAGAGGGATCTGTAAGAGAGAGGAATAAAGAGATGAAATGAGGGAGAGTCAGAGGGATAGCCAGAGAAGTGAGGGAGCTCAGGAGGAGGAGGAGAAGGGGGGGGGGGGGGGGGGAGGATTATCCGTGACTCTGTCTTGCTTAAGCCTCTGGTTGCGTATTGGAAATCTATCCAGAGGCTGTCCTCTGCTCTTAGTGCTATCGGGCCTCAGTCTTCATTTCTGGTGGGACAATACGCCAACACCGCACGTACCGCGCACGCCTGTGTGTGTGTGTGTGTGTGTGTGAAAGAGAGAGTATGCAGTTGCAATTGGCCGCCTGCCCATATACATTGCACCTGCTTGGCTGCCTCCGTCTCTGTGTGTGTTGGTGTGTGCGTGTGTTGGAAAGGTAGGACACATAAGCACATGTCCAAACTGAGCGGAGATTGGACACACTCACCCTCCTAGTCTATTGATCTGGCTGAAGCCACCAGTGGAAATAATGACTCCAGACCTGTAGCATCCTCTTTTATACTCCCTCCCTCCCTCCCTCCCTTCCTCTCTCTACTTCACACTCTCGCTGTCTTTTTTCCTGCATATTCTCATCGTTCACCCAAAGTAACCCGTACATCGTATGTAGCGGTTTGAAATGAATACTTAAGTGCTAAAGGGCCTACAAATCCTCTGAAGATCATTGCGGAAAAAAGAGTGTTGAGGGTCGACTCCTCAAATTCATTTTGCAGGATCTTTCCACTTGGATGCAAGGGCATAGTTTCCATCCAGTTTTACAGCCTCGGTTTGATTTACTCGCTAAATATCTCCCTCGACAGCGTTGCATTACTGTCCAGCAGCCATTATCCAGATGAGTTTTGTGTTGATAAAAATATTGGTATCTACTGTAGATCATCTTTAATTACTACCATGACCTCACAGCGATAAGCTTTATGAGCAGGAGTGATTGGGTTTTTTCCGCCCTGGGTTTCACCTCTCAGGCTACTAACCGCCTGCCCAGGAAGTGAATCATTTCATCTTTATTTTGACTTGAGCTTGTTTTGAACCCCACTCAGCATAGTGAGTAATACAGCAGTTCAGGAGAAAAACTGCACAATGATGCATTGTCTATCATTAAGTATCAGGTCTCTATTTATTTTCTAGGGTTTCATCCTGATATTATTATGTCCTTCTAATTCTAAAACCAATCCTACATTCAGGCAAGGATAGAAACCTGTTCAATATTTCAGTCTTACATGTTGTTTACATGTCACGTGAACCTCGTGACGTCCCACAGAAGTTCTCCATGTGTGTTTAGACTCTGCCTCCTATTCTGCTACATTATAATGATGCTGCACAGAACAAACAACTCAAGAATCATGTGTTTGTGCGTGTGTGTATGTTTCCCAAGTTACAGGAGGAGCTGAGAGATGGAAGCGGTCTATATTATTCATGGCCAGCCATGCATTTCCTCTCTCCTGTCTCTATCTTGTCTGTCCTTCTTTCTCTCGTCGTCTCACAAAGTGTCTTTAGCCGTCTTTCCCCGTAGATAATTTGCTTTGTTTTCTCTGTCTTCTTCCTCTCTCTCTCACTCAGCCACACATTCAGCTTTAGTTCATTTCAGGGTTTATCGTTCAGCGAGACCACATTTTCCTTTCTTCTATGAATTAATCAGTCCATCTGCCTGCCTTTACAGTAACACTCTGAAGCATTCGATGTCGATCTAACCACAGAAAAGCATGATGCAAAACATAATTTATTATTGTCCCAGCAGTGAACGCAGACTGTAAGCTCAACACAGAGCACTGCAGAACACAAAGTGGACAACCCATAACTCCATTCCTTACAAGAACAACTTGCGTAGTACTTTAAATCCAGAAAAATATGTCTATGCAATATAAGCGCAAAGCGATGTGCGTTATAAATCGGTAAAAGTAAATCTAGGTTTATAGCCTCTTAAAAATTCACTGTATCTTGTGTTTTTATGTGAAATGCTCAACCATGTGAGCTTGATACTATAAAATGGTAACCATGGCTTCTCTGTTTTTTGTGTGTCTTTGTCACCAAACTAGGTTAGGGTCACATTGATACTCGTGTAAGTGGTGATGGTTTTGTTTTCACGTTATGAGGCCGAGGTGCAATTTGAGTAAATGTAGTCATTTTCATGTATTCAGCACCGGTTCCTCCTGTGCAAAAGCCGCTATTCAAATCGGATTTTGAAAAAAAAGAAAAGAAAGCATTATACGGGTTCTTTGGCCTTTTATTTTGACAGTCAACACAACGTAACAGGAAAAAAACATAGAAGCACCAAAGGGATTTGTGAATTATTGTTATGAGAGCATTTGTTGTCTTTCATTCATCACTCAGGTGTTCCTTCTTAAAATAAGCACTTTGACGCCATTGAAACCACTTGACAATGCAACTCACAGATGCTTTAAGCGTTTGTCAACCACGAACTTGAGATGCACAGGTGTTTGTGTAAGAATTTCTTCTTTCGTTCGAGTCCTAAATGTATTTTTCATGCCTTCCAGACTTCTTCATTCAATTATCTGACAGATGCTGACAATTGCTACAGACCTGTATTCTATTACACTGAAGATTGAGTTGGCGTAATTTTTAGTTTGTCACATTGTATTGCAGTCGTAAGTGCAAATCAATTTACTTGGCATAAATAAATGCAGACTTGATGATGACTGTGATGGATTACACAACTCAAGTGAGTTTCAAGAGTCTACAAATGGATTTTCTTCCCGAATGGTGAATGAAAGTTCATCACTGTCCATCTGAGCTCTGCCCACTTCAAACAAGGGAGAAACATACACACAAAACAGCCCAGAAATCTCTCCTGTGAATTAACCAAAACTGTTCCAATTTTGGCAGAAAATGTTGTGTTCATGTACAATACCACAGCAAAAAGATGGTTGAGGAAACTGTTATTCAGGGGCTCTAGGATGTACATGATTTAGAGCAAACAGGCTAACAGACATACCATCATTTCCAATTAATTTTTCATGAGGCTAATTTAAGAGTGTTAAGAGGTAGAGAGAAAGAGGGAGGGAGAAGGAAGAGTAAAATAGATTCAGAGGAGGAAAAGGACGAGAGGAAACGTAGAGGGGGAGGAATGTTAGTCACCTTCAGGCTCTCTGCAGGATCTCTGCTGACTTTCTTACCACAAGGGAGGTGTGTGTGTGTGTGTGTGTGTGTGTGTGTGTGTGTGCGTGTGTCTGCATGCACACTTGTGTTTCTGTACTAAACACTGGCCTGTGTCTTTAAGAGGAAATTAATCCTAACAACGACGCTCTTACCTTTCCAGCAGCTAATTGAAAGCAGAAAATTAGAGTTGGAATCATGTCGCTCCAAGTGTGTCTTCTTCCTAATTGAAGAACCATAAATGATTCTATTTCATGAACAGCAGAAGTGTTTTACAGTGCCATTAGTGCATATATCTTTAGCCTTGGTGTCCCAGCAGAGAATGAGGGGTTTTATACAATTGAAAAAATGGAATAAGGTCTCTTATTCCCAACAAGCTGCTCCTGATTGTACATAGCATTCAAATGCTTTGAAAAGTCTGGTGTAACGTATGTCTTTTTAGCAGCTTGCTAGATGTAAAAATGTTTTGCTTTCTCTGTGGGAGGGAGCGTCACACCAAGCTCCCTAAAGAAAGCGTGCCATAAGTGCTCCCTTGCTTACTAGTAAGTGCACATATCTCGCTCGATCTTGCTTCTGCTTATTTTGGCACTTTTCTCTCACAGGAAGTGAGGTTTGAAGCACAAAGGATGTACAGTCATGCGTTTCTGTCGGGCTCTCAGTTCCAGAAGTCTTGTTCGTCGGTCCTCTGGTGGGCTTGTCATGGATGGATAGCTGCACTACAGAGAAGGTGGTCTGTCGCCATGGGTCTATACACACATAAACACACACACACACATTTACACACACACACACACACTCTGCCTTGAGCATCCCCCTGCTGGGTGACAGCACCCAGGCAGGATAGATTAAACTAAGAGTGGAGTGTTGCGTCTCAGTGTGTTTGTTTGTGTGTGTGTGTGTGTGTGTGTGTGTGTGTGTGTGTGTGTGTGTGTGTGTGTGTGTGTGTGTTTCTGCCTCTGGGTGTGTGTGGATGTGCATTTTTTTGGGGCACTTTCTTCTGTGTGCGTGTCTGGGGCTGATAGCTGTCAAATCACTTCTTGCAGCTAAGAATCATGGGTAACAAAAGCCTGTTGTGTAGCCTGGGGCACCAAGCGCTTTCTGTTCCTTTTCTTAGTACGGACCCAGACAGGAAAAGGTTAAGAAAAAATTCAGTCTGCATTGAATTTACGGTTTGGAAAGGTTAGGGGAAAAGATCATGTTTATGGTTAATATAAGCAAACATTAATTGCAGGTCGGGCACAGGACACAAACTCCTCCAGAACGCTTCTAATCTTGTCCCTTTGCTACATATTCTACATGTGAATGCAGAATCTGTTCATAGAGATTACACATAGGGCACCTGCATCACCATTGAACAGTCAGTGCCAGTAATGCAGCAGGTATGTTCTGATCGGTACGAATCAGAAATAGACGTTTCCATTTATAGCAGGGCTCTGCTTCCACGTAAGACATTGAAGAAGACGTAATCATGCCCAGGGGGCCTCTGTGACACATGTGTTTGATGTTGCGTCGTTTCTGTTCATCTTGCTGGTCTCTGCATCTCATGACAGGCCACTGAACTTTCAGCATCGGGAAATAATTTAGAAATTGAAATGAACACTACATACTTTAATTTAAAGGGGTTTAAATAAAAAGGGCCTTCTGTTAAAGTATCAAGTCCAATCTGAGATAACCCCGATGGCATCATCGTTGGTATTTCCAGTCCCTCCAGAGACATTGTGGTTTTAAAGTCTGAGTTCTGAGTGTCTCTGCTGGCACATGGTTCTCCAATAAAGATAACATAAAGAAATATCACAGTGAGCCATTATGTTGTTTAAGGTACGTTGGTTACTGCATTGAATGGTATCTATGGCACAAGCACCAGCAATGTAGGTAGCTTTGAATACACAAACACTGAGTTTATGATCTTTCATGTCTCCGACCCTTTCATCGGTTTAGCGTCGCTCTCTCTCTTCCTTTCAGTCTATGTCTGCATTTCTGTTGCGTTCTGTTCCGTTCTTTTCATCAGTCGTCACCATAGCGACCAGTGCGGGACTCGAGAGGATGAAACTAAGGTGATAAGGCGAGTCTTCAAAAAATCTGGCTGTATTCTTGTCTCTTCCCCTTTTCTTTCACACTCTATTGGCCCTTTCATCCCTCCTCGCTTTTCTCTTGCTTTCTACCTTTATGTCTCTGACTCTTCCCTCCCAAAGATTTGCCAGTTGTGTGTGTATTTTCTCTCTTCCCTCCATCCCTCTATTCTTATTAAGACAAGGATAAGGTCTTCCGGTGTGAAATGACCCAACTATGTAGGCCATCAGAGTGTCCTTGACAGTCTGTGTGTGCAAAAGAGTGTGTGTCCTGGTATCCCATCTATCTAGGCCAGTCTTGATGTGTGTGCTCCACGGACCACTTCCCAACAGACCACATTGTATGTGTGTGTGTGTGTGTGTGTGTGTGTGTGTGTGTGTGTGAGGGAGAGAAAGAGTTAGTTCGTGTGTATATATCTGTATGGAGCAGTCCACTTCCCAAAAGACCAGACTCACTTTCACACTCTGGAGTCATACTGGCTAAAACAGGCTTCTTACAGGACTCCTACAATAGTATGTGTGTGTGTGTGTGTGTGTGTGTGTGTGTGTGTGTGTGTGTGTGTGTGTGTGTGAGTGTGTGTGTGTGTGTGTGTGTGTGTGTGTTTCCACCTCCAGAGTTGTGTCTATAACCAGTTCCAGAAAGAGCAAGGGGATTTAAATGGCTCTATGGATGGCAATGTCTGTCTGTTGGTCAGTCGGACAGTCTTCCTGAAATATTTCTTGGTAATCTATCTGATTGTTGTAGATTGTTGAGTGAAATATCTTGACACTTACAGGGTGGATAGCCATGATATGTTCTACAGATATTCAAGGTCCCTTGAGGATAGATTCTGTTTCTGTATTCAATACTTTGCTAAATGGCCAAATTCCTCCAAAACTAATTCCCATCGCCCTCAACTGTATTTTGTGTTTAGTGCCAACTACCATGCTAACACGCTAAACAAATAGCAAAAAAAAGAGGAAAATAAATGTAAATATCAATATGTTAGCATTGTCATTGTTAGCATGTTAGTAAGTTTAGCATTGTGTCTAAGCACACACACCTCACAGAACCACTGGCATGGCTGTAAACTATTAGTCTTGTTCTGTGTGTGTGGTTAAATAAAAGATACACCTTTTCATATTGAACTATCTTTTTTTGTTTGTACCCATACGGTTGTTGCACATTTACTATTCATGTATTTCGTGTCGCACACACTGAAGAAAGTCTTTCAGCCTCTCAATCACAAGCATACGCACAGAACCCGAACCGTCTTCATGTCGGCCTTCCTCCTCGGACAAAATTGATTCTGCATGTGTGTGTGTGTGTGTGTGTGTGTGTGTCTGTGGTTTGTACCAAAGTCACCCAGTATGGAAATTAATGAGTGATCACACACTCCATTTCAGCCGGCTGAGGGGAGATAGTGGGCGTGGTGGTAGATCAGATGTAACTGTGGCTATTCGTCTTTCTCTCTGCACTCTTCCTCTTCATTCCCCATTTCGCCTCTTCACTCCTTTTTTTTGTTTTTAATCTCCTCTCTCCACCCTTTACCCCCAAGTCATCTCCTCTTCACATCTGCGATTTGTATTCTAGATCGATATGTCTGAGAGAGAGAGGGAGAGAGAGAGAGAGAGAGAGAAGATGATAGGTTTTTTTGGGGATTGGCTTGGCGCCTGTAGTGATGTCATCAGAACAGGAGGCGCGACATCGTCTGTTGTCATGTCAACCAAAAGAGATTGAACATCCTCACAAAGGGAAGACAGATTAAAGGAGGGGATGGAGGGATGGGGAAGAGAAATAATATTGCAGTCTGCGTGTAACGTGTTGGGATTTGAATAGTCTCGTTATAGTTTTACACGTGAAAATACAGACGTACCTCGATGTCACCATGTTGAATACACTCCTCAGCCTCTTCGCTGCTGCTGTTTAACACGTTCAGACGCCGGTCCCTCCAGTGTTTTCAGCAGTGGACAGTGTAAAATCTCATAGCTGGTCTCCTGCGTGCATGCGCCTGGTTTGCAGCGTGATAAAGTTGATGATTAATGACATTACCTCAACATGGCAGACGGGTAACCATGGGGATACCACATTAAACAAACACTGTGTTCCGACCGGGGCGGAGAGAGAAAAAGGGGAAAGAGGACGAGGAGGAGGAAGATGGGAGGGGGGGGGGGGGGGGGGGGGGGGGGGTTCTGGCAGATTCATTGTGATTGTTTTAATGTCCTGATAGTTGATAGTTCTCTAACAGTGGAATACAGGGTAATAAAGGGTCAACTCACTCAAATATAATGAATTGCTACCATGTCAGGAAAGAATGACATAACAGATTTTTTCTATTTGTTACTGCAAGTGTTTCACGGTCACTCATGTATTGAGTGATTCGGTATCCTTTGGTTTCTAAAAGCTGTTATAAAACCCACATGTGATTCAAAACAATTTCCTTGATCCTCATTTCCCTCTGACCCTTTATCTATTCACCATCCTCTTGATCACCTTTTTTTCCCCTCTGTCTGCTCATCTGTGGTTAGCAGCAATCTTCTTTTCTTTCCTCCCATTTCTTTCTTCCGTCCCTCCTCTGTCCTCCTCCGACTGCTGTGAGCCCTCCCGTTTCCGTCCCGCTAGTCTTCGCTAATGAAGCAGAGATCAGCTTGGGGCCATTTTCCTCTCTATCAATATTCTATGGCAATTATCAGGGCTGGATTATTAACTCTGACACAAGGAACCATGTCGCACTGCTCAGTCCTCTTGTTACCTCGCAAACACACACACACACATGTAAATGTAAAACGAGCACATGACACAGGCATCAAGTCTTTTATATACACACACTGACAGGTATTTGTATGTTTGACTGATGCCAACAGGTCATGCATGAAATTTCTCCTCAGTATGATTGAGCTCTGTGATTAGATGATGCATTTGTGAAAAAGTTGCTTAATATCTTCTATCGGGCGACTCTCGAGGCGCCCAATAGAAGATATTAAGCGTTCCCTCAAATCTCTCATCTTTCATCACAGTGTTTAAAATGAGACCCCAAGTTTAAACCCCTAAATTGCTTGTTGTCAGGGAAGTTTAAGTGCTAACTGGGAAAGCATACATTGTGTCCAATTAACACTGAAAATAGCAGCTATGCTAATGTCCCCACAATAGAGTGCTGCAGGAATGCATCCTAAATCCAGGAGTTAGTGTTTTTTTGTACTGCCAGTTCCCTTGTCTCGTCTTGGGTTTTGGTTAGACGCCTGAAATAAGTAGTGCGATGCTTACTTCTGGGGCCTACAAAAAATACGTCATCCCTGCAGCACTCTATCGCGTCTGGTTTCTATGTAGGACCACTGAGCGGCTCCGCGGTTTTCAAAGCATTTTATTATAATCAACTTTCTCCGACAACAGCGGCAGCGGTGTATTAAAAGATAATTTCCCCACATTTAACTTATGCTAATGCTTGCTATTCCCAGTGCTCGACGTGGCAGCAGGTTGCCAAGTGTTAATGATGCAGGAAGTTATGTCACAACACAGTTGGGCTGATTGGAGCACAGATGTTAAGGTGCTCGGTAGACTGGTTCCTCAGGTGTTTTCCTCAGGTGGGCTGGGACCTGAAACAGAGAAGAAGATAAAAAAGCCAATGGTCTTTCAAGCATCGTCACCACGGGACCTGAGATTAAGTGTGCCTAAATATGGTCGAGTGTCACTGTAGGGGTCTGCCTCATTAAAAAAAGCACATCACTATTTGTGATAAACTGCAACTAGCGTGGCGCTTTGGAGAGGACCAGGCCATGAAAGGAAGTCCTGTTCATTGCTGGTGAGCAAGCATGTAGCCTATTTACAGTAATATTTGCCAACAGCAGGCAGCCCGCATGGACAGTCACACAGAAGAAGAGAATTAAGTTTAGACAAACATTCACTTTCATGATGATTCTGCAAGAGTTTGAAAGACCTGCATGTTTTGGGGCGAAGCCAGCAAGAACCTTTTCTTTATCAACCAAATGGAGCAGTTGAGTCCACACAGACACATACGCAGTAAAGTTATGGACTATTTTGGGAACAACACATGAGCAGAAGGACTTACTGTTCATAATCCGCTGGTCAGAGCTAATATACGAGTATTACTGACGTATAGGACTTGCCGGAAACAAGCACTTCAGGCCATGACCCATGTTTTAAACACTGCCCTTAAATTATATAAATGGCTCCAGATTTAGACTATAGTCGGCTAAATTTGATGGATTTGTATTCCAGCATTCAAGTTTAGCTGGAAATGTTGTACTGCCGCTTAAATATAGCCAACATTTTCCATAACTCAAAGCTATAGCTGCAGAATAGCCGCTATATTGGGATTTAGTGTTTGGCAGTTCAGACAGGCAACATCAGCCCAGTCCCACAGTCAGAGCCAGCTGCTTGTTGGCTGCCCAAATCTGACTGACTGGTGAGAGAGCGTCCAACAAACACACAAACGCACACTCGCACAAATACACATGCCACGCAGTCAAACATCAGTCCTGTCAGTTAAGGTAAATGAAAATCAGCATCGAAATCTCTTTCTTCCTCTCTCTCACACACACACACACACACACACACACACACACACACACACACACACACTCGCATGCACAAATACCAGAGAGGAAACAACATCTGAGGCATCTGGCCAATCCAAGCTTTGATCTTAGGTCACATCACAGCCGTCCAAGAGAAACGTGACAGTCATCTGCCCTCACTCATGTGTTGTTTATTCTCCAAAAAAAATCAAGCTCAGGAGGAAAACACAGCATGTTTTTTTTTTCAGGAACAAAGTCAGCGCTCTGTAGCACACACATACATACTAACACACATACTGTACACACATGTTGGACCTCTTTTCACCTACAATCACGATCTGTCTTCACTATGAGTCACTTCCCTTTTTTCTCTCTCCTTTGCTTTCGCTCAGTTTCTGTCACTCACAGTGTCTTTGTGCTTCTCTGCTGTCTGATTCTGTCCGTCTTCTGCCTCTGCGTTAAAGTGCTTTGTGTTTGTGTGTGTGTATGTGTGTGTCTGTACCTCTAATTCAGGCATCTGGTGGCTATCAGAGTTAATCACCCAAGCTTCCTATAGCCACCCATGACACTCAAGCGCACGCAAACCCACACACAATGGCACACGAAGCAGACAGCACATTAGACACTTTTGGAAGGAAACATAGACAGCAGTGGATGAAGAAATGGAGGGTAGCGAGAGGCCACAGGAAATAAGGAAAGAATGAAGGGTAGAGAAAGGTGGCGGGATGTGTGAAATGGGCTATCACACATTTTGACAGTCAGGAATAGTAGGACTTGATAATGACACCGCTGTACCACTTAAATAGATGTGAACGGGATGTGTGAAACGCCCGGACAGCGAAAGCAGTGTTCATTTGGCGTGCTGGAGGCAGGTGAACGAGTCAGAAGGGAAACACAATGGAGCAACAATCCTCCTCAGATTAATTAATGTCTGATAAACGAAATGTCGGACCACATACGTCACATTCATTAAAATATCCGTATGCAAGGGGTCAGAGTCAAAGTCAGGTTCACTCGAATATCACAAGCTCTGTGATTTGGACGCACACTTTTCATGGTCAGGGTTAGCAGTAATTTGCAGGGCTGAGTCAAGGCAGGGCTGTCCTGTCGGGGAGGACAGGTCAGGGCCTGGAAATGATAAATCCACTTATGAAAGTAAGACAGGGAGAGGGAGACAGGCGGTTCTTTTCCGCTGACACTCTGCCGCCTTCTGTGCTCTCTGAGCCGAGCTACACCACAGTAATCACTGAGAGCACAGATACTGCGCGGCGCTGATGGCGGACCGCAGGTGAAAGGTCAAACAATGCCTCATTTGTTTTGGTTGCTACAGGCACATCATTACTTTTGGCGAAAATCTGTCTCTTGCTTGTACTCATTTTGTGCTCACTGCTGGCTGTCTCTAAGCGGACTGGAACTTTCCATAATTTATTAAGCGAAGCAGTAATGTGACTTTGTCCACGCTGTGAGCAGGGCTGAGCTGTGCCACGCTGCTCCACACATGCAGCAGAGGAGCTGTCGGCCTCAGTAAAGGCAGCTGTATTCCATCCAAACTGTTTACTGTTAGATAGACAAGGTCGGGACACCTAGTACAATCCGAATGTGTCTGTCCCTCTTTCTGACCCCGTCGGTCTCTCTTTATAACACTCTCCTTGAGCTTGTCACGAGGTTTACAGGGCGGCGGCGGGGGGGGGGGGGGGGTTCACATGCTGCATATCTCCAGGGCTACAGTAAGAGCTTTGTCATGTATGTTTTATTGCATGGCTGATATCATCTGTGTCAACGCGGGTACACATCTCGCTGCAAGTTTAAACTCGAGTCAAACGTTTTATGGAAATACTGATATTCTGAGATATTTCACTCGGGACACAATCTCTTTTTTGTTTTTCTTTTCAGTGCATTAAATCTCATGTTAAATATTACTAGATATGTCATTATGTGCAGACATGCAGCACAAAGTGACAGGAAATTGTATGTAATAAATGTCATGTTTCTATAACTAATCACCTGACCTTAGATAAAAAGCTGTTTAGGATGTCGTCTCCTCGTCTGTGTGTATGTGTGCGTATGTTTGCGCGTGATTTTGAGATTTTTTTGTTTGTTAATATTCATCACTGAGTGAGTATTGGACTTTGATTTTTTTCTGAAGGCTTCCATTTGATTCAGAGATAAACTGACGGTAGAAAAACTGGTCCCACCACTTGCTGTCCACTGTCAGAAAGACACACAAAAAACACACACACGGCGCTTTCCCCAGTCATGCTGCTGCCTCCTGGGATCAGTGAGAGCAGCTGTGCTAGCAGTGCAGTCGTAGTAAATCACAATTTTCTCCTAATTGACCTGCCTGCTTAGATGAATGTGAAAATGAAAAAAGTGTCCTGAGAGAGAAAGTGTTTATTTAAGTCCGAAAAAAGCACAAACAACAAAAATGAAATATTGAAGGAGATGGTTAATATTTTTATATTTTTTATATCTAATGAAGAAATATTAGTTGGTTTTGCTTTGAATGAAATTTCAGAATGATTAATATAGTAGAATGGATTTATTCCAATTCAGTTAAGTAGAGCTACTTTATTTGATTAATTTTTCAGTTCTTGGTCATAATTTATAAACAGCTTTTGGGAACTTGAAGCACTCCATCACAATAATCACACATAGTATAATTACCCGTTTGCACATGTGAAAAATATCAAATTCATGTGTGGTCGCAGTATATTTGGAGGCTTTTGTGCACAAATTAAATAAAGTGTTGATAGTTACCTCTTATCTTCTGTTAATATTGACTTATTTCATTCTTATTTGTCAATTAGTGTTTTTTTAATCACCACTCCCTTCGCCCTTTTTGTCCATCGTATCAAAGACTATTGTTGAGGTTGTTATGTGATTCTCCTCTCTGAGCGTGCTCACTCGCTTGACTTTGATTGGATGGAGAGAGAAACACCATAGCAACAGCCAGCTGATGGATTAAAGGCCTAATTGGAAAGAGAAAGTCACTGTGACACACACACACACGTACATTTAATTAAATGGAAACAGAAGCCAGAGGACAACTTACCTTCTCTGCAACAATGTTACCATTTATGCTAACTCACGTACAAACACACACACACACACACAGTCAATCACACTGTCACTCACTCAGCTACACTGTGGGAATCAAACATGGCCGCTTCTCCCTTGCAGAGTGTTCCCCATGCTCCTCCATCATCTGTGTTAATCAGCACCGTGTGGAGCCACTCCACATTCATTACTCCTTGATTAATCCATTAATAATGAGAAAACTCAGTTTGATTGTTACTGAACAATATGAGTGTGTGCTTACCACGCATATACGTGTCTAAGTGTGTGCGCTGGTTTGTTGTGACCTTGTGCGCTCACGTAAAAAGTTTACATTGTGTGTGTACTGTTTTGGATGTAATTGTTGGAAGCCGCACACATCATGCTTTCGCAAGTGCGGACGTGAACTGAATACATTATTAGGCCAGAATGGATGTAATGTGCAGTGGGCTAATAGAAAGTGGTCATGCGGGCAGATCAAGCTGTGCATTACAAATCACTACAGCTGGCCTGCTCCTCCCTCAAGATGACATTCAGCTCTGCGTATTCACCTGAAAAGGTGTATGTGAGGGTGTGTGAGGTCCAATTTCACTTTGGTTTTAAAGTCTCCAGCAGAAAAACCTTATGAGGGCTTTCTGCTGGACCTTAGTGGGGGACGATGTATCAACCTTTTGCCCCTGAAGCTCTTGCAATCAATGATTTGGATACATGGATGATTATGTGCTTTTCATAATTTTATATCATTTGTTCGGTAAATGTTCCCAAGTCCCCTTGAGAATATCCTGTCTTCCATATTCAGCCTTTTGACTAAGACTGTGGGCCCATATTGCGTTCTTTGTGTGATAGCTGAACCAGCTGTATCATCAGTCTTTCCATTTTCTGGGTAGCAGTGGCAGCGGGCGAAGCAAAGTAACCCAGACAAGCTGACATCCTTCTCCCCAGCCACGTCCTGCAGCTCGTCCTGAGGGATCCTGAGACCTTCCCAGGGCACATAAGATATTCAATGCAGCATGTTCTGAGTCTGCCCTGGGGTCTCCCCGAGTTGGACTTGCCCTGGATACCTCCGCAGAGTGGTATCATCCAGGCATGACATATCTCAACCGGCTCAGTTGGCTTCCTGAAAGATAGAAGAGCAGATATTCCAGTCCAAGCCTCTTCAAGGTGTCAGAGGTCCTCGCCTCGTCCCCGAGGGAGAGCTCAGACCTCAGAACAGCTACTTGACCTCCTCAAATTATGTTGCAAAAACCATAATGTGGCAATCCGCCGTTTTCCAGCTGTGTTTTGTCTGGTTGTGCATCGGTACGGACGTATCAGTTAACCGCCTATATTAAAAGTAGCAGCAATTGGAAAGAAGAATGCTAATAAATTTACACATAGGACAGAGTCTGTCTGCACATCTTTGTTTTTCTATTTCCTGTACTTATTTCTGTTAACGTATCTCTCTCCTTTCTTACCATTTTGTCCCTCTCTATCCGTTTGCTTTACTCTTTCCTTCTATTTGGTCCTTTTCTTACACTCTGTTTTCCCTCTCTCCTGCCTCCCATCTCTCTCCCTCTCTTTTTTTCTCTCTTCTCTCTTGCGAAGGATTATTTTTGGGCTGCCTGGTTAATTTCAGCAGGAAGTCGAGCTCAGTGCCAGGGAAAGTGGAAGGCATATAAAAAAAAACAAAAGACAAACAGAGACATCAAAAAGCCTCTCGTCTTCTTTCAGCAAGACACTGCATTTAGGCTTTGTCTCTAATATCTGTGTGTGCATGTGTGTGTGTGTGTTTCGAAGGTTTTTTGTTTGTAGCTAAATGTGTTTTTTAAATTATCTTCTCCACCTCAGTACCTTTAAAAATTGGCCTTTTATCACATAATCAAGCATTTATGCGTATTTTGGTAACATTTAGACAGTTTGCCAAAATAAAAGCCTGCATCACATGACTTGGCATAGTTGCAACAAGGTGGCCTGGTGTGTTTGTCCTGTACACCCTGACAGCTTCAATCCCAGCATCAGCTAATGTGTCCACCAACCGCTGCACGACATGCTAAAGTGTCCATGAGGAAGTCGCTGACACCCCGCCTCATCACTGTAATTTACTTTGGACAGGAGTGCCAATTAAACACCTCAACCGATTGAACAGTTTTATCGCCTCTCCAGAATAGATTTATTTTTTATTTTTGCTCCTTTTACTCAGTCGAATCGCACCAAAACTTTGGGATGTAAGAAATAGTCGTGTTTAATAATTCAGCTGTTAGTGCGCCTGATGAATGTCGGTGATCCGGTCAACAGTTTCAGTGGTCTGACAGCCGGAGTGGAGACGGCAGATTATACTTTATTACAGGCAAAGAGGATGATAGCAGTTAGTAATCTAATTACAGCAAATGGAAGTATGGTGTGTGCTTGTGTTGTATTTAAGATCGTAGGTGCTGTTTGTGTGTATCATGTGTCCTTTGTATGTGTGCATTGTGTGTGTGTGTGTGTGTTCATGTGTGTGTTTATTCCCTGCTGGTTAATGCTACCTCTGCTTATGGCTGTGGCTCAGTGTGAGTAAGATTTACGCTGTGTGCTGCGCTGACCTATCTTATTACTGACTCTGTGAGCGTGTGTGTGTTTGTGTGTGTGTGTGTGTGTGTGAGTGACAGCCACAGGTTACACTTAAGATGGTCTCCGTATGTAGGCGGCACATGATCGGCTTAGGGGACAATACGCTGCAGGACACACACACAAAGGTGTTAATATCCTCTCGGGCAGGTCTGACTCAAACAGTCTCTCTCTCTCTTTAACTCGGTGACTCACAGAGAGGTAGATTGCCCTCAGGTGTCATGGCGTAAGATGAATAATTCACCCCAAGGACCCCTCACCCCTCTCTCTCTCTCTCTCTACCCTTTCTCTCACCTCCTCTCTCTCAGACTCACCCTCTCTCAGTATTTTTTCCCCTCCTTTCTCCTCCTCCTGTAATTAGCCTCTGTGTGTGAGGGAAGAGGCAGCATATGTTGCACTGAATCAGAGAGAGAGAGGCAGAGAGAGAGAGAGAGAGAGAGAGAGAGAGAGAGCTTAAAGGGACGGAAAGCATCAAGAGAAAATGAAAATGTCCGAAAAAAAGATGGACTGAGGAAGCCAGGTGAAAGCATAAAGGCAGATTTTTCAATCTCTCCCTTTGTACCCTTGAACGAGGTCAGCCAGCAGAACCTGGTCACTGGGAGAAACAAAATAAACAATGCACATAATTCAATCAATTCAATCTCTCCGTTTCCTCTGTGCCAAGATACAGGGAGAACTACAGAATATTAACAACTGAGCCAGCAAGTTTTGTTTGGATGCTTGTCAAAGAACAGATTTACAGTCGTACCTGGGCAGCGGAGGAGCTGGATGCATTTGGAATTGTTAAATCACACTTTATGCTTGAGTCTTGGAAGAAAGAAAAACACGTTCTTGCCTCACATGTAAGGTTTGGAAGTCAGCGCATATAGGACCCAGATCCGGCTTTGCCTCGCTGGGAGCCGCTCTGCTGGAGGGCCAAGGCCGTATTGCTGGGCCCGCTGGAGGGAAGCGAGGCATGGGAGAACCAGGACTGAGCAAGGCACACTGTCAGACCCTGCTGCAGCAAAATTTGAGGTTTTATGAAGGGGATCTGGTGCACTAACACTAACACTAAATAGTAAATAACTTCGTCTATGACTTCAAGTCGAATTGTCGCACTTATATCAACTTTAATTCATCCCAGAATAGTTTGCAAAGCGCAAAGGCTCATTGTCGTGCCTCACATTCACACCTGGGAGCTTCTGTTGTGCTGGTTTTGATTGGTGTGATTGGCGAATGCACTAAATGTGGTATCGGCAGCTCGTCTGTATTAGTAGTCTTGAAGCGTCCCTTCTAACTCATTGTGAGACATTTGGGATACGAGCATGAGCTAAATGCTGAAATTGTTCAAAGTTGAATACCCACAGGGAAGGCATGATGCTGAACAGAGATGACATCTTTTATTCCCTCTAACTGACTCATACGCCAGGATTTTATACCTTCACAGATCACAAGTATAATTGTCCCCCCTTTTTTCATTGATCTGCTTGTCTGTTTGGAATGATCCGCTGCGCTTCTGTTCCAATTTTGCATCCTTAATACATCAATTAAATGTCAAACATGAGAGGAAAGACGAGATAAAAATATCTGCTCGGACGACATCAGCTGCTATTTGAGTCGGTTCGCGTTTCACTTAAGCTTTGAAACCACTTGAAAAGCCTGTTCTGACATTTTCTCTTCCTTATTCACTCAAGGATCATCTCAAGAACGAAAGCCTTTTCTCTCTGTCAGACCTTGAATATTCAAAGACATGCACTTAACTACAAATCCATCCACACAATCACATGCGGCACGAGGCATTGTACTGGGAAGAGTAGGGTTTAACAGCAGCGAAAAAGGGGTCGAAAACGGAAGAGAAAGGAGCGAAAAACATCTAAAGAGAAACAAAAAGACACAAACAGAGATTGTTCATTGTCAGCATCCTTCTTCTCAATCCCAACATCTCAATTTCTTCCAATTCGGTCAGGAAGTTCACCAAGTTCACTTCCTGCCTGTCGAGGTCACATCCTCCCTGTCGTGACATGATTGGGTGAGCAGGTACCACCCTCCCCTACCGCCACACGCTCCCTCACACACAGACTCTTTCTCTGTCTCTCTCTCTCTCTCTCTCTCCTCACCCTTTTTTTTCCGCCAGTGTCCAAAAATACCCGTAAACCCAATTAGTGGAATTAATTTCACTTATAGCAAGTTAATTATTTTGTGATGGATTGAAAAAAGGAGGAGATGAGGAAGAAAGGGAGGAGAGGAGGACAATGAAAAGAGCAGAAGAACCTGAGAGGAGTCCTAAGGGGAGAGCTAAACTTAGTCTCTCTTTACAGTCTCTCTGTCTCTCCGTCGCTCTTCCGCTTGTTCTCTATCCGATCTGTCTTGTCTCCATTTCTACCTGTCTGTCATCCTCTCTCTTTCCCTCCTTTTGCTTTTCTCCCGCTCTCTCTTTCGCTCTGCCTTTACTTGCCGTCACGGTCCATTTTTGAGAGTCACCGTGAAAGGCCCAACAAATTATCAATAACTCACTGCAACGAAGCTAATTATTTATTGCTTGTTCATGACACAGTAAGAGTGCCCTTACAAGAGGTGCAGCCGGCAGTTTAACTGCAGAACAAAGAGCAAAAACTGTTTTGATGTCGAGGAACACTGTCTAAAGCTGTAGAATGATGCCTTTATCTGTGTCATGCAGCGCAAGCGTTTGTTCCGCTGAGTGAAGTCCTGTAACATTGTTTTTCATGCAATGGTCATTTTTTTGATTTTGGGCTATATTTGTAGGAAAAGTGATTTTGCACTATTTGCATTTTTAAACATAAACTTTCAAAAAAACAACTGTCTTAATGTAAGTAATCAACTGGGGAAGTTTCATGGTGACATTTCCTAGGGCACCTTGGGTCATTATTCATATGAGGAGAGGATGCTGTGGTTTAGAGGCCAGAGGCTACAGGTTTAGTGTATGTTGTTACATAATTATGGTGACTGCACAGACACACACACACACACACACACACACACAGGATCCCTGCATAAGTCTTTGATTTTCCTTCCCCGTCCCCGTCTCAACCTTCCTTAAAAGCCTTGGAGTAATTCCCAATTTTTTTTGGCGGTAAGCCCTTCGATCGGCTCACTATTGTGCAGCAGATGAGACCGGTGGAGGGTTGACCTCTGTGTGCGCTTGCATCCACTGCTTTACAATCCTGTCAGGAGGATGCTGAGCAAGCTTGTGCCTTCTTCTGAAACACAGTCGACGTACTAAAGCCTTTGCACAAGACTAGACGGAGCAGATAAATGCAGCGCACGCAGAGGTCAAACTACCAATCTAACAGTGTGTTCCTTGAAGGGGAAAATAATTGTCTTGAATGGAAAGGCCATTATGCTGTAAAAAAAAAAAGATTTATGCAACAGTTTAGTCTGGGCTATTGGTTATACAGCAGCCTCTATACTTTCATGCGCTTTTGTACTCAAGTAAAGAATTGCTGTCAAATTTAGTTTTATCCAGTTCTATTGAACAGATTTTTATCTCAGGGAGTAGCTGGAGCTCTCTTCTCTTTTCTCCTCTTCTCTTCAAACCATTAGTATCCACAGTAGTTTGTGTTTGTGGTTTTCCCTGATTTCCCCCCCCCTCTCCCCCTCCCGCAGGCAGTCTGGGAACACTTCCAGTTCAAAATGCCACATGGCTTCCCAGTATTCCCGGTTTTTCCGACTGGAAGTGTCGAATTCCAGTAGAAACGCTGCTTCGTCACAGCAATACCGCTTTAGTTTAGGAATGCCTCTGGGAAATGCTTTAGCACGTGCATGTGTGTGTTTTATCAATTTTCCCAACTCTTGCCAAGTAGAAAGAAAGAAAGAAAGAACGCAAAAGCAGAGAGTAGTGTAAACTTTAAACACACACAGGCCTCCATACAAAGTGATGAAAGCGTGGTGTGAGACGGCTAAGCTGATGGCACTTCAGTCTAAATGTTTACAGTGAGACCCTTTGGTTATGAAAGGAGGAATGCAGGAAAGAAAGAAGTCTTTTCGTGGCCAGCTATCTAATAGCTTAATGACTCAGAAGTACTGGCAGTCGTGAGGTACAATTGTTCTGTGTGTGTGTGTGTGTGTCTGTGTAAGTGTGTGTTACAGTTACAGGGCTTGCGCGTGAGCGGTAAATAAGAAGTCATTTATTGTTTATTGAAACATAGAAACCAATGAGCCACACACATATACAACTCATACAGACACATTGTGTTGTTTTCCTCTCACGTTCCAGAATATCATGCAAATGTGTAAAAAACAGGGACACGCACGCAACTTCAGGCGGGAGGTATTTTGAAAGTGCTCCAAAGAGACCATATTCATACCAAGATAATCTGCTCTCCCCAAAACTGGACTGTTCGATTGCAGAAGCCTCCTTGAAACAGGCATAGATCCCCTGCGGGCTGTGTGTGTATACGTGAGACTGTGGTATGTGGTCTGTGAGTCATCTTTTACCGCTCAAAATAATTTTCTATATGTGCTTTTCATTTATCTTTGGTATTTCATAGTTTAAGAAAGCAACACTTACAGGCTTCATGTGGAGCAGTAAACACATTACAGTACCGTAAAAAGTTCATTATATTTTGAAAGTGTTTCATCACCACTAGATGACTGCAGCTTTGAGCTGATGATTTGATGTGTTGTGGTGAAAGAGTATGTTTATCTTGTTGTTGTTGTTGTTGAGTATTTTCTTTTTCTTTTTGTATGTTTTTGCATTTGAAATTTTGAGAAATTAACAAAAAAAATGTGCGTGCAATCTGCAGTTGGAAACTGGATCACTAGTGTTCTGGTTTTTTATGTCTCATATTTAAAAAACAATTGGACCTTGATTTCTAAAAATGTCCAATTATGCGAATTGAACTTCCCCACTTGGGACCAATAAAGGTGTAGCCTAGCTTATCTTATCTTAAAGGAGAAAAACTGAAAAATTATAACAAATGTGGTCACTGGTTGCCTAGCAAACTCAGGATGGCATCACCTTTTTACCTTTGGACAGGGCCAGCTGTTTCACTCGGAGCTAAGCTAAGCTAACAGCAGCTTCCTTTAGCTTAATCTTTACCATATAGACATGAGAGGGGCATCAATACTCTTATATTACTTTGAGCAAGAAAACACATACATACTTCCTAAGATGTTGAAAATGTTATTCCTGCAGAGAACTATTAGTCATTTTCTTTTAGAATAAAATAATACGATGTTGAATAGATTTCTATTGTGCACGTGTGTTTGTTTGTGTGTGTGTGTTTGTTTGTGTGTGTGTGTGGTCCTAGAAATACATAATGTGCTTGAGGCATAGGTGACGACCGTGTAAAATGCAAATAAAAGAAACCATCACACATTATCTCAACCAAACATTTTGATTGCACTGTATGAGGGGCCAGTTTGGTTTGGCTGCTGTAACTTTGTCGTGTAACACAAGAAAAAAGAGGAAAAAAAAGAGAAAGCAAAACGAGAGAGAGAATCAGAGAAAATGTGAAAAATGGAAAGTTAGATGTGCGACAAAAGAAAAATGATGCTACTGGAGCGCTTCAGGATGACTCATCCATAAGCTAGTGATGCTTCACAGACACACAGACACACACACACACCAGTACAGGCAAATACACACAGAATCGTGAATCCTCAGACCCACACACACACTGCACACGACTATTTAGTCAAGCGCTTGAACACATACGCAAACACACATTCATGTAAACACACGTACACCAGTCATCCATTAGTCTGATACTGATTCACGGAGACATGCGTGTTGGTTCAGCAGCTTGTTTCTAATGAGCCAAAATGGCCGCTGCCGCGCCGCAGTTTTCAGGCCAGAGCAGGGAACGGCCCCAGGGGCCGAGGAACTGGGCGAGAGGAAGAATCAGAGGGGCTGGATTTAAATGGAGCTCATTAGCTCATGGTAGCCATGAGAGGGCCCTGCACACTGAGGAGAAACACACACACACACACACACACCCAGGCATGCATGCAAACACAGATGGATCGTCTTGTTTACATACAGTATGGACACGCGCAGGCACATATCAGTGCTACTCAGTTATTTTACAAGAGACAAGAGGTAGAAAGACATGCAAGAGCAGGACAGAGGGAAAAAAATCTGGGATAAAAAGGATTAGTGAGGTTCGGTTGGATGGGACGACTGGCAAGGTGTCGAGCACTGCAGATGGCAGAGAGACTTGCATGTGCGATTGTGTGTGTGTGTGTGTGTGTGTGTGTGTGTGTGTGTGTGTGATTTTTGCCAGTCGTACCCCCTTCCCTGCCATCCCTGCTTGTCCACCCACTCAACATATGTCCTCTCCTCTCCTGTCTTTCCTCCTCATCCCTAATCCTTCCAATCATCTTGTATTTTGTCGTGTCATTACTACCAGTTTTCCTGTGTGAGTATAAATGTGGGTGTATGCGAGTGTGTGTCACAGAGTGCCCTTTGTACTCCAATTCAGTGCTCTCTGATGTATTTATATCTGTAAACACACACACACACACACATACACACATACCTTTTTCTCTCTCCAGCCAAATGCTCATCAAAGGGGCGTTTGATTTCTTCTTCTGTTGCCCAGGCCCCACATGTCCCAGTAGGATGGTGGGGGGGGGGGTATAAAGACCAGGGAGGGGCTGAGCTGTGAAAACTCAGCACCCGTTAAGCCTCAGAACTATAAATCTGCAAAAAAAAACAAAAAAAAAACTGTGAGACGCTTTGTATTTGTCAGTCAAACATTTTGCTAATCTTTGTTGAGTAATTTCACATGAGATTTGTCATGTGTCGGCTCTACTTTGTCAGGATTTGTTGAAATACACATCAATCACTGGTAAAAATCCAGCTAATGTAGAGTAAAAAAACATCATATATTTTTATATATTTTTATATTGTATTTAGATAAAAAATGTGACTATGTACCTTGAAGTATATTGTGTATGATACAGCGCTTTTGAGACCCTTATCAATATATGGTTATACACTTTTTATCTGTTTTTGCAATCATTTACATTATCCGCTCAGCTGCCACTCAATGTTCAGTGACAGTGTGTGTTTGTCAAGCGTTGTGAACGTGGTTAGATAATGTGTATTTCATTTGACGGGTCAGTTTTGGGCTGATCCCAGTGTTGAAGTTGTACAAACTTAAAAGGGCTTCACATAAAACATTTACAGATTGAAAAGCAGCAAACTGCAATATCAGTAAAACCAAGTCATAAGACATAACGATCTAAATGAGGAGTATATAAAGCAATATGAAGAGTTTTAAGAAGTGATGTAAAAGAAGCTCCTGACAGCAAAATCATCATTTATTCGACCCACTGTGGGTGTATGGACAGCAGGTTTCTGTCTGTAGCTGAAGACAAGTTGGTAGTGTGTAACCTCTAGTTAACCTGGACCAAGACCATGAAATGGCTTCATATTCATTAATAAATCCCCAAACAAACAGTTAGTAAATGAAAGGTTGAAGTAAGAAAGCTGTAAGAGAGTGTCAAAGAATTCAAATAGGATTGTTGTGTATTTGATCAGTAGTACTCCCAATAGTATTTATCATCTTCAGAAACATCCACTATCTGACATTTGAGGATCAAGTAAGACTGCAGTCATATTGTCGCCCTGTTCCTTTTAAAAAGCCTTTTTCAGAAGTTCCTTTTTTTATTATACCTGACTGTCTGTTGCACAACTTAAACCCTTGCTCCCCTGGCCCCACGTCTGCCGGAGGGGGATGTGCAGGGTGGGTAGGGCCTGAGTCATAGACCAACCGCTCCCTCTGAGTCTGTGGCGATGCCAGGCTGTCGAGCTAAACTTTGAGAGCACATTCATTAGCGTTTTATTGCTTTGTAGTCTCGCCAATTAATCACAGGCGTGCTCACGGATGAGCACGCACAATTTACGGTTCTAAACAACACTTGGAGGACGGTTAGAGCGCGGAGACATGTACTGTGTGTCGTCTTCGCTTTGAAGCGCGCAAAGATATTACAACACATGTGCTTCATTTCATGGCTCCCTAATGTGTTGTACGTCAGACCACAACTTGTCTCTGGGTCCGTATATATCTGCTCCTCTGAGAACAATTACACACACACACACACACACACACACACACACACACACACACGCATAATGTATCTGTAGCTCCTGTGAGGACACTTATTGACTCAACAGTAAAATGGCGTCACCTTGACTCCCCTCTTCTCTGTTGATGAAGGTTTTATTGAAGGATGGTTAATGGTGGTTAATTGCATTTTCATTTATAGTTTCAGGGCCATTTGTATTTATGACGCATCTGCTGCTAATCTCGAGTGTTTCAGGAGAAATTCGATGGCGTCTTCTTAATGACTTTAGTAGCAGCACATTAAGTTATTAACCATTTTACAACACTTATGATGTCCGGCCTTCATCTTTTTTCCTTAATGAATTTCACAATTCAAGCTGCCTAAATGTGCAGTTTTTGTATTTTCTTCTTCTTCTAGATCACGCAAACACTTTTAATACTGTCTTGTGTAATGATGCTATACCTTCAAATCCAATCCTGTTTTAAAATCTCAAAAAATGCTTCAAAACAAATAATTTAATGTGCATTGTTTGCCCTTGTTTCCTCTGAATTAGGTGCTGTCACTAAGACATGGTTTATTTATAGCACTGTAATTGGACGTTTAGTCGGTGCATTCACGCAGAGCGGTTGTGGCTGTATCATGATGGCAGTATCACAGCAATAGAATGAACAAGCTGGAATAAAACTTCACACATAACAAATACTAAAGGACATGATGTTTTGAGAGGATAACCTAGGAGCTAACGGCTAATCCCGAGGCCCAGCGTCTGTACTGACCTCAATTTCGGATAGCCTGACATGAGTGAAGGTGTGAGAAATTGCGAGTCATTTAAGCGGGAGCGTGGAAAATGTGAGGAGAATGTAATACAAGGAATTTGGTTGTTTTGGATTTTCAGTATAATCACCTCAGAGGGGATGGTTTAGGTCACGATAGCCGCTAAAGGGCAAAGACTCAATACTGCGAACTGAACACTGTGGTCTGATCAGATGAGCTCCTGATAAATGACAAATCTTGCAAGATGTTAGCTGAGGTCGTGATAGTACTTCTTAAAGTAAGGTTTAATCAGTAAAGTCATGTTTTCATTAGTGTTTTACATCCTTTTATAAGATGCTTGATTATGATTGTTATTTATTATTTGTGTTAAACAAGTGGCTGTGTTAGGCTCCTCCGTTGGGGCCTGTTAAAGTTTGGCAGTCTGACCTCCTGCTTCCCAAACCAGCTCACTACATTCATTTACACTTTGTTTGTAAATGTATATCCGTGTAAGACTGTGAAAAACAATCAAACTCATCTGTAATTACAAATAGCGGTGATGCTGTGGGATATAAATTTTTTGATTTTTGACTTGAAAAAGCTTCCCATAGGACGCCGTTGAGATAAAATGAAAGAAATCCCAGTTTTGTGTATCAAAGCACATTAATGTTTGAATATTCCCCAAATAAATATCAATCTCCCTTTCAAACGGCATTATAAACACTTTATTTTCATTTAATTTTGCCATCTGCCAACAGTTAAGGCAGCCAAACATGTTACATGCAATATACAAAGTCAGTATGGCTAACATCATAACAAGCTGAGAAAAAAAAATACATATTACACATGGAAACGCACTGTCAGTCTTGTTTGTGGCATCCAGAAGCATATGTGGACGTGGCTGCTGCGGGTCTATAATTAGTTTCTTACATTACATTAGAATGCAGAGCACAACTAATGTTTCAGCAGGGATCAAATCATCAGCACATCAGAAACATCGGGGGTCTTTTCTTGTAAGTGAGGCTATATTAAAAATCAACAAAGGCTCTTCCCTAACTTAACACATTGTACTCTTACTCTGGGTTAAATCTGTTTCTTCTTTTGATCCAGGGAAAGTATAGCTTTAAGAATGTTTACTCCATTTTCTTCAATGCTCTGCTTCACATTAATAATACAGCCTCACACTGCACACTCGCACTTGCATTTTTTTAAGTGCGACAAGCCACGGCCTTTACACTCCACTTTAACCTCTCGTCGGCCCTGGGGCAGCTGCACCAGTTGGTGGAAACATGCTTTGCTCGTTTTTTGCAGTCTTTTCTAGAGAGTGAGGTCGGTGGGTCCAGCTGGAACGCTTGGCAACGACCGTAAACTCGTCAACAGAGCAGGAAAGCAAAGAAACAACCTCGAGAGCGTCGATGTGTCCTTCAGTTTTGATTCTTGCCTTCTACTTTAAGGGATACAACAGTGAAGAGCGACCGATTTATGACAAAATGTGCTATGTAGGAACTGTAACAGGAGGGATTTTGGACATGATTCGTCTGTGTCTTAGCGTGACTAAAGTAATTGAAAATATGCTGTGCTCTAGTTCTTTAAAGGTTGGCTCGTGTGCAGGTCACACCCCTACTGTATATCCAGAGAAACACTTCTCTATAAAAGAGCATTTTTTTTTTTTTTCCAGTCGTTAGATGAGGTCAATTTTTAGTTGTTCAAACAGGCCGCTGGTGGCAATGTTCAGCCAAGTGCCTTTGCCATGGTAACCTATCCACAGGGAAAGTTTAGTCAAAGTGCACTCAACAGGAATGCCAGGATCGCCCAGAGAAACTGGGAGATCGGAAAGGTCTCGGGCTCGATTTTCCATATTTTACCGTCAAGGGGTATGTTTTTACAAGACGACTTGAGGAAATGAGCGATTGAATTGTTTGGTTTGCTGCCAAAATGGCAGCGTTAGCAGCCAAAGCAGACATCGACCAGCGTTTGGATGCTGGCTGGTGATATTTTGAAAACCCTGGCTGGAGAATCGATACAAATGCAACAATGCAGCGATCGGATCCAGAAATATAAAAAAGTATCAAAAGTGGCAATATCTTGTGTTTTAAAGGTTACTTTTGTCGACAAATGATTTCTTGTAGAGCGGGCAGAAAACCGGGAAGTGGGAAAGATTGTTGATTTGTCAATGTCTTCCCATGTGCACATGTATGGAACATGCGGAAGCATTTAACAGTATAATCTGAAGAGGCAGACAGCTTCTTGTATGATGGTATGGTACAAATAATTTAATTTGAATTAGGACATTTACAAAATGATACACATGTGTTACTACATGCTCATAGACAGTTTAGATGGTCTCAAGAAAGCTGGGAATCACAAAATGTCAAAAACTATTGTATATTGTATTATATAAATGTATGGAGGCTACATCCCACTTAAGTATTCCAGACACTGTTGGATTATATACCACAGGTGCTCATGTGCAGCTCAGTTGGTCTTGCATTGTAATGTCCTTGGCGACTTTACCCGAAGGCACTTTGCATGAAAGCGTTGTTTGAATGGCATGTGCTGTACATTGTGGGAGCCCATTGTGCCCTTTACTGATCTAAAGGGCAGATGCGGAGACGGAGAGAGCGAGAAGGACAAGAGGACAAAGACGGAACAGAAAGAGAAGGGAAAGGATTGAATAGAAGCATGGAGAAGAGAGAGACCGGAGAGTGTGGCGAAATGAAAGCAACATTTGAAATGGATTAACAAACAATGCATGTCCCCTCTGGACCCGGTCTCAAACAAATACCGCATGTCAGCCAAAGTCTGGGGAGTTAAGGAAACACTTTGTTGATGGCCTGCCAGACCCACAGTCTTCATAGTTCAGGGTGCCGTCATGATGCAGAAACAGAAGCCTTTTATGCTACTTCAATCACAGCAAATCGGATGAGAGCGACAGCCAAATGGCTAATGGAGATCATGAGCATTAGATGTAAGAAACGCCGCGAAAAGAGAGAGACAGATAGGGAGACGGTTCGTATCTGGGTTACTCTGGCCTCACATCTCTCCACTGCAGATGAATATTAATAAGGAGTTATTAATATCTGCTGCCTGCACTGTGTGTGAATATGTGTCTATGGAAGGTCGGCATGGAGGCGCGGTGTGAACAAGCCTTCCTCCTCCTCTTGCTTCTCCTCCTTCTCCTCAACCACACAACCTGTATGTCACTTTTTGCCCTTCTTTCCTCCTCCTCATGCTCACTTTGACTTTTTCTATTTTTTCTACAAGTTCTTTGTTTTTTCTTATCTTCTTTTGTTTTTCCTTCTCCCCAGCAGTCATTCCTCCTGTCTTTCACCGCTCCTTATGTTTCAAGGAAGGATGCTGATGCCGACTCTGGCACTAAATCAAAACAGAGTGACTACGTTTATGGATATTTGTCAGCTATTTGATACATTCCCTCTATTAGTATTATCTAAAGGTGATTATGTATTATGTCCCAGTCATTTTTTTGTACAATAAAGTACTGTAATTACTGTAATAGTACTGTAAGAGCAACGAGGGAATCTGTGTCACTGCAGTTATCCATTTGTTCATGCAGTGGCTTATACTCTATGTCACTTGGAGAATCTTTGGTCCTTAGCTGTTTGTAATGGTGGGTTCGAAGACTTGAAGTGTACTCGACTGTTGCATGTGTTTTTTTTTGGTCTGGGTTTAAAAAAAATTCAACATAAAAGAGACCACTCCCCTCACCACAATCACAATTGTCCAAACTAATTGAACGCATGCAAACAGGACATTTCAAGGAGAAAGGGTTGGGACGAGACAGTTACTTAACTAAATGTGCATTTTCAGTGCTGAGGGATTTGAAATCAGATTAGTTGTCCTCAACTAGCTAAGTAGTCATACGCCGCCTGTTTCAGATGATATCAAACTTCCAAAATCCAACTTCAGAATCATATTCAGATGTTGTTTTGGTCTCAGGCAAAGGAAATAAATAAATGACATGTCGGGAAAAGAATAAGACCTTGTTGGATTTGGCTCAGACTATTCAACTAGCCAGCCAAGAGGGTGGTCTGACTTGACTTCCAAAGTATTTAACAGCTTAAAACCATGCAGTCTTATCTTTGGCTCAAAGTTAGCCCTCTGAGGATGCACCGTACCACAAGTCATTGTTATAGCAATTGTCACTTGAATAGGGATAAATGACAATTAGCTACATGAAACAGTCCCTTTGAGCTACTCTGATTAATTTCCTGAAGCTCCTGCGTTTCATGTGAAAATAAACTCTCATTGAGAGGATTTCTTTGACATGAGGTTGATGAACATCTGCTTGCAACAAAGGGCAGACGCTGCAGACACAGCCCTGTCCCCATACAACACAACTGAATTGACAATTACGTTTCGAGGGGAAAATAAATCAAAAACGTAATAATTTGACACACTGGGTGGTTTTGGGTGTGTGGGTAACTTTGGTCCACTTTGAATTGTTGTAAACAACCTTGATTTTGTAGCATTGCTTTTTACAGGAAGTAACATTATGAATCTCCTCATAACAACATATCCACATATTCGAATCCCATTTTTTGTACCCTATTCTTCAAAGACATGCACCACCCTGACCTCCTGGGTGTAGGAAAACAACAACCAATCAGTGCTTCAGAACTATGATTCACAGCTCCAGGGTTTGGCCGAGCTGTAATAAACTAGAAAGTCCAGATGACAGTGAGCAATGTGCTGCTGAATGCACACGTATTCCCTTGACATGTTTCTGTAGTATCTACCTTATGTGTGTACTTCCTTTCATTTCCCCTCCACTTCAATTTCCACCTCAGATAGTATACAGTTTAATGAATAAATCCATATATGATAGGGTTCTTTTAACCAACGCTACCAGCAATGAAAAGTGCAATGACAGCGGAAAAAAAGAGACTGTTGAGCACCACGAATACCTTTGGCTATTTCGTTGTTAGAATGACCTTATTCCTAACAAAAAAAGTAAATCTGCCGTGCTATCCCATATTTTTGTTGACGGGGCAAAATAGGATAAACAACCTCGGTGTGTTTACCGCTTTGTGGTATTCAGATAAATGAGAAGCACTCTATTTTCAATGTGCAGCAAACGAGCAGGAATTTCCCCTGACAACAGGCTTTTGTCTATTAAGAGTAAATATTCTGTACAATATGACACGTTTTCAGTACGCTTGGTTGTCATGTTTGTTTACCTCTTTGGTCCGATCCCAAGCATGCGATTGGCTGCTTCACGTGTTTTCCTTGTAAATTTCACGCTCGTCCTGCTCACGCTGTGTGGATTTTGTGCGTGTACGCACGTCTCTGTCAGCGCATACTGTAACTGTCTGTTGGGAGGGGTCATAGATCAATGGGGAGCAGGTGTGTGTGTGTCTTGTCATTAAAGGGGAGCAGGTGTATATATGTGCAAGTGTGTGGTGTGAGCTTATGTGTGTGTGCGCATGTGTGTGCGCGTTGTGTGGAGCAGGTGCGTCTGTGTGGTGTGCTCACTCGGCCGGATAATGGGCATATATGGACAAAGCGAGAGAGAGACGAATGAGAGACACCCACACATATGCAGACGGACACACGGGGTACGCAGCCTACAAAGATTCATGCACATGTACACGACTGATACAGACAAGCCTTTTAGACTGCTTCTGGATCTGTGCATACAATGTGACTGAGTGGGTGACACATAAATTGGATAAAAATAGTATGAGGCTTACAACCGGTATTTACGAGGACAATGATGATGAGGGTTAAGCATGATGGGATGTCAAATGAGCAATGCGACACATGGAAGCAGTGGCAATCATTTTTATGCAAAATAATGGAACAAGACTTCACCTCCATTATGCCGTTTTATGTTTATTATTCTAGTCTAAATCAGAGTCTGAAAGCGGTTGTAACGGAGTAGCGGTATTGTGCGTCAGACTGGAGATGGACTAGCTGCTTCTTTCCGGCTAAATAGATAATAGAGGAGAATAAGAAGGAGAATAATTGTCGGCTGTTAGAAAATGACAGAAAGGGGAGTGATGGGGAAAAGAGTGAGAAGCGGCGAAGCAAGAGAGATCAAGAAAAATGGGGAGATGAGGAGGGGTAGATTGATGGAGGAAAGGAAAAAGGGTGCGCGGCTGAAAATGAACTTGTCCGCTGCTGGAGAGCCAATGGAGGGAGTGACAGCAATATAGATGAGAGAGAAAAGAGGGAAGAAGATGAGAAGGGGTAAGTATGTTGGTATGGAGGGATGATGAGGAAAAAAGTTGTAGAGGGGAGAGAGAGAGAGGAAGCGATGGGAGGGAGAGGTGGATGAAGGGTTTCACACAGATGAGGAGGAAGAAGAGGAGGATAAAGAAGTCGCAGAACTAGAGGGGAGGAGGAGGGAAAAGAGGTTACAGTAGCAGAAGGAGGGCATCGTTCAAAAATAACGATGATTCAGCTGGGATGGCAGACGACAGGACTGCTGTGTGTGAATGGATCAGTGTGTGGGATCCAAACGCGCTGGGAAAAAAGACCATTGGTCGGGCCCAATTTTCTGGACCTCAGTCAGGCCGTTAATACGATATTTTCCTTTTTTTATATTTTGAATTAGAGCTGCCGCAGAGTGTGGGTCCCTTAGTGTGTGTGGCTGCCTGTGTGCATCCCCCATTAATTAGCGTCTGATCAGGTGTCATCATCAGTTAATTGACTGATAATTACATCATCACCGTCCACCCAAATAGATCCCTGTTAGGACGAGCGGAGGAGAAGGAGAAGCAGACGGATGGAGAGAGCGAGCAATGAGGCGGACGTGAGTGAAGAAAGAGAGAGAGAAGGAGAGAAGGAGAAGGGCAAATAGAGGAGATGATGTGAGGGAGTGATTTGGGGTGGGATAATCTGATTGGTCCCCTTCACTGTCCGTTATCTGGTAGAGCCAATTAAATGAGCAGAGCAGCAAAGGACTTTTTAAAATCCCTTGGTGATGATTTTTATACCGGAACTGTATTTTGTTGGTAAGCAATATCAAATAGGACAACTTGTGGCATACTCTTGTGTAGGTGTTTGTGTGTGTGTGTGTGTGTGTGTGTGCGTGTGTGTCTGTGTGAGTACCGATGACATTTTACGGCAGAGTGCTTGGAGTTGCAGCGATAGCATCTGTCCCCACTCTTTATCATTAAGTAGATAACAGCTCCACTGACTTGAGTTTATATCACAGCTCATTACAGTCTGCAGTTCAGTTCACACTGAAGTTCGGCTCAATTAGGTTCACTTCAAGTTCGGTGAGAGTGAATGCCCACTGTCTTTACACTATGTGGATCATTTGTTTGACAAAAATCAGCTGAGGAACCCGGACTCGACTTGGTTGTCCGAAGGTAATGTGTTAAGTTGGCTCTTTAATGAGGAGATTTCTGCCTTAGTAAGATTTGTAGAAAATGCATGCAAGATAGAGAACAATGTATCCGTTATAATGAGACCTTTTTGTTATGGAAATTGAATGGTCTGACATTTCCTCATTTTCTTTCTTTATTGAGTTTGTGCAACTGTATATTCTTGACTGTTCATGTGGCCATCCTGGTTGTTGTTGTCGTTGTCGAGTCTTGTAAGCCCATACCTGCTGGGAACCATTGTTGGAATGGATTATAGGCCTTTGTCACGACGTCTGGAGCACCACTTAATGTGCACATATAAACTCTTATTGGTTCAACTCATTGAATACAACACCACAAATCATCAGGTAAAAATCCAATGCCGAATATCAGGCTAACACCCGTGCTCCGATGACATGTTTCAACGTCTGCTGTGAAATGTTCAAATAAAAAAAAAAAATCAATTTTTTTTTTTAAACGTAAGTGCGAATGAAAATGCATAAAAATAGAATAAAATAAGGCATACTAATCATAAAATGCGTACCATAAATCTCCATATACTGGGTGTGTAAAAAGTTCATTCATTACAATTAACCTTTTACTTTTACAGTTATTGTGTGTTGTCACACTAGTGTAGCCATTGACTGCATTGCTTTGATAACAGTAATGTGTATTCATACTATTAGACCTACTGTATATGTAGAACTAATAGCATTGATTGATAGGTTACAACCATTAGCTGAAGTACCGTAACAGTCATTGATTGTCTGAAGCACTGTAAACCTTTGTCTGTCGTAACACAATTGACTGCATTGATGTTAATACTACAAGAGTGAATTAGTGTGAAATATTCTTGGCTGCAAAGTCATATGATGGATGGAGAAATTACTGTATTAAGTCCTGTCACTCGTGGTTAAGCACCCTAGCCCTCCTTACTCATCTTCCCTATTTCCCTCTTCATTCAGTTCCTCCTAGATTTGAATCCTCTCCTCTTGTTCCCTACTCTTTTCCTTGTCTGTATCCCCCCCCCCCCTTCTGTGTGTCTCTCAATCCTTTTACCATCCCTCTCACATCCACCTCTCTCTCTCTCTCTTCTTCATCCCGCCTCCCTCATCCTCTTTCCTTTTCTTTTTCCATCCTTTCTCCTCCTTCTCCCCTTCAGTCAGAATCGTATTTCCTGCAGGCTGCCATTCCCCCCCCCCTGCAGAATAAAATAATAAAAGCGCTGCTAATGAAATTACAGTCACTCACATCATCACACGGTCTATCATACAAGACATGTGCAGGACAGACACACAGAGAGACACGCGGTCAGACAAACAGATTAGTGAGCTCAGTATTATTAAAGTTTTACTCTCCTCTAATCCTCTCACTCATGCAGCACACACACACACACACACACACACACTCTCTCTCTCTCTCTCTCTCTCTCTCTCTCTCTCTCTCTCTCCGTGGGGTACACCCTTTGAGAGGGGCAGGCAGTGTGAGATAAACTGATCACGCAGGAGTACAATATGCCGAAAGCGATTATGTGTGCGTCTGTGTGTGTTTGAGATAGTGAGCGAAAGAGAGAGATGATGATGTGCTAGAGCAGTTGGGAAGCAGATATTAAGTCACACTGGAGTCCATGGTGGAAAGAAAGAGGAAGATATTTTCCAGCATAGAGAATCATCTGGGAATTATGCAGAGCCCGAATGTATGTGTGTATGTATGATAAAAGCTATAGTTTGCTTTAGACTTCTAGGTACTCTGCCTTTGAAATCACAGAAACCCTCTAAAAGCAATCCCAAAGTTTAGAGAAAATGGGGAAAATATAGTTCCATCCAAGTAATGAGAATGCTCCAAATTAAAGCCACAGTGGTATTTCCCATAAGGCACAGCTGCATCTGATACCAAGTGACTTCACCGCTGATTGGGCATTTTTTGCTGCATTCAAAACACACTGCTCCTAAATATTTGCAGACATATCTGGTGTTGTTGTTGAGTCAGTGCATTTGTTTTAAGACTGCCTTTGGGGTGTTCCAGTTTTATTTTAGCTGTAATAGAAAGAATACAGTTTATTTACATAGCACTTTTTAAAACAAATATTACAATGTGCTTGGCACAGAACGGAAATGAAAAAAAACAATCCCCGGTAGTAAAATCAGGGAACCGCAATAGCAATAAAACAACTCACATTAAATTCTAAAAAGCGGAGCGTATGAACCAACATTAGGATTCAGGTAGGCTACTAAAGTAAAAATAAAATGATATTGCTATTTGATGAAAATGAGTTCCAGGCAGGTCAAGGTGCCCTTATGGTCACATGAGCAGCTGGCTGGCTGCAAACGTGGGCAGGTGCTTGAGGAGCCTGAAGGTACCCTCAAATTAATCAATATTAAGAGTAACATTATCATTTATCATCTATCAATAGTGTAAAGGGTTGCAGTTTAAATTGATCGGTTGCTTTACAGTTATTAATTCCACCAATGGTTGTTTCTTGCATATGTCTTGCACATTAGTTCCGCAGGACGAGTTCCTGATGGTTAGTTTGGAGCACGGTGCACCATCAGGAACTCGTCCTGCGGCGTGCTGTCAGCTACTAGCCTCCGCCGAAAGAGATAGATACTCTCTGGTAACCACTAATTTGTCCCTTTTACACGTTCTGCGGTGTTAGGATAAGAGACTAGCAAGTTGTTATGTTTGTTGCATCACTTTTTGCTTCTGGAGCGCTGCGTCTGCTCCCTGGGATTATGGAAATAACGTTATACTGTATGGTTACTGGAAAAAACTATATTAAGCAACTGAAATTAGTTGCACTGCACAAGTTACATTCAAATTGAAATGCTGCACATGAATACACCGGTAACAATAATTCAATAATTCATACAACGAATATGATAAGTCATTCTTCTTTATGAAAGGCATTTTATTTTTTTAATGAGCATTCCATTCCAGGCTTTGGTTTCAAGGTTCCCCTGTTAGTAACACCTGTGCTTCTCCCACTATAATAACTCAAAATGTGTGCCTGTGAACAGGGCCTCTGCTGTTCTTATTGAAGTACATTTTGCTGATAAAAACCTGGTCTTATTACGGTGACAGTTTGGATGCAGCACCGTTACTTGTAATAGAGTATATTTAAATAGTGGCACTGCTACTTGGACTTCTGAGTACTTCTTTCACCATTGCACATGTTGAGTTAGAGGCATAAGATGCAATGCATGGGTGTGAAGTGAGGAATAGTAGTCCTCAATTATTCATGTAACTAATTACTTTTACTATAGAGTCATTTGTGAAGTAATACAATTTTTTTTAAACGAGTAATTAGAAAGAAATTTGTTAATATGCTACATTTTCCAAGTAACTTACCAAGCAGAAAAGTACCAGCACTATATTGCAAGTGTATTTCTGCCTTAGATCACACCATTACTTTTGAGATACAAACAGCATGTGAAGGTAGATGCTGCTGGGATGTGTGTGTGTGTGTGTGTGTGTGTGTGTGTGTGTGTGTGTGTGTGTGTGTGTGTGTGTGTATGTGACATTCTTACAACTCCTCAGGATCTGATTTCATGCACCCTCAGGCCTGTGAGTTCATATGTAGAGACGTATAGCTCTGAAGTGAGAGGGATGTGATTTTTAGCAGATATTGTACCCTGTAATCGTACTGGAAAAAGTCTCTCTCGCCTCTTCTCTTTCACCTCTGCACATCTCTTCTCATGTTTTCTCTCTCTCCTTATCTCTGTTGTGACAGCTTAGGTTGGAATCACTTTACAGGGGTTTTAAAGTGTTGCATTATTTTTCTCCCAAAAGCAGTGAGCCTTCATGCAATGTCTTTAGAAAGAGCTCAGCGAGCCGCGGGCGATTGATTCTGCGGTGAAATGTGTCCAAACCAAAGAAATTGGGGATAATAGGCAAATTGTGGCCAGAGAATACTTGCAGCCAATCATTAAACAGAGTCCCGTGACATGACAACCTTTTGTTTTGAAGGATTTCCTCCCGCCAGAAACATGAACATGCAATTATGGTGGCGAGCCGCACTTCAACGATGCTTGGTGTGTTTCCGGCATGAGGTTACAGAACTGTGTGCAACATTTTTGAATTCCCTTTGGTTTTGATGGAATCAGTAGCTTGGACTTCATAGTTTCAGAAATGTACTGTAGTTTCCATAAATCAGTTGTTCTCCGTTCTCAGGAACATTTCAAATGTCATGTATGTTTGGAAGTTTTGCGTTGATAACAATTGTTGACACGACGGTAACACAATTGTGCTGTTGTCTTCAACCTGAATAGGACACATGGTTTCACACAGCGTGTAATCTACGATATGGTGTACGCATTTGTGGAATCCTTGTTCAGATGTCAGAGGGAAAGACGGGCTGAGAGGATTTTATGACCGTCTTTAATCTGGCTAAGCATACAGTATGGATAATCCGCTCTCTCTGATTTACAATTCCCTACAGTTTGTCTGGGTGACACAAGTATGTAATCTCACTGAGATTATTGAAATTCTGTCTCATTTGTCTCTCAAATTCCTCTTTTCCACTACGCACTATGTACGTTTGACTCAATAACCCCTGTCATTATACCTTACTAGTATTATAGATGTGCGCAATTAGTCGACTACTAAACATCGCTGCCCTCGCTAGTCGCCGCCAGATTAACTAGAATCAATTTATTTGGTTAATGTACTCAATAGAATTCCACATCGACATATGTTGTCTCAGCTGTTGCTGTGGAAAGCCGCTGCTCCCCACTCTGATCTAAACCCATCAGCTGCTCCTGACTCACTTCCACCTCGTCACGTTCTCCCGGCCCCCGCCTGCCAACCACCTCCTCTTTCTGAAATAGCGGGTTCAACAGTCAGTGTGGTTCTCTCCTGATCCACCGGATTGGCCGGTAGATAGGGCGCTGCAACATTTTTACAGGTGTATGCAATAGAGTAGGCTGAACCCAGTTTTGAACGCAGTGAAAACAGTTGTTTTTGAAAGGCTGTACGCCAATGAATATGGATTGGAGCAGAATATTTCCTTAGAAAAAAAAATTGTGGACAATTAATGTTGCAGAGGCAATCGTGGGCTGAACACCATGTTGCTCGCAGTGTGGTAGAACGAGTGGGGAGGAGAAGGTGGACGTTTATAAAGCTTGCACACTGAGGTACTAATGGTTAGCCTATAACTGATGCCAAACCATGACTCCTCTTAGACCACAGTACCCGCTGGCGTGTCATCAATTATTACACCACGCACCGGGTTCGTGAGGGGCATTCCTAACTGGGCAACCCGAGCGGACACTTGGGACGTTTGGACTTCAGCAGCATTTTAAATACGATGTGGTTATTGGAAAATGTGATAAACAATTTCAAGTGGCTCTGATACATAATGTTTAACCTTATAGATTAAAGATTTAGTGATCGCATGGTAGATGTGTATAGTTTTTGTAGTCCACACGTTACAAAGTAGTAAGGCAATTAAACAATATTTACAATACTTTCCTCTTGTAATGCTTTACAATTTAGACAAGGCAAAGAATAGCAGGAAGTGTACCATCAACAGTAGGGATATTCTTTTTTGTTAGATTTTCTTTTCAAGCTTTATTTTTTTTTTTAAAGAGTTGTGAGATATAATTATCATTGGACTGCTTAACCTACACAATATGCTGAGGGACTAAACAGCACACAGTTAGTCTGTTGTACTTGCTTGACAGATGGGAGTATATTAGTCATCGTCTATCCTACAGGGAGAGACTTCAGTGTCTGAAAAATATACGGGGCTCACTAACTGATCTGTCGACAGTGCAAACACCCTTGAAACTGTGGTAGAATTGAAACACTATATCAACCCAAAGTGAATCACTTGCTGACCTTGATTAAAGCGCTTACTGACAGTAAACTGGTGTTGTTTGCTAACTTTTTCTTTCTCCTCTCTTTTCCCTTCCTGCTTCTCCTCACTTCAGGCTCTGACTACTCTCCCCCTCCCCCCCTCCCTCCCCCCGTCCTTACCAACGAGCTCAGTGGCGACCATGGCGGAGGAGGGGGCGGGGTCAACCACGGGGTGGGCGTGGTGGGCCTGGCCCCGGAGCACATCGCCACACCGGGGGCGGCCCTGAGCTGGCAGGCGGCCATCGACGCTGCGCGCCAGGCGAAGATAATGGGCAACCCCGCATCGGGCGGAGGGGCGGGGCTCGGGGCGGGAGGGGGCGGGCCCATCTCCACGGCCAGCTCCACGCAAAGGAAGAGACAACACTATAGCTCGAAGCCCAAGAAACAGACAACGACGACAGCCACAAGGCCGCCACGGGCCCTACTCTGTCTCACACTCAAGAACCCCATCCGCAGGGCCTGCATCAGCATCGTAGAGTGGAAGTATCCTTTGGCTAACCATGAGGGCCATATCAGAGATATGATATTGTCTTAAATGTTGCAATATTATTGTACAGCTGAAACCATTTACCGTCCAAATCAGATCTGATGATCCATTTCAAACTAAATGGTTTGCCAAAACCAGAGGAATGCACATATTTCCGTGCAACCACATTGTGTCCCTCCAATGTTGAGTGGATGGATAGATGCAGGAAGAAATGAAATCATGGCTAGGAGAATAAGAAGAAGGAGGAGAAGAAAAGAGGGCATAGGGGATAGAGGACATGAACATGTTTTGGATGCATCTCACTTCCTCTTTCGTCTCTTCTATCCCTTCTTCTCTTTTTTAATCAATCTGTTTTCTTTCCTACGTCTCACTCAGTGTGATTCTCTGCTCTCCATTCACTCGTCCTAATCCTTTCTCCCCTTCCTCTGTCTGCCCTGCTCCCTCTTTCTCTGCTCTCCCTCTTTCATCTCACAGCCTTCTCTCACAGGAGGATAAAACAAATTGTCATTTTCATCCCTCCTTCACACCTCTCCCATCATATGTCTTTCCCCTAGCGCCTTCTAACTGCATTCATCCTCTCTCCCCCAGGTTCTCCCATGCCTCTACTCCTCCTTCGCTTCCTCCGCTTCTCTCTCTCACCATTTGTTAACAGTCTCTCCCTCCCTCTGTCCATCTAAATCCTTTTATTCCTGCTGTTCCTCCACCCGTCCTTCCTTTTTACCCTTCCTCTTTTTTAAGCTGCTGAACATAATGACTTGGTTTTCCCTCAGGGTGAGATAAAGGGAGAAAGACAGAAATGGTCAGTGTCACAGTCAAAGTGATTGATAATAGGAGAGGGTTCACATGAGCAGTGGCACATCGTCCTGAGAGGTAGACAAGGAGAGGAAGAGTGGGGGTTTGGGAAAATGAGAAGGGCAGGGACGTGGGCAGGACATGGATGTCGACAGGGGAGATAATTGAGCGAATTAGCCGAGGAGGGAGGGAGGGATTGAGGGGGGTGGGAAAGGTAAACAAGAAAAATGACAGAGCAGGAGGAGGGCAAGTAGAGAGTGAGGGGAGGAGAGGAGAGAGGATAGGGGGAAGATGAGGGAGGAGAAGAGTGGAAGGCAGAGCAAGTTAGAGAGGAAGGAAGATGAGCTGGAAGTAGTACGTGTGTTTGAGTGTGTTAGAAGAGGGTTGTATTTGGGAATTATCAAATTAGAAAAAATCTGAGTTGATAACACTGTAGGCTATGAGGAAAAGTATTGTGGAAAAATAATTTATTATGATAAAATAATTTCTGAATTGAAACGATGGCACAATTCTTGGTGACATTCTTATGAACCTGTTTATTCATCAAATAACCACAAAATGACTGTTTGGTTCTATTTGGTCCGACATTTGTTTTGATGGTTTTGCTCAGTTTAATGTGAAAAGCCAGGCTCTTGAGTCCACAATGGTGTGCATCTGTTCATGCATATCGCTCAAAGGAAAGACATGTTTTCTTCAAAAACAACTCTTAAATTTCCCATGGGAACTGCCCTGCCTTTTAAAGTGTGTGTGATCTCTGTGCGGTAAAGCAATGGATGCAGGCAAAGTATCCTTCAGATCACCTTGTGTGTTTTCACTCGTTATTAAAATTCATGATGTCAGTAGTAGACCTTGAACTATCCCGTTACCTTGTTAAAAAAAGGAAAATGAATATACAGCTCTGAAGGGAGGGAAGGATGAGAGAGACAGAGTGTCAGCGAGGGAATGAGATGAGTGAAGGAAAGACGAGGGACGTTAAAGAGGAGACACCAGAAAGAGTTAGAAGTAAACAGGATGGAGTCTGAGCCACAAAAGGATGGAAGGAGAAAATCAGCAGTATAATTCCAGCAAGTTTTGTCCTTCATTAGTTTCAAAAATCCACATCAAACTGTCCACCTTTCTGCCTGCTTGTCTATCTAACTATTCTACTTTGGGATGTCCTTCATCACTGCAGATGAGGGCTTAAATGCAGCACGCGTTTGAACATTGGTCCGGGGGTGACTGTGCTCTGTACTGTATGCGTTTGTTATGCATTCATGTGTTGCTTTTAATTCATAGGCTTTGTCTATGTGCGTGTGTGCGTGTGTGACCTGTATTCTGCGAGTATCTCTGTCCCTAGAGACAGCCGGTCCGAAATCTTCCTCTCTCCCTCCTCTGTTACCATGACAACAGCTGCTGCTCTCAACAGGTCGATGGGGCCTGCCTGAGCTCACACACACATGCACGCAAACACACTCGTAGATTGGAGAACACACACACACACACACACACACACACACACATAAACACTCTGGAAGAACGCACACGTAAACACACGTACACACAGATGGCAAACACACACAGACACACTCGCATGCTGTGTAATTATAGCATTTTTAAGCATTACCTGCACACTGCAAGGTCAGCATGAGAGACGAGGAGAGAGCGGAGGCTAACTACCATGTTCTCTATGTGAAATCACACTAAGTGGTGATTTTGAAAAGGTGTCTTTGAGTGCATTTATTCTCACACACACACACACACACACACACACTGTGTCCTATCTAGCAGCTTATATATTGCATCAGGTCACATGAGGGGTTACGCTATTGGTATGCATTTTCAACTCGGATAAATATTCTCAGCATAACACAGGAGAGTGCTGAGGCCGCTCTCCCAGATGATATCATATACGGTTTCTTGTATTGAGTTTGTCAAGATAAGAGATTATCTGTGTTGTTGTGAGCTGCATGTGGCGGTTAAGTGAGTATTTAAGAAAATAACGGCGTCCCGGTGCGTATGTGGATGCACTCCCAATGTGACAATTTGTCGTAAGCATACACGGTTTAATTGGTAAAACGCTGAATGTATATTTTATATTCCAAAATGCCTCAGACAGTGAATACTGCTGTACATCATGTCAGCTATGAAACCTGCTGAGCTAACTAGATGCTGATTTCAGTTGTACTCTTTTTTTATTGCTGTTTTTCTGGAGTTGTCCTTCTTACCATTAATATTTATATGCCGTTAGAGATGGATATTTACTGCTTTTGTAGGCTGATTAATGCATTAATAATAGACTTGGTAGTTGTTTTGATTCTTCGCTCAGACTCCCCCGATTCCCCCCCCCCCCCCCCCCCAGTGTTCCGCTCTCAACAACACAGCAGACAGTAGATTTATTATCATGTTGATGGAAGCAGACCTCAAGGGTTTTTTAAATTATGGGTCAGGAACCCAGAATGAGTAACAGGCCGTTTTATTTTCTGTGGGACCCTGCAAGCCCGGAGAGTGTTTAAAAGAGCCCCCGGTACAAGGGTGACTGATTAACTTTGATGCATTTTGGTCCCAAGCTGAATGATCTTGTGGTCGATGGTGTTCAAGGTTCAATCCTTAATCCAAACATAAACTAAGGATTAGTTCTTCCATGTTTCTCTGTCTGCGTGGCTATTCCTGAAACGGTAGTTAAAGCTGTAGAATAGAGAGCAGGTCTGTTTCTGGAGGGGCCACACACAGCAAGATGTCTAGTGTGATTATAGGTAGTACAAGAACAACTTATTGAAACTGAAGCTTTGTTGTTTATTTGTCAAGACAGTTTCATCTCTCCGCCGCCATAAAACCAATTAGAAACTGTAAAACAAATGTGTAACAATAGATTGCAGATGTGGTTTTACAGTAATGAATTACTAAGAAACATCGTGCAACACGTTTCATTATGGATGTGTTGTAATGCAGTTGAAAATATGGATCAATTCTTCTGATTTCTTCTAATTTGGTCACTTTCTCAAGTAGTGCTGCTGACTCCCTCTTTTAGTCTTGACAGGATGCAGACAATAGAGTTTCAGTAAACCTCTGCACACGTACACATCCAATCATTACCAGTTGTTGAGGTTTTGCAACAAGGATCCCTCACTGTGATGTCACGTGTTGAACATGACGGTCAGCTAAAAGTGCACATTAGTTTGCTCATGATTTGAGGATCTGACAGCGCCACTCATTAGTACACAAGATCTGGAGTCTAGACTAATTTGACATGCAAGGGAAAAAAAGGAAGGAAGACAGTAAGGAAGGAAAGAATGGAAGAAGAGAGCAGAGGGAGGTGGAGGGAGGTGACAGCAGTTGGTAACTGTGTTGATGAAAACCAGACCTCTTTTATCTCTCCTTCTCTCCCTCCCTCTCTCCCTCTCCTTCCACTCTCTCTCGCTTTTACTCTCCCTCTCTCCCTCTGTGAGGCCAAAAATAATGAGGTCGCTCCCCTCTCAAGGGCCGCTCCTCTCTCTCATTCCACCTCACTCTTTCTCCGTCCACATCCCGTCTTCCACGCGACAGGCCTGCTCCTCGACACACCCATATAAGGGCATGCACTGTCTCTCTAACCCCCCCTTGCACACACAAAGAGGTTCCTAAATGACCCAATATGTCTTATTGTTAACGCAAAGGCAAACTCAACAGCTTTGATCTCTCCCGTTGTGTACACTGCTTGTGCAGTCTGCAGTGCGTGTATATATATACCTCTGCTTATGTAAGGATGTATTAGCTTGTTTAAAAATACCTCCTTGTTGAAATAACATGCCTGATATGAAGACGTTCTCTATTCAGGAAGATGAGGAGCCAGAGTTTGTACTAGAGCTTTTCATGGATCATTGAAAGCCTACTTGAAGCTGGCATGTAGTGTATAGATCTATAGATCTATATTTGTCTCCTCGGGTCCCTTAGTAGTGGGGAGACGGGTGCAGCGGCTTGCAGCGACGGGTTGGAACTTTTGGAGAAACGCAAGCGTACGTCACGCTGCGGCGGCCAATCACGTTACCGGTGCTGTACTTCACAATTCAACCATGAGGGAGTAAAATAGGTTAATCGTCATGCAGTCACTTGGTGTTAATGGGCCGTTAAGTGACCCGCCCACACCTCCACACAACCCCGCGCTAATCGCCGCAACGCCTGATTTGGTGTGAATGCAGCCTCAGACCGACTGTGAATGATGACATTGAGGTCTGCCTTCCAGAGAGGGAATGGAGTAGGATCCTACTAGACTTCAGAAAGATGTCCGGGGAACTTATAACCAGGCTCATCCAATTCAAGATTCTAATAGGGTTTATTAAAACCCATCCAAGATACCGGATGGAGAGTCAAGCTAACACAAACCCCAGAATGTTGGCCCTAAACACAAGACTTCTGGTCTGAGATTTGCACAATTCTTTTCTTTGGTTGCTCTGTCTGTCCCAAGTCAACATTAATACTGCTGGCTGTCCTATCTCCAGATATTTGTCATATGTACGCTTGTAAATGTTATTTTAAGAATAACCAGGTAAATGATCTCTACTGTGTAAATGTCTCTGTACTTGTGTTACGTGCACTCTGCTCCGGTGTGTATATTCTTTAACCGTCCTCTCAGACCATTTGAGATCATCATCCTGATGACCATTTTTGCCAACTGTGTGGCCTTAGCCGTCTACATCCCCTTCCCCGAGGACGACTCGAACGCCACCAACTCCAACCTGGTGAGTAATCTCAAATATCTAATCTGCTTTAAAGTTAAATACGCTCACTCAGTCCACCAGTTGCTGGTTTAAGTAACCGCTTGGCTCGTTGTAAGACGGGGTTTCTCAGGTTTTTGTTATGTGGTCTGACACCTGTGTTTCCCATGTGGATTATCGTGACTGACATCTTATTAGGCGTGTGGTTGAATTCTGTAACATTTCATCAGAAGATTTTCTTCTGTTAATTAGCAATACTGAGAGGCATGTCATTAGCGCATATCCAGCTGATTCTGTTGTGTGTGTGATTTGCTGCCATGTGTATAAGAGGCAGGAGAGGAGGGATGCTGTATTACACCAGGACTGGTTCCTGAAGACAAGAAGTGGGGAGAAAAAAAGATGAGGGAGGGAACGAGACAAAGTGAAGAAGTAGGGAGTAAAAAAGAATAATATCTTCTCTGAGCTTCATTCTCTCTCATCATTGGTTGTTTGGATACAACATAGTTGTTGATTATAATGTTCCACTTTGAAGCCTGAAGACAATTGAGGATTTTGACTGAGGACTCTTGAGTTGTATTGAATGAAGCCATGTGAGTTGATTTTGATCAAAGGCAAAGCATCGTTTTCTTGTGGGCAACATAAAAAAAAAAATTGGCTCAGGACAAAATAGTTGTTTTGATTGAGGAATGAATTGTGTGGTTCCCAAAATGTCATCCAGTCGAATGTTTTAAATGTTTTAAATGTAGCATCATTTGATATTTTTCAAAGTAAAGCAAAACAAAGACATCTGTTGCTTCAAAACTCTGGTTTTCTGACTGCTTCTTGCCAAACCTTCCATCTAATTACCTTAACCTGGCCTCTCACAAGTGTGTGTGTGTGTGTGTGTGTGTGTGTGTGTGTGTGTGTGTGTGTGTGTGTCCATCCATCCATAAGCTATACCCACTTATTGTGGATAAACCAGTCCCAGCTAACATTGGGCGAGAGGCGGGGGGGCACGCTGGACAGATCCCCGGTCGATCACAGGGCTTTAAATCAATATGATTACGTATATGTGTGTTTTAGCTTGCAGATGTTTGCTGGTGTATTAGTGTGAGGAGGACACTAATCCCTCTGAAGCCGTGTAACATCTGTCTCTCCTTCTTTCTCAGAATGATTGAGCCACATTTACTTGGATAGCTCATGCTGTGCTATGGTTTTCAGATTGCCTGTTGTGCCTGTGAATCACATGGATCGCATGGATCATGTGGATCACGTGGATCATGTTGTTAACCTCTGCCTCTGAAAAAAGTAGCCAATGTGGAAGAGCCTGAAACTTGCTTTGTTTCTAATATCCAGCTGGGGGCGACTCCTCTGGTTGCAAAAAGAAGTCTGATTGTATAGAAGTCTATGAGAAAATGACTCTACTTGTCACTTGATTTATTCCCTCAGTAAACATTGTAAACATGAGTTTATGGTCTCAATCTTTAGCTTCAAGTCTTCTTCAATACAGCATGATGTTCATTTAGTAAACTATGGTCCCATTTAGAGTCAAATAGACCATAAAGCAGGGTATGCTTTAGGGCGGGGCTACCTTGTGATGGACAGGTCGCTACCACGACGTGGTCCGGTCTGGGCGTTGTCTGTGTTTTCGTTTTGCAAATGAACCCTTTCGCCGTGTGTTTTCAGTTCATGAAAGTGAATTACTTTGTGGTCGCCTTATCGCTGCGTTCCGTTGTACTACCACCCTCTTATGTCACTTCTGGTTGCAAAAAAACAAGATGGCGACCGCCAAAACATGATTACGCCAAAGGACTATGAGGGACATTGTTTTTCTTCATATTGACTTTTCATGAAGTTACTTTGGACTGTAGACGAGTAGGAAAATAACATTTGCTTTAATTTGCTTTACTGTGTACATACCCTCTGATTTCTCCTTGAATGATTTAGTGTCAGAGCAGGTATGAGTCAGTAGAAGAGTAAATATGACTGAGAGATGGCAGCTGCTTTCATCTTCTTCATTTGTGTCCGTCACCCACTCTCTCTGCCTCTCTTTATCTCCCTCTGAATTCTTTAGGAGGCCGACATTACTTTCCCTGTGAGGCTTTACAGATCAAGTGATAGTAACCATGCAATATAAGTGAGTTAGAGCATTACATTTAAGAAAAGTACTGTTAAGTGTGTAATTTATTTATGTCTTCAGTGGACAGTCTAGACTGGATAACAGTAAGTCTACTGTCTCTTGATATCCGTCAACACCATGAGGAGAATTTGAATGCTACTGTTTTTGAAACTGCATACAGCAGGAAGCATTGCTAAGCACACACACACACACACACACACACACACGGTAAAAGTTTTGCCTCGCATATTTTCAGGTATTCTACTGGTGACCCCCCTAGGCAATGAAAAGATGCAACACACATGCACATGCGGACACAGACAGACACACACACACACTCTCAACCGACTCACCACCACCACAGCTGTGGTCAATTAGTTTTATAACCTTCTGACAGACAGGAAGCAGTGTGCAAATGGACTAGAGGCTTAAATACATGGTTGAACCATGTATCTGTGTGTGTTTGTGTTTCTTTTCTGTTTAGCCACCTAAACTTGTGTAAGTTAACTTTGTGTTGTATTCACTTTGACTATTGACCTTATTCAGTTCTTGTATTATGTTTGCAAGACATAAACCCCAAACTACCCGAATCCATCTTACATCCCATTGGTTAATTTGCCTTTAAGTGTCTGGTGAATCTCATTATAATGTTTAAGTCATTTAGATGATGTGTTTATCCAGAGTTGTCTACAGTGACTGTTTGGCTTAACCACACTCTAACAGACCAACTGACTCCTCATGCACATTTGGGAAGAATGTGACCTCATTGTCTTACCAATAGGGAACCCAGCCACTTGTGTGAGCGTTGTCTTCAAACTGTTCTGAGTTATTTCTTACAGTGTTGTTGCCTCTGCATTCCACTGCAACAAACTGTGAGGTAACCCTCATTAAACACAATGTGAGCCCGAGCCACGGAAGGCGTTTGAATATTCCCTGCTTCAAAGCTCTCGTAGTTCAGCTCACCCTGAACCTCTTGTGTCACCCTCCCCCCTTATTACGTATTGTTGTCATTTGTTTTCTTTTTGTCATTCGGGGTGACAAACTGTGCTTAGCCCCTTGTGGTTGTGTTTGCTCACCCACGCAGTTTTTATATTTCCTTTTTTTTTTGACAGTTTTTTATCATTTGCAAATAAACTACAGGCTTATACAAAGTTAGATTTTTTTTAAATGGGGTATAAGCCCAAAACTGGTGCATCAGTACCCTGATAGTGCTCTTTATATTTTCCCACTGACCCTAAGTGTGATTGAGCGTTCGCATCGATATGGCACCCCCTCACCAGATTTGCACAGGTCTGTCTTATGTAATACCAGAGCTCTGTTGCATCGCTTCCAGTACATGATTTCTATTTCTGTCCGCATCCCATAATGTGGCGCTCTGTCTCCTTGACGACATGCCCAATAATAGCAGCGGGAGAGGTTGTCATGGATATGGTAACCGTAGTGATGCTCCTCATCTGTCCTTGGTTACAGAGGAAAGGAGGGTAGGAACCAAAGTTTGAGAGAGTCTCTTGTGTCAGGGAGGAAATATATGCTGCACAAAGAAGATACAACTCTAAATAGAATGTGAAGCTTGAGTAAAAAAAACTTCACTCCCTGTGGCTGTTCTATTTCTCTTCTACTCTGTATCGGTCCCCCCCCCCCTTTTCCTTCCCTAAGCACTTTCACCGTCTTACTCTCCCTTCAGATCAATATGGATACTTTCAGAATCATTCTGTCAGAACCAAGCAATTAACCAATCAATACACCTGATTAGACACTGATTGACGTAGAGGCAAGAACACACACACACACACGCGCGTGCGCACAAACGCACACTTTTGACACTAAATCCCATCAGCAATAATGAGACTTAATAGGATTCACAGTGATTGCGGTTCGAGATTATGATGGCGTGATATTACGTGTGTGCACGGTCAGGTTAAGCTGGTCTACATGCATTTTTATAGTGTCAGACATGTCTGTGTATCAGTCATGGACGTGTGTATATCTGAGTGTGTGGTTGTTCACAGTTGTGTGTATGTTTGTGTGCGTATCAGCAGTAGGCGACAGGACGTTTAGTGACAGATGTATTAGCTGCCGTCTCTCCAGTAGGCGTGTGAACCAAGCACCTTAAGTCAATGAATCCACTTTGAGAGGGTAACACACACACACACACACACACACACACACACACACACACACACACACACACACACACACACACCTTCCCTCTGAGTTTTATATTTAGGTCTTACTCTTTATATATTAACAATCGAGTTGGTCATTTTGTTCAAATTTGTCAAGTGACCTCTTGTGGCTGTGTGCATGTGAGCGTCCTCTTTCTGTGGTGACCACAGAATAAGGCTGACATTTGTTATGTCCATGCACTTTTGATTCCTTAATAATTGATTGTGCTCCAAGGGAGGATGTGACTTGTACATTTTCTAGTATCCTTCCCCCGATCGGTACTTTTCAGTCACCTTCTTGTGGAGTTGCTTGGAGTGTTCCTTTGTCTTTCGGTGTAATGTTTTGCTAAAGTTGTGACTTCCCCCAGATACAGCAGTTATACTAGGTCAACTGAAACCCCTCGACTACACACAAATGATGTCCTTATCATTGTGTATCATCAATCATGTGACTTCTAAAATCAACCAGTGATGCTTTACATGCATCCAATTAAAAAGGCTTGAGTACCTATGCCGACAAGTATTTCGTTTTTGAGCGTGGCATTCATTTAGATCACTTTCTAGAGATCTGTTTTTACGTTGAGATGAATCACTTTGTGTTGATCAGAAAGGCCACATTTAATCTACTTTGTTTCAATCTTGTAAAACACTAGAACACACCCACTTTCAACAGAGATGGATATGTTTTAGGCACTCTATTTTGTTGTTACGGTGGCTTAAGGTTGTTGTTTGTTTACCTCCTATTACCAATTCATTACTCCAGTGTTGTCTGCTGCTTGTTCTCGAGCCTCCACATGTCCTCTCCCTTCCTGTCGCCGTCGTCGCTGCTGTTGAGGATCAAGTTAACATGCTGTTCCTTTGGGTGCTACTCTGCTGGTTGCTAGGAGTGTCTATTTATAGACGGAGAGGAACAATCAGCGTCTATCTGTACGTTCACTTATCTCAACAATGTTGCTCTGCGTTTTCTTGTGGTGATGTGACTGTGTGTGTGTGTGTGTGTGTGTGTGCACCTCTGAATAGTCACAGTGGAATGCAGCTGCTCACGCTGCATCCAGATAAGGATGTAGATGTGTGTGTGTGTGTGTGCCTGGTGGTGTATGTGGGTGTATGAAAAGCTACAGTTGAATTTGATGCATTTATGAGTACATTTACCCATAGGATGTGAGTGTGACGGTGTGTGTGTTGCATACAGTATATAAACAGACAGAGATACTGTATCTTATCTGGTCTTATACACATTCGTTGGGCCCTCTGCACAGATGAGAAACCTCAAATCCCTTGCAAGTTTTCTGCAGTACAACAAGTTCCAACCATGCTGGAGCCTGGGGAGTCATTATTTGGAAATTATAAATGCTGTTCCCTTTTCAGCTCCCAGAGGAAACAAGGAATACCCCAGTTACCATTTCTGCCAGAGACATGGGTGCTTTCCAACTCCAGAGTTTCGACTTCAGAGTGCTGTTTGGTTTCAGCTTCAGCTTCATTTGTCCCATATTTAGGAGCCATTTTACTAATTCTTCACGGCAGCAGTGCTCCAGTGTAGCTGAAAATGAACCTTAAACATGGGATACTCTTAAAAGATGTCTTTTTAGTGGAGCAGTTTCTCTGTTTAACCAGGGTATCTTTCTTATCTCATGTTTACGATTCTTTATTTTTTTTAAATGTCAAATGGAAATCAGGAATATCTTCATCTGCAGGTTTAACTAACTAGATCATCTTTGAATTGATTCGTCTTGGGTAGGTTGTTGTTCTTTTGTGTTCTCCGTGTTTCTCTTTTTATCGACTGGTGAAACGCAATTGGCAATACTCTAATTGATGAGCTAATGGCGATAAAGCCACAGGGACGTGATGATGGACTGTGGTTAGTATGTTACAGGAAATATAAAGCCACCATTGCCCCATTACACAACAAAGCTGAAATAGCGTATTTATTGAGGGGATTGATGCCACGTTAAACTTTGTGAAATATTATAAGCATAAACTACTTGGAGGGACCCCGGCGCTTTTGTTAATCACTAAATTTTTTGTCTCCCTCTTTGAAAGAACTTCAATTGTTACTGTGAACATATGCAATATGGCTAAAGCGTGACTTTCTGTTAACTGCTTTAGTGCTATCAGTGTATAACTGTCCATAATAAGCAAAACATTGTGTTATTCCTTGTCGTCTCGGTCAATCCCTCTCTTCCTTGTTCTCTTCCTCTTCTCCTCCACCTCTAATAAAAGTGAAAGATAAAGACTGTTTATGATGGCAGCTCTGGCACCACATTCACTACCATGCCATTTCCTCTTCTCTCTCTCCTCGTCCCTTCCTTTTTTTTTTAAATTGTCCCATTTTGGTGATAAAGAGGGAGATTTCCACACAAACGTCACAGCCTCCCCCTCTTTCTGCTCCTTTTTTCACTGTGATTTTGAGGCTATGGTATTTATTAGGGCTGTGCAAACATATCAATATAGCTTATTGTCGCGATCATTTTTTAAATGATAGTGTATCAATATGTCCAACTATTATTGATACATAGAAAAAGAAAATAAAAGAGTGTCGTATTGTGAGGCGCTTGCCAATACACAGCCCTAGTATTTATGTTTGGGAAGACAGGACATCTGCATGGGGATTTGTGTGATGCCGCATTGGTGATCAGCACTGGAGTTATTTGGCAAACAAGTCATGTTAAATCAGGTCAAATGAGCCTTATGAAACAAAATAAAGTTTCCTTAATGCCGACACCGAGGAAATAACTATGAACGTTACATAACTGTCTGAAAGAGGCTAGCAATGCCGATGCGAATTTTTGATCGTTCGTATGAAGCTCCAGATGTGCCAGCGGTAAAGACGAGTTCGATGGAGGCAGCGAGGAAGAGAAGGAAGAGGAAGAGATAGAGCGAGATATTTTTACTGAGCTAAAAGTGTCCTCTGCCTCACATCGACCCACATTACAGCTCCCACGGAGTGAACAGAGAGAGAGAGAGATAATGTCTCTGTCAATCACGGAAACTCAGAGTTCTCAGTGCAACCTTACCACAGGGAGCGATGTCAGTCTTAATGTCCCCATTTCAGGTAGAAAGACTCTCGTCACAGTTGAGCTTAGTGGCTGTTCACGGCATGTTTTCCTCCCGAACAGGAAGCTATTTCGTACTGGGCAGTGCTAAACAAAACCAAACCTCGGGAGGGAGTGCAGTGGAAAAAAGCCCAGTTTAACACTTTAGTATTATACATTTTGTATAATAAGACTGAAGCTCCTTTTGCACTAATCCTTCAGCACAAAATGAGTTGCTGCCTCATACGAACATACAAACTTACTTAAGAATGTCATTTCTAGTATGCCTACAGTGTCATCGTGTCATGGTCACAGCATGGTGAATGTTCAGTCGAGTAACATCTGAGCTTAACGTGTAGGATCATCCTCTCACTGGCATCCCGGTATTTGGCACACACACACACACACACACACACACACACACACACACACACACACACACACACACACACACAGCGAATTGCGTATACAGCAAACATTACAGCCATGGCAACAACGGTAATGGAAGTGCACAGTAGATCTCTGGGCAAATTAGGGTGGTAAACAGGTGTAATGTGTACTTTGCGTGTGCATGTGTGTGTGTATGTGTCTTCATCATTCCAGACTAATATTTGAGCAGCCATTAAAGCCGGCTGTTACATCACCAGGAGAGTAAAGCAAACTGCACACCAGCTACTTTCAGCTAAAAGGCCTCCCATCAATCTCGACTGAGCTTAATGCAAAACCTGTCAGTGGATTTCTTTGGCACTACAAACTAAAAACAGGGGCAAGAAAAATGGACATTTAGAAGCAGCAGGAAAAAGCAGACTTGTCCATAATCGACTTGGAGCATTGCCACCAATTCCAGTGATGTACAGTATTGCATTGTCGTCGTTGTCCCGGTGGACCTAATGGTCCTGCTGGTAAATGACTCTGCATGCCCTGAGATCAAAGATGGGAGGAGAACATGTGAAATGCCGTCCAGTGCGGAAGCTTCAGCTCACTTGCTCACTGAATTAATAGGTGATGCTGTGTTGCGCCGTGTACTGGTTCCGTCAGGGAGAACTAGCTGTCATGTTGGTGTGCTATTCACTGACATTTAGCCATCTGGTGTGGGATCCTGCAGCCACACACACACACACACACACACACACACACACACACACACACACACACACACACTCTCTCTCTCTACCCTCTCTCTGTCTCCCTCTTATACACACACAAACAAGGTGGTGGTTCACATCAGCACACACACACATCTTCCATCGAAACTCCGGCTGGTAATAAGGCGTGTCACTATGATGCAACAATAGAGTGTGTGAGTGCATATGTGTACCTGCATGCTTATTAATGTGGTTTGTGTGTGTTTTGCCTGAATCATCAAAGGGCAGGGTTCCCATAGAAACAGATGTTTCCGTTTTCTTCCTTGGCGAACATGTGACAGACTGTTTATCTGTGTGTGTGTGTGTGTGCGCGCGAAAGAGAGTGATACCATGAAAGTATAACATATGGTCACCTGCTTTTTAATTAAATGCAGTAATGAGGTAATTCAAGGTAAGAGTATTATCCCATATTGATCATCATCGTTAAATCTATCCCAACCACGAAGGAGATGCACTTAAAGGATTTTCAGCTTTGAGCTAATTAAGATGTGGATTGTGCAAAAAAAGGGGCTGCGGCTCAATATTGGAAAGAAATTCCTCATATTTTGTACATTCATCATTTAAGCCCACCTGACATGCAGTCGGCGGCGCCAGTGTTTGTTTTATCCTTGCGATGAGTCATCGAGAGTGTAGCGGGGAATTCACATCAAAAGAGGAATATCAGTTTGCGGTTCCTTCTGGGTCTTTATCGTTCATTGTTGAGAGGCTGGTGGGAGGCAGATTGGTCATGATCAATAGAGTGGCCTCGCTCACACTGTAAAGTGCTGTTTCCACTCATATCCATGCACGGAAATGTGTTTGTCATGGAATCAATAGGCATGAAAATGAATGCGTTATTATATGGACAGGAAGCAGAGATGTCAAGGAGCATACGAGTGCTTTAGAATGTTTTCATCCCCTGAACTACAAATCGGAAGTACTTTACGAGGATGTTAACCAGTTCTCCGGAGAGTGCGTGTTTTAAGAAGTTGTGAAAACTTCCTTTCTGGTGCATTTAAGGGAGTAAAACTGTATAATTAAGCCGCGGTTCACATACGTGCCGTACCGTGAGGGGGGGGATCCGTACAGACAGTGGTCCATTACAATATTAGTATCTGGAACTATATCTCATTCCCTACTATTCATTCTCTCCTCTGACTTTCTCTCTTTCCTGTCCTCCTGTCCTCCTGAGCGGGAGGGTCCCTCGTACCCTCCCGCTCCCGCGAGGTGACCCAGTTTCCCATGATCCATTGCGGCTGCTTCTGCCGCGTCGTTGCCCTAGCGATATTGCGAGGTCCTTTAATGCCAAACTGTGACTGCGCCGTGAATAATGGATAGAGAGAGCGACAGAGTATTAGACGGAGGGGACGAGAGGGAGATGGGGCACAGAGGTAACAGTAACGGAGGGAAAGAGTTCAAATATGAATACCGTGAAGTGTTATTAGAATGGAAACGGGAGCGGATGAGAAGAGAGAAAAAAGAAAGAGAAACGGTACATGAGGGAGATATGGAGAGAAAGAGAGGAGGGATGGAGAGAAATGGAGGGATAGAGCTGGACAAAGAAAAGATGGAGAGTTGGAGGAAAGTGTTCAGCTGGAACAGCGACAGTCAATTCAACAAATTTCATACTTGTTTAAAAACCCCAATAAATCATCACTAAGTGATCTTTTCGTGTAAAGAGAAAGGTAACATAAGAAAAGAGGAATATAATTAAAAAGAAAATAGATATGTTAAACTAAAAATCTAAATGCCATTTATATGCCCGATCGTACTAGCAGTGGTTTATGGGTAGTGTAGTTCCGTTTCTTTGAAGCTGAAGTCCAGACGTACAGGTGAAAGAGTTCACTATCAGTCATTGAGTCGAGATAACTAACATGGCAGGAAAGGCTCAGGGACACATTCTTTTGTATTTACGTGTGTGTGTGTGTGTGTGTGTGTGTGTGTGTGTGTGTGTGTGTGTGTGTGTGTGTGTGCTTTTGTGATTTGTGTAGGTTGTAGTTAATCTCTGTTGTTACTGCTGACTGCAGCACACACCTGTTGAATAGCACTTTAGCTGTTACACACACAAACACACAGCACACACTCTCTGGAGCAGACACATAAACACAGGGGCATGCAGAGGTGGCCGCCCAGTACATCTCTGCCCTCGCTGGCATTGAGTCTGTACAATAGTGGGTTCAAATGCTCCCTCTCATTGGCTGCTGTAAATAATATATTTCACTTCATCTAAAAGGCTTTAAAGTGCCCGCACAGCCTTTAACTTCAAAGCCGGAGGTTAACGCAGGCGTGCATACATTTGCTCAATAAAAGAAATCAAAGAAACAAAAGTACAGTAAGCAACGAGCCATGCTTGCTCAACGGATGTTATGGGCGCTGAAAACATGTCTTACCCCTCACTTTTCCTCTAGTAAAGGTTCCAAAGTGTTAATTGCACATGCACGTTAAGAGCTAGCTGTGAGCCTGTGATGACGGTCTTGTTTCAAACCAAGGCCTCTATAAAGAGAGAGGGTAACTGTGAGACGGAGGTTTACGTGGGAGGTAAAAATTGTAGTGCAGTTCTGGTTCACACCGACCTGAGCACTGACCTATATGTCCTGTTTCACCGCTAAACCATTCATGTTTACACATTCCACATTCAGAGAACACATAATGTTCTGTTTATTGAGTAAATGATGATCAACTAATTGTTTCAGGAGTAACGTTTTGCTTCAGCGACACAACGTCATAACTTTCAGTGAGTCTGAGTTCCTAAAAGAGCGAGCTGTAATGCACGTGTGCTGCACACACAAACGCACTGTACATGCTGTATCTTCAAACGCACACATTCACAGCACATGGTTCAGAAGGTTAGGCAGCATATGTCTCCACATGTTAGCTATTAGACTTTACTATCCGTCTCACCAAGGCAGCTTAACAAGGACTTTGATGCGTGTGTGTCGGGGGGGGGGGGGGGGGGGGCAAAAGAGAGAGAGAGAGAGAGAGAGAGAGAGAGAGAGAGAGAGAGAGAGAGAGAGAGAGAGGATATGGAGGAGACGTCCAATGAGAAAGAGGAGCATTTTATTTGTGTCTCTGTGAATGCATTTGTGTGTGTGTGTGTGTGTGTGTGCTTTTGTAACCATTTGTGTAGCTTGTAGTTAATCTCTGTTGTTACTGCTGACTGCAGCACACACCTGTTGAATAGCACTTTAGCTGTTACACACACAAACACACACATACACTCTTTCTCTGGAGCACACACACACACACACACACACAGACACACACACACACACACACACACACACACAGGGGCATGTAGAGGTGGCCGCCCATTACCTTTCTGTCAGAGCTGTCTATCCTTGAGCTGGCATTCAGTTTCTACAGCAGTGGGTTCAAACACACACACGCACACACACACACACACACACACAGCAAATGCTCTCTCTCTCTCTCTCTCTCTCATTGGCTGTTGTGAATTATACATTTGACCCAATCTAAAAGGCTTTAAAGTGCTCACACAGCCTTTAAACTTCAAAGCATGGCGTTAACACAGTCATTCATACGCTTGCTCAATACAATTAATTATTTCTGCTTTTTAAATCCTACGTTGATGATGTCCATTATCACAAGGCTGCAGATGCATGGAGGCTCTATCACGCGGTGCGTACGGCAGTGCCACACACAGTACATTGAGCCTACATGCAGGAGCTCAGACGGACCATAAATACACTGAGCAGACGTCGTCTCCTCCACCGATGTCCTTGCTGTGGTCCGTTTTAACGAGCTGCTGCCTCTCGTCTCTGAACGAGCGTTTGTCTTTGGCATGCAGTCGCTTCGTGTGGAATCTCTCTCTTCTTTCTGACTTCGCCGTAGTTATAAAAGGATACAGATAGTTTTCACAGCAATAATGACTTGACGGTGAGATTCAAGCCAAACTTTTGGGTTGCCAGGCAACTCGAGCGACACCAGCGACCGTATATGGACATTTCTGTTTTCATCTTTGCTTTTAACTTCCTGTCACTGTGACTCTTTCTTTCTTTCTTTCTTTCTTCTCACACTCCCAATGTTTGACTTCCTCTCTCTAACTCTCTCTGTCTTTGACTGCAGTCAGGTGTTTCTACAAGTTCTTTATCTCCTTCCCTCAGTCGCTCTTCACTCTTATACAGTCTCTCACAATCTCAAAGCCCTCTGAGGCAAATATAACTTTGTCCATCTGTATTTGTTTGTCTTTCTTAAAGTGTTTATTTTGGTTCTGATAATGAGCTTTTTAGATAAGGGGTGGGGTTAGAAGGGCGGGAGAGGGAGATAAAGATGGATGGATGTGAAGAAGAGTGTTAGGACTTCACATTGCGATGCGAGCAGAGAGGCAACCACGCAATTTTCTTGGTCTGACCTACCGACTCCCATTTTCTTCATAAGAGCTATAACTGACAGCATGGCTCGAGGCTAACTCCTTTCACCAGCGTCCACAAAAATATTTTCAACCGTCCCGAAGACAAACATTCTGAATGTTATGTCTTTACTTTGTTCTTGCCGTTTATAGTGGTTATTTGCATACAACACACAATTGAAATGTTTGGAATTAATTATTTAATTAAAGTTGTAATTATTTTACAAAAATTAAAACAATGAAATCTATGTATCGAACATTTTTCCAAGTTGCCACAAGTGTTACCAATGTTTGTACATTTGTACAACCTCTTCTTCCAGCCTCTCCTGTCCTCTCCTCAGTGTTCAGCAGCCTGCAGTTCAGTCCAAGTTTCACAGAATTTTTGTCACGTGACTGTTGGTCTCAGCCGAATCAATCATGGCTTCTCAGTTGCGCTGGGAAGAGCAGAATTTTATTTTTTTGACAAGATCTGTTTCGAGTAAACGTTTCATTTGGGGCAACAGTGTTAGGAAGTTAAACAGGTCATAAATCCGTCTCTAAAATCTATTTTTATATTGTTGTGTAAGCAACTATTCATTCAAGTTTCTTGCCAAAAAAAACATTTGAATCATCTGATTAAGTTAGTTGTTCCGAATGTTTTTGAGGTTGCTCCTGCACGGCTTACTTTCAGTTATTATTATTGTGATCTTTATGTCTTCTTCACTCACTGACACGTCAGTCACCAGTCATGGAATTTATTATACTTTTTTTTCCCCTGCTGAAATCTCTGGGTTTAAAAATACACTCTCTGGGCTGTACTTTCTGTATTGGAACATACTTGACCTTGACTTTGATCATTTTTAACTGATTGAAGATGGAGGAATGTGCCACTAATAGAGACAAACATTGGTTTTAAGCCAATAACAACAACAAACATGAATGTTTCTGATGACCTCTGCTCTAATGACTTAGCCTACATTTTCTATTGCAAAACTAATTTTCACTTATTAAAATGTGTTACCTGTGTTTGCTCACCCATAGAGATCAGTCACGTTAATTCATTCCTGCCATGGGGAGAAACTAAAATGTCTGTAACCTTAGTTGTGTGTGATTTCATCTAAAGCAAATATTCATGTATTTGGCATGGCAGTCATGTAATGCAGCCAACCTGTATGGTTCTAATACATACAGCTGATTATCACTGGTGAAGCTTTGAAAGGAGATGATTTTCCTACTAATCATATGGCCGAGGGGTAACAGGGTAAGATGCACATGAAAGCAGCCCCCCTTCTCTTCCCTTGTCTCCTTCTCCTGTCTCCTCCTCCCTTTGCCTCTTATCTCTTTACTTCTCCTTCTCTTCCAGCCTCGCTCTCTCTCTCTCCGTGTACGCTCCCTGATCTAATTAAAATGCCATCTTCAGTTCTCTGGTGAGCCCCCCCCCCCTCCCTTCGTCTCTCTGTGCTCTGCTGCAGTGTAAATACGCTGTGTCATATTTGAAAAAAAAAAAACTGAATCCGCTGTGTCATGATTCGGAAGCTTAGCGGCTGATCCGCCATGTTTGACAATTTGACTGTGCCATGTTAGATGGGACTATGGCAGGGATTTTGAAGATACGCTGTGCTCAGGAGTGCTTAGGGCATTATTGCCACCATGGGATTGGTCTGGAGGTGTGAGCAGGGTTACGTCATGTTGAAGGCTGCAGCTATATATTCAGTCCCCACTTCATTCCTAATATTTAAACCTTTCTAGAATGTTGGTGGTTCTCACCACTGTGATGTTGTCCACTCCAAACATGTAGTGGTATATTTGTACCATCTTAACCATCTCTCTCATTCCCTTTGTGTCATTCGCTGTCTGATTTAAACACACACACACACACACCCTCACACTCAAGTAAACATGTGCACAGAGCAGGGTTCAAACAAAAAGGCAAGTCGATGTCAGATTAACCCTCAACACTCTCGGCATCCCGCGTCGATCTGCGGATATCTCATCAGCTGTTAATGAAAGCCGACAGATTGACAGTGCGAGGCGACTCTCCAATCGGTCCAGGAGCTGTGATGTAACCTGCTCTCTCATACATTGTTGAATGAGTGCTAAACTGTAATCTAATCCTCGTCTTCGGTGACCTCAAAGTCACATTTAATTATGAACTCTTAACACTTAAACAGAGTTGGATTTAAAGGCAGAGCCGACCACGTCCACACAGTGTGACACTTCACACCCTCTGGTCGAAACTTTGGAAGGTCGAAGCTTTGATGGAGGCAAATATAGATTTAGTTTTCTCATTGCAGATGATTCACCACTTCAGCTTTCTTCACTAAAACCTGCCTTCTAGCCGCCTCATGATAGCTACCTAGCTTACTGTTAGCTCGACTGGCAATACAGAAACTTTTTGTCCCAAAATGTGGACTGGAAGAGAAGAATAATAGACATATTCTAATAGCGGTGGCATCTTTAAAAGAAATCTGCTTCATGTTTTCACACATGCTGTCTCACACTTTTATCTAATTGTGTCTTGTTTCCTCTCTCTCTCTCTCTCTCTCTCTCTCTCTCTCTCTCTCTCTCTGTTGCTACCTGGCAACAAGCTGGTTTCCTTGGTGATGGAGCTTAGTAGCCTCACATTTGCAGAGACGGGGGTGTGTGTGTGTGCGTGTGACAACTGGTACACACAAAAAGCATGCAGCAAACACATGCTCATACTTATGCATGCATACACATGCAGGGCTTTACGCACAGAAAGTAACACGATGCATATATAGCTGCTTCTTAAACGGATGAGGTCATCCACCGGTTTTATCGTGAATATATTCAACAGAAGGCAGATCGAGACAAATTGGTCAATCAAGTGACGAGGAAGCCTCTATTTAGTTATTTATTTTGGATAAAAGATTCAAGTGTTAGTGAAAATGATCTATGTTCAAAACCATATTCCACAAATTTGAGAGCATAACATTTTTGATTTTTAGTAATTGACTAATATATCAAGGCTCGTGTTTCCCACAGGATTTTTGTGAGACTAAGGTGGGTGGACCTTCAATCCTCTGGGGAGGCAAGAAAAGCGTGTACATATAAAGTTAAATGCATTAATCTTACAAAATGAAGAAACTAGATTCATGAACATTTTGCTCTTGAAAACAAAGTTATGCTCTTGTAAACAACCTTATATGGTGTTTGTCTGCCGTCCTCTGCTTTCAGATTGTGTCCAAGGTCTGTCTCTTCTTTTTCACAGGAGCTGGGTTTATCTTTGTGAGGTGTGCTGCAAATATTAGAATTCGTTAGTCATTGTATAAAAGAACCATGAGAAATGATCTCTCTCTCGCTCGCTCTGTGACTTTCACACACTCAAGTGTTCGGGTTGTAGTCACAAGGGAGACAGATGGGCTATGAAGAAGATGGGTTTGGTTACAATGTGTCCGAGAGATGTTTATCAAGCCCTCAGCAGCTCCACGCCCTCTCAAGCCGTGGCGGCGCAGCTCTCTTCTGTTTACCATGTTTGGGAACGAAAGGTGAACCAAAGACACAATGGCTCAGGGGGAGACGGAGAGGGGGAGAGGGGGAGAGTCTCCAGTGTTGAGATGACATTTTAATGAGTCAAAAAGGCAAAGCGGGATGGAGGGAGGAGCGCAGACAAGAACAGGAGGAATTCTAAAAACTGCACAGCCAACATCTGTATGGCTTTTATGTGTGCATGCATTTGTTTTTAACCTTTTAAGTATTTATTGCCAAGTCAAACTGGAGTTTCTAATAAATGGCCTTCATGAATATAAATGATAAAAATGCTTAACATAAATGAAGAATGAAATGAAATTAAAAATGAATAACTAAAGTACAAACACAGACTGGCCAATCATAGCGTAGCATAGTCCAGCTCTGACCAGGGTCTGACTTTCATTCAATAGTTTCGCATTTTCTTCACTTGTTTAGTGGATTCCCAGCTGTCATGGTGAAACGTGTAATAGTGGAGAGGATGGAAGGAGCACTTAGTGTCACAGGGACGGCAGTCCAGAAGTGGACGGGCGTCAGGCTGCAGGACTGATCCATCTACAAAGTCTGGAGAGGGAGTCCGTAAGGATGCTGGACTTTGAGAGACTATTTTTCCTGGCAAAGATCACGGCTACATCCAGCTGGGTTGGCGCCAGCTTTGTGACACTGGACTCAGTAGCCCATTTACTTTTGGCTCGATAATTTAACTCCAATAGCGTGTGTGGAAGATTGCTGGTTTGATTTCTAATCGCATTGTCTGTTAGTTGTAAGTCTAATTGCAAATCTGATGATGTTTGTTAAGTAGAAGGTAGATGGGGATGATGAGGAAGGTGTTGATTGTTTGTTAATTGCATTCGGAGCACATCCTGGTTCACTTTTGGTCACAAGGGTGGTGAAATAATTAATGACTAGTTTTTAGTTGCTTAGCTTTCAGCGTATTATGGGCTTATAATACAATAAGGTATTTACACACAACATATGATCATGTGTTGGAGTGAATAAAGACTAGACTCAGAGATAAAACAAAAGAGATCCTGAGCCGTTCCTATGGATTGGTGTTGAGCTACGATCTGTGCACATTTTAATGGATCATATTGGCTAAAATAATGTGATTATTGGCAACAAGCAGTGTGCTGCTGTGTTCTCACCGATCGTGCCTTTCCCCAGTTTAAATGACAAGCGTTGTCAGTCATATCAGCTGTCGCTAATTAATGTTGTTTTTGTGAGTATTTTGATGGCAGCACTCACACAGAGTCATACGTCTTTACTCACGCTTTGGGAGGCTTGTGCAAATTAATGATGTCTTTAAAAAACAACATCAACAACATTGATCTGGATCAGGTGAGAGATTTGCGACTCCGAGTGGCCTCGTCTTCCTCTGCTCTCTCTTTAACTGCTCCTCATATCACAGAGAGGTTAATGGGAGAGGAATTACCTCAACAAGTCTTAATGACATGCTAGCTACAGACACAGAGGGCTCTCTCCTTCAACCGTAATGAGTCAAACTCTCAACGCGTCTCAGTGGCCGGCTCTCATCTACCTGCTTCTTAGCCAGACGAGGGGCTTGTTAATCGCTCCAGAGTAGGCGACAGAATGCCGCCGTTTGTGAAAAACCGCAGAGAACAATAGATTCAGAAAGGGTGTCGTAATTATGAAAAACAGCCTTTTAACACTTCCATGTGATGAGTGCCTTTGAGTGGAGCATTAAAAACCTCAGGTGAGCCAATAGTCCAGAGCATAGATTTTTTTAAATCCATTTAGAGGTTAACAATACATGTCAGTGAGGTGCAAACACACACACACACACACACACACACACACACACACACACACACACACACACACACACACACACACACACAGAGAGAGACACACACACGCAGAGCCTCTGTGTCTTTCTTTCTCAGTGGGTCACTGACCTTGGCAGAGAGGCTGGTATGATTGGCCATCTCTCTGTGGTGTGTGTTGCGCGTGTGTGTGTGTGTGTGTGTGTGTGTGTGTGTGTGTGTGTGTGTGTGTGTGTGTGTTTGGCCTGTTCGGTCCTGTGGGCCATGTTGTTGCCCTCGCCTGGTGTTAGAGTCCATCTGTCTGGGCTGCTGGCCAAACAGCCCTCTCTGCTCAATCTCTAGTGATTTCATCACGATGGCTGTTGAGTGTGTCTGATAGAAATGAGACGGCCCTCTGGTGGAAATCTTCTCCTTAATTGAAAAATGCCCACTTTACCTTGCAAGACGGAGCCCTGTCAAGTAAAAGAAAAATTGTTATTCATTCAAGAAAAGTGAGATTCATTCAAGAAAAGCTTCACTTCCATCCCTGTGGCCAGCAGTCATAACAGTTGGCGGTAGAGTGCCTTGCTCAAGGGCTTCTAAAAGGTAGTTACAGACCAACTGGAGAGCCTTTCTCATTCATTGTCAACTACATCTGGGGATTTCAACAGTTGGCTTTATGTTAATGAGTCCATTTGTCCAAACTTTACCCAGCAAAACACAAACACACTGACATACACATTCACAAAGGGCACTTGGGGCTTTGAAGTGCCCTCCTCTATAACCCGACGCGCTGTAATTAAAGTATACAGAAGTACTGTATCATGAGTCTGTGTACAAAGCCATTCTGTGACTTTTTAAGTCAGAAGTTGGCTTGTGAATGTAATAAATACAGCTCACGGAGAACTGTGAGGAGTCTGTGCTTCCATCCAGCGCATAGACGTCCCACCAACACACCGCCATCACTGTGAAAATACCAGACCAACCTGGGACAGATGGACCAGCAGCCCTACACGTAAATAACTGCATAAGCAAGAGAAAGCCTTGAAGCTTTGAAAAATATCCACGGAGAATACAGAAACATGTTGATCATCAGAACCTGCAAGCACAGACGAACACGTTCATATACAGCAGTCTGCTCTGTGAAGATATCCCATGTATTTCACTGTATTTGTGTCTTCTGAGGCTGCTGCACTGACCTGTGTGACCAGTTGTTCCATCAGCTCCTATTCATTGTCTGTTTGGCCCACAGGCACAAAGACGAGTCCAGCAGACGAGACTTTACTTCACGACTTGTTACGTAACTGTAGCTCTACCCGTCCTCTCTGACTAAAACAGGCTTTCTCATACGTTCACATCTGTCAGCTAAGCTCAGCATTCTTGTACTCGTGCCTTTTCCTAAAGTTTTTGAAACACTTGAAATGAATCAGTGTATTTATTTCCCCCCCCCCCCCCCCCCAAAGCACAGATAACCTCAGCTTCTCAAAAACACAACTTTGTAACTAAAACTTAAATAAATAAAGGATTAAAGATGATTCATAAGTGAATTAGGAGCCCACAATGCAGTCAATTCTCATTGCCAGCAATGCTTTTTGTTTTCAGCGTGGGTGTGAATTTTTCAAATGGTGGATATTTCGTGTTTGAATGAGGCTCTGAGTGCAACTTTGTACAGATCGTCCTTCGATCAACAGGACTTTATACTTTTTAAATGTTTCCAGAAACTGGAACTGTTGGCTTCAGGCTCTTAATGTGATTTGCAGATATGCAGAATATGAATATCAAGACATTTTACTGCCACATTTTTACATTCATTTATTTTTCCTTTCTAAGAAATGTTACCTTATCCCCTGGCAACGGGACAAATGGAACTCTCTTCAAACTATTGGTTCAGGTTTCTCAGTCATTCATCACACACACACACACATACACAGGCGCACACACACACTAACGCAGAGAGTAAAGAGTGACAGGAAAGAAAGGAGTAAAGAGAATGAGAGGAGGCAAGAATGGAGACAGATGTTGGGAAAGAGGAGGACGATGGAACAGGAGGAGAGGGAGAGAGAGAGAGAGGTGTGCAGACTTTTGTATGAGGCTGACCTAGATAGAAGGAGAGGATTGGACACACTCTGTCTCAGGAGGGACACCGTCACAGCTGCAGTGGACTGTGTGTATGTGCTTGTTTATGTATGTTTAGAGCAGAATATGATGTGCAGTTGTGCTCTCTTTATGGTATTAAAATTTCTCCAAATCCTTTGAAAAGTGGTCCGTGTGTGTGTGGGTGTGTGTGTGTGTGTGTGTGTTGCATTGTGTTAGGAGGAAGGAAGTGAGACAAGCAGGAAGCCCAAGTGGAGTGAGGCAATGCATTGGCATATTCAGCCATGGGGATTGCTTCCTTGACTGAACGCACCGACCACATCTGAGTGTTGCACTCAACTAGTTACACGTGTCTCCTGTCCGGGCTTTTTATCTATCAAGTGGTGACAGACGGATTCTGCTCTCCTTCCATTTGCCTCCCTCCTCTCCACCGTCCCCGTGTTCCTGAGCTGACCAAAGGCTTTAAATGTTTTATATGCTGAGTCTAAGGTTTGGAAAGGATGGAGGGAAGAAAGAAAAGCACTACAAGGGCTTCTAATTCTTTTCCTGTCTTTGCTGTTTGTTCCTCTATTTGTTTGTCTTTCATCATAATCTCTTAATACTTTCCACAGAGAGATTTAAAGCATATTTCCATATTTTACTGTTTATTATCTCTTTCCTGAAATTTATCACTCTTTTTTTTCTACATTTATTTCCCTCATTCCCTGAAAGGAAAATGGCCGGACCACCAACGGTCGCAGGACGTGCGGTGTCGGCAAAATAACTCTTTATGCGACAGCTTTTTTTGCTGCTTGACACAAAAAGAAAACTCGCACGGTTCTGATATACCTTGACTAATCCAGTGTTCGCCACTAGTTACCTACAGTAAAAGATGGACGGCACAGTTTCATAATGAACTGAATATATTTTCACACTCCTCAGTGTTTCTACATTGATTTGTGCTCTCGCTCCTGTACTCACTGAAGTTCCCTTCCTATTCCCTCTCCTGAATTATTAACCTATCATGAGTCAGAAACGCGTGTGAACAGGAAGTTTAGCATGGTCAAATATGGCCGCCGGCTCCTGCGTGCTCCTCCGAGCGGGACTCTGGGTAGGAACGACTCTCGCTCCGTGTGTACATGTGCGTGTGTGTGTGTGAGTGTATGTGTGGGACAGGGTGACGCATCATGCGGCAGTAGTCTGAATATTTTAGCAGGAAACATTAGTGACGCTTTCCCCTCTCACTTTCATCATTCTCTCCCCTCTTCCTTCCTTTCTCAACATTTTTCTCTGCCTCTTTCTCTATCTTTTCTCCCAGTCAGTGCGATGAAGAGCAACTATTAGAACAGTGGTAACGGTCTTTGCTTTGAGTACAAGCACATGGTTTGCTTAGTGGCCTGTAGTTTTTATGTGAATTTCTGGAGGGGCGATGAAGTGCAACCCCAAAATGTTTCTCCTTCCAGCTCTGGTTCCTATACGCTGTAGTGCCTCCAGGGGAAGACATTCTGAAGGGGACATGCGTCTTTAGTTTAATCCTCTCAGTAAGTGTGTGTGTGTGCGTGTGTGTCTGTATACCAGCATAATCCCTGTAGTATACACTATACACATTGTGTTAAGTGTTTTTTTAATGAATTCAGCACATTAGCCTTTAGCTAATGTAAGTCTTTCTGCTGGCATCAGTCTCTTTGTTTTTTTTACTCATTTACATAGGTTTCAAGTCGCATATGTAGAAGCGATATATACCTGTTTTAATTAGCATGAGCAATAATAGCCAGCGATGCTAAACACACAAAAGAGCATCAGAGAATGAATGAATTGATCTGACTAACTCTTATTGCCTGTGTATCCACAGCTTAATGCTTGTCCATTGTTGTCCAAAACATACTGTAATGGCAGATGGGTTAGAACGTGGTTTCTGTCTTTTCATAGGGATTTTTGACAATAAAAAAAAAAATGTATAAACCACAATCTTCTCCTCCAACCACGACACCGGTGGCAGAGCATCAGCATCAACAAACCTGTGTTGTGTTAAAAGTATGAACACATTAATCTGCAAACAGAAATTGAGTTTGAAGTGATCCCTGGACTCTCCCTGGTAGGTGCAGTGCCAAAAACTGCAGAAGATTACGACGTCAACCACGCAACCATCATTCATGTATACGTTTACACTCACATGAACGATGGCCGGTGAGAAGCCTCAGAGCTGTCACAGCAAAAAAAAAGAGGAAGGAGAACAAAAGTGTTACAAAGACAATTTCAAGTGTGTTCGTGTCTTGTTGCAGTCGCATATGCTTTCAATATTGTTTTCATAAAAATATCTCCATGCACACACACATCATGTACACAATGTCGCTAAATTTACAAACTTGTTGCCTTGGAAACACTGAGGTATAGGCTTTCTGCCACCTAGTTAACACAATGGAATTATAGACACGTGTTTGTGTCAGTAATGTGTGTGTGTGTGTGTGTGTGTGTGTGTGTGTGTGTGTGTGTTGGACACAGCTGTGGAATTGTGGGTATGTTCTCTCCACGTGCTGCGTTGCCTCTCTGTTGTCTTGGTGCCAAGATACTGATAGCTTCAAGATGTAAAAGAGAGAAAGAGACTACAGGAGAATACAGCAAAGGGGGAGAGGGGGGAGAGGGGGGGGGGGGGACACAAAGTGGACAAAATGTGAAGTAAAACGAGGCAGAGACATCTCGCTACTGCTTGCTTCACTGAAAACAAGCCCTGAGAATCCACAGGAGACCCACAAATCACCAGCGCTGGGTTTTAAAAGGCAAAGTCAACCTTCTCCAAGGAGACTATTTAAAACTAGAATGAGCTCAGTGCCATTACATGACTTTATTACACGAGCAACATGTTCCTGTGGTTTGTGTCTGTTCAGAAAATACCCTCCGATGAGTCGAGAGTCAGAC